>NC_083428.1:30189693-30494829 GCF_020745735.1 Hemiscyllium ocellatum | reverse complement strand
ATGCTGTATGATACTGACTCCCACTGAACATGCAGGACATAACATAGGTTCCTATTAACCATATACATCACTACATATACACTACACTCTTGGGTATATAGATGCTAAGTGGCAAAATATTTATCTTATTCACTTAATAATACAGAGCTATGTCATTTGTGTGTTGCATTAAGAGTATAGAAATGTCCATCTTCACTGTGGCTACACCTCAGGTCAGATTGGTCAGCTCTCCATTGTTGTAACAAAATCATGAATATTTGTTTGGATTTAAAAGCTTACTAATACTCCATGCTTCAGTAATAAAGATAATTTGATTGAATATTTTAAAGACAGGAACTTCTCTATCTTGCCATCTGTTGACCTGACCCTTTTTGTGGTAAAAGTTCAAGCAGCTGATCATATGCTGATTTTGGAAAGAAAACGCTGCACAGAATTTGTTCCTTCCCAGCATCGTGAAATAGATCCTTCCTGAGTAGATACCTATCATTACATAATTATAGGTGGTGTGGGAGAGGAACATTTAACATGCATCTCTAACTTCCTAGTAAGTATAAGACAGAAAAGGCTGTAAATACTTGACAGATTGAGTAGTATCTGACAAAGAAAGGAATGTTGTTTTATATCTCAGATCAATGACCTTTCCTTAAAACTGGAAAAAATCGAAATATGTTTTATGCAAATGAAATTTGAGAAGGAGGGGAGAGAACAAAGAAATAGGTTTGTAATCAGGTGGAAGACAGAGTGCAGAAGTCACTGGTAATGGGAGATGATACAGTGATGTTAAGGTAATTAGACACAGAAACAAATGTTGACCTTGCCAGTGAAATCCACCTCCTATGAATAAAACCAGAAAGTAAAGAGGGTGTCTTCATATCCTCAGCAAAACAGTTTGTGATGTTAGTTACTATTTTTTTAAAACCACTTTTTTTCCTAATTAGCTTGTTCAGAGATGTTATTACACACCTCTAGAGCTGGTGGGACTTGAACCTGGGCCTCTTGGCCCATGGTAGGGACACTACCATTCTGCCATAAGAGGGACACTGTGAGTAGCTACGTACATCACCATGCTAATATAGAGCATCTGTATTCTCTATTTTAGATGTGAAGAGTGAGGTCAGTAAACACTGCAACTGTCAATAAATGAATAGTACAGGAGACTATTTAAACATTACTTGTGCTGTTTTTCCAGGGTGCTACACCTAAAGATGGTCCAAGTGCAGGCTGTACAATTGTAAGTGCACTCCTTTCTCTAGCAATGAATCGACCTGCGCGGCAAAATTTGGCAATGACTGGAGAGGTATCACTTACTGGGAAAATCCTGCCTGTTGGTGGAATTAAGGAGAAGACTATTGCTGTAAGTTACTGTGAAGCTTCTGAAATTATAGATACTATTGTAAGCAGGAAAACCAAAGGCCTGTTTTAGCTGAGCTATTTCATTTAAAAATTGTAAATAGTAAGAAAATGCTAAAATAATAGAAAGAAACTTTCAATTTTTGATTAGTTTAACACCCTTACAAACTAAAATTCTCAAATGCAGTGAGGGTAAACTTTAACCATAATCTGTGTTCAATGTGACAGGAAACCCACTCAACTTTTGTTTGCCATTTAGTGACATGATGAGTCTGAAACTAGTTTATTCACCCTGATTATCTTGGTGTATGTTTGTATGCAATCTGAAATCTTTAATACCATTATTTTAAGGAAGCCATTGTAACAATTTCTCTTCAGAAAAGATTTAAATTGAACTTTTTTTCCCCCCTTAGGCAAAGAGAGCTGGTGTTGATTGCATCATTTTACCAATGGAAAACAAGAAGGACTTTTGCGATCTACCAACATTTATTACAGAGGGTCTTGAAGTACATTTTGTTGAACATTACCAGGATGTGTACAGTACTGTGTTTCCAGATAAATGAAATTGAGCCATGCACCCATAATAGAACTGACTTCAACACCTTTTCTGGGAAGTGCATTCTGTAGAAGTAGAACCAGATGCAAAGTGGAGGAGCTGTCTGAATGCTGCAGAATTGTCATGATTGCAAAGCAAATGGAACACATTTGATCAGATTTGGTCATCGTACTAAAGTATTGTTGTAACCAATCCTGACATCATATCGTCAGTTAATTGATAGATTTTGATTTAAATAAATTTTATTAAGTAATTCTGGAATCTGCTGAACTCATGGAAACTAAATCAAATTGTTATGAGTTATTTCATTAAATCGAGTGGGTGCTGGTGTAGTCACATGGACTAGAATAGTGAATGTATCTGGTTTGTGCTGTTAACTGGGGTATAGCTTGAGTATTGTGTTTGGCTGTGGCATGACTAATTATTAAAATGGAAATTATATCCAAGATTCTCATCCCAATGGTCCATGCCCTGTACCAAAGCTGACTCCTGGCAAACTGAGTCTTGGCTAAAATACTTTTTCATCAAGTTCTGTGCCAATATTCATTGGCTATTTACGATTGAAGAGGGTTTATTGCTATCTGTAACTCAGTCCCAGCACAAATCGGTGTATTCAGTTCAGGTAAAATTGTTTGCAGTATAATATTATTTTACTTTCCACTTGGACAGATTCCAGCAATTTCTCGGCTTATTTTACAAGACAGACGAGGTTTCCACTGAAGTTACATCAGCCACACGTGAATTCTTTGAGAAATTCTCGGTGCAAGTGAATAGATGTATGAAAATTATGGAAGCTTATCTGTTTGATACTTTTGAATCATGTCTTCCCATTAATTAACTCACTTGGACAATACTGTTTCCTATTAACAAGCTGACAGTCCTCAAATTTCTGTATTGGTTTTTGTCATAAGTTGCCTAATATTCCCACAGGTATATCTTGCTAATTTTCCATATGGACATCATTTTGCTTACAAATTAATGCATGCTTCCTTTCTAACAGAGTGGAGGAGAAAGTATCAATTTGCATAATTATTGTAATAGAAGGCCAAGACTGTATTTTGTAATGCTATCCCTCAGGAGAACTGGAAGCTTGCAGTTAAATTTAAAGTTTAATCATTTCCTTCAAAAGGCTTGAAATCAAATTTTGAAATAGAACTATCATTGTGTACTAATGCCACTTTATGCTTGACAAATTCATTTACTTAAATTTATTTTTTCCACATTGACAAAAACCTGTGACACTGTTGAACATTAACCATCCAAGTTAACATCAAACACCTCTGGTATTGTGTAGATGTACAGCATGGAAACAGACCCTTCGGTCCAACTTATCCATGCTGACCAGATATCCTAAATTTATCTAGTCTCGTTTGCCAACATTTGGCCCATTCCTCTCCAAATCCTTCCTATTCATGTACACATCCAGAAGTCTTTTAAATGTTGTAATTGTACCAGCCTCCATCACTTCCACTGGCAGCTCATTCAATACACCCACCACCCTCTGTGTGAAAAGGTTGCCCCTCAGGTCCCTTTTTAAATCTTTCCCCTTTCACCCTAAACCTATGCCTTCAAGTTCTTGATTCCCCCACCCTGGGGAAAAAGACCTTGTCTATTTATCCATGCCTCTCCTGTTTTTATAAACTTCTGTAAGGTAATTCCCTCAGCCTCCAACACTCCAGGGAAAATAGCCCCAGCCTATTCAGCCTATCCCTGTAGCTCAAACCCACCAACCCTGGCAACATGCTTGTAAATCCTTTTTTGAACTCTCAAGTTTCACAATATCTCTCCTGTAGACCAGAGACCAGAATTTCACACACTATTCCAAAAGTGGCTTAACCAATGTCCTGCACAGCTGCAACATAACCTCCCAACTCCTATACTTAATGCACTGACCAATAAAGGTAAGTGTACCAAATGGCTGTCTTCACCAGGCCGTCTACCTGTGACTCCACTTGCAAGGAACTATGAACCTGCACTCCAAGGTCTCAGTTCAGCAACACTACCTAGGACCTTAGCATTAAGTGTATCAATCCTGCCCTGATTTGCCCTTCCAATATGTAATACTTCACATTTATCTAAATGGACTTGAAACTTAAGTGGCATTTAATGTTAAACCCTTGATCTTGGTGAGGGATTCAGTGGTGGTAACACCTTTGAATGTTAAGGGGCAGAAGTTAAATCAAATCCTATTGGAGATGGTCATTGCCTGGCATTTGTGAGGCTGGAATGTTAGTTGCAGCTTTTAATATAAGTTTGGAACAATTTCAAAGAACAGTCCTACAGCACAAAATGTTAACGGTTTCTCTCTCCACATATATTGGATCCTGATGTGGTCTTCTCAACAGCAGGGAGATCAAACTTAAATTAAGGAAACATTTGGCTGAGCATCTCAGCTGGGCCCACAGGAGCCAACCGGATCTCTGAGTCACTGCCGGTTTTAATTCCTCTTCCTTTCTGACATGACCACCCTTGGTGTCCTCCATTGTCATAATGAATCAAATGAAAATTGAGGAACACCTCCTCTTCTGCTTGGGCAGCCTACAGCCCGGAGGAAATTTCAAATGACCTCCCCCTTCTGCTCCTCTCAGCCACTTACCAGATTCATCCCTCCCTTCAACCAATAAGGTCGTACCCTCTACCTATCTCCACCTCACCACCTTGCCCCCTACCCCATTTTATCTGCAGCTCGTGTTAACCCGCGCCCAGTCTGAAAAAGGGTTACACGGTATGGGTAGCATGGTGGTTCAGTGGTTAGCACTGCTATCTCACAGCATCAGGCACCTGGGTTCGATTCAAGCCTTGGGCGACTGTGGAGTTTGCATATTCTCCTTGTCTGTGTGGGTTTTCTTCAGGGCCTGGTTTCCTCCTACAATCCAAAGTATGCAAGGTGAGGTGAATTGCCAATAGACAGGGGTATGTAGGTTAGGTGCATTAGTCAGGAGTAAATAGAGTGTAGGGGAATGGGTCTGGGTGAGTCGCTCTTCTGAGGGTCGGCGTGAACTTATTGGGCCAAATGGCCTGTTTTCACTGTCTAGGGATTCTATTTTACACCTGAAAAGTTGACTTCACCTCCTGATGCTACCTAGCTTGCTGTGTTCTCCCAGTCTCCTGCTTGCCAGCTGAGTTTCTTTGGCAGTTCACTTTGATTATAATATAGTTGCCATTCCCAGATGTTCCTTATTTTTACTCTATCTACTCTGGTTCATTTCTTTTTTAAAAATATTTTGGCACTCCTGTTGCATATTTCTAAATTACTTCCTTGCCAGCTTCATCTACACTTCATTGATTTGTTTATATTCTCTCCCTTCTGTTTAGTGTTTAAGTGGATTTAGTTTCTTATATTCCCTTCCAATTGGTCATCACTATTAGCAAAGCTGTTGTAACCTCTATTTACACTTTCAAGACAGTCACACCCTGGTTAGGTTACAGATTTCCTATTACAATATTTCCTATTCAGTCATCAGAAATCGTGTCAAATACCTTGAAATCCATACATGTCTACCACTATCTTCAATTTTCTTTTTGCTAAACAGCTTAAAGAAAAAACACCATATAGCTCAAGATATCTCCACTGTTCAATATTAATTAACAGCAACTCAATTATTATGGCTGCTCCTTTTATCCTATGATTTGAGAAAAATATTTCAGCCTTGATTTAATAATGCAGCATTCATATCTGGAGATAATTCCAAAGATTCACAACCCTTTGAACAACTTCTTCATCTTAGTCCCAAACAGTCTTCTTAACCTGATACTGTTATCTCATGTTCTAGATTCCCCAGGAGAGTGTGATCTTTAGCTACTCCATTAAGTCCTTTCAGAATCTTTTGTTTAATGTGATCAGCAAAAAAAAAGTCTACCTCCAACTCTTATCCCATCTTTGAATCCTCCAAACATCTTACTGAATGCTTCTTGCAAAGTATACATCTACTTTATCTTGCTTGATCCTTAAAGTCATTTCCCTATTTTTAGATTGTAGATTGATCATTTTATGACTGAGTCCATTAAATTTCTTTAGATTCCAGAATTTTTTAGACAACTCATAGCAAGTTAAATAACTTGTGCTTCCCTATTTTCTCTCTCCTTTTCTTGAGCAGTAGTTAACTTCCAGTACTTTGGGGCCAATATGGGAAATTTTGAAGTGTAACTAACCATCTTTGTTTTCCACCATGACAACAAAATTTGTTTTCAGCATCTCTATTTTCTCATTCCTTAAAATTTCTATGGTTTCTGTCTCAAGTTGAAATGTTTACTTTAATATCCTTGTAAAAATCTCTGGCAACAATAATTGAAAGTCTGGGAAAGAACAGGCCAAGATGGAGAAGGACTAGATAAATGGACATCAGAAACTAGACAAAGGAGTAGGACACAAAAGTGGGCCTTTGTGGACTACGGCTAATGTGAATGGATGGAAAGAAGCTCTTATTTCTGGCCTGTTTACTGCCTTATTCTGTTCTTTAAATTTTCCATTTTTTGAAAGCAACTTTTTGGTCAACCTTTTGCTGGTTTCTAAAACTTTACTCCTCAAACTTACCATTAGGATATAATTTCATTAAAACGTAAATTTCAATAAGCATGAGTCCAAACACAACAGATAACTTAAGAACTTTAATTGTAACTTTATACAGATTAATCTTTCTTTGCAGCCGCCTTTCTCATTGCTGCCAGCACATTGCTGAGTTCTTCTCTCTTCCTCTTTGCACGGATGTGAGTACCAACCTGAAAAACAAGCACTCATTAGTGTTCTGCTACCCCTAATGATAGAAAAATTAACTCAGTGATTTGCAATGAAGCATGCAATTTTTAAAAATTCCTTCCACTATACTGATGTATAAAACAGCAGCAGTCTGCTTGCCTTGCTAATATTTAGGTTCAGCTTTAATACTGCACAAGTTGCTTTTAAAAAAAAATACTTGGCTAATTCCTCACCTTCAAGGCAGGAGACTGACAATCAAACAAAGTCACCCACTTGCAACTTGTGCATTTCCTTTATGAAATACATCCTCACTTTTTGATTCGAATCACTTAAATATCACAAACAAACATACACCTAAAATATTAGGATAAGCTGTCAATCAACACTGATATACTTTTCGTCTGACACAAGTTTGTCCTAAAGAGAGTACATATTGGCATTTTAGAGCTACTAACATTACTATTGTTTGTTATCCTTCACTAAAGACTACCATCAACAAGAATCTGTTAAGCTATCACCATCAACTGGCAGCCTTCAAGTTTTTTTATGTTAGCTCGAGATGGAATTTACAAAGAGCAGACAAAATTAATACATTCAAAAGTGGATAAATAACCAGGCTGGATGGAAAGATTACATCTTATTCATACTTGCTCTCAGCACAAGTTGTTACTTACTCTCTTTTTGATGAATTTGAGTGCACGCTTGTCTTTAGAGACTTTCAGCAACTCCATTGCACGCCTTTCATAGGGAGCAAAACCACAGACCTCACGGATTAGATCTCTGACAAACTTGGTGTGCTTAGTTAGGCGCTAAGGAAATAGAGATTAAACCAAGAGTTAAGAGAATTCAGGATTTCAACAATTGTCAATAATGTTCAGGTGCAATTCTAGATGTCCACTAAAAACAGTAGTATTCTTCAGGTTATTCCTGGTTCCATGTCCAAGGACAGAAACAGGAGGATGGTGGAGGTAAGTATGTGGCTACAGAAATGGTCCAGGAAAGGAAGGATTTAGTTGTGGAGAGAAGGGATTGCTCCTAGTCAGAAGGGCTGCGCCTCTGTAGCACTAGGTCAAATATATTTAAGGCAATGTTTACTAGTGTTGTGGGGCTTTAAACTAGTTTGACAGGGAGTAGAAGCTAAATTTAGATTCAGAGACATGATAAGCAAAATTGAAAAGGAAATAACAGCTGAAAATTATGGACAAAACTAGTTGCACAATGATTGCATTTATCTACAACATCAATCTAGTGATGAAGGCAAATGGAGTAGTATAGAGATAGATATGGAAGTAGGATTACTGAAACAGGTCTTGACAGTACAAAAAAAGTGGCAACTCAATATTCCTGACATGATTTTGAGACACGACAGAGAAAGATAAAGTGACATGGTGTAATTTCAGTTGGAGCAGCCATTGTGATGGAGGTGAAACAATATGATAGGAAAAACACAGAACAAAAACAGACAGACAATCATGCTGCTGGGAATGTACTGAAAGATCCCAAACAGTTAAGTGGAGGTAGAAAAGCAAATAAGTGGACAAATTGAGTTTATTTACATTATAAAATGCATTTAAATGAATCCTTAGCCAGGATCTAGCAAGACCAAATGGAAAGTCCGGGTTTAGTTTTAGGGATTAATCTAGAAATTGCAAAGAGGTATCAGTAGGAAGTCATTTTCTAGATTAGCGGTGATCATAATTCAGTCTGAGTAAATATGGAAAAGGTCAGCCAAAGGAAGAAAGTTAGCTTGAGATGGAATTTACAAAGAGCAAACAAAATTAATACATTCAAAAGTGGATCAATAAGTAGGCTAGATGGAAAGATTACATCTTATTACTACTAGCTCTTTCTCCATGTTTATCACAGACAGTATTTCAGCTGCATTACCCTGTCTTTTATAAAGATGAATACAAAGGCAAATACAATGTCTGGGCTTACCTTTATTTTGATTGCAAATATTCATAAGTAAAATCAAAAAAAGGCCTGACTAGTATGTGAAAAACAAGAAAAAATACGTAGGACCAATTAAGGGACCAAAAGGTAACAGCACAGAAACAGGCCCTTCAGTCCATTTCATCCACACCAACCAAAGTTTCCCCAAACTGAATGAGTCACATTTCCCTGTATTTGGCCCATATCCCCAAAACTTTTCCCATTTATGTATCTGTCCAATGTATTTTAAAAATGTTGTAACTGTACCTGCATCTATCACTTTCTCTGGCAGTTCATTCCACACATGAACCACCTAGAGAGAAAAGTTGCACCTCAAGTCTCTTAAATCTTTCTCCTATCACCTTAAAAATATGACAGCTAGTTTTGAACTTCCCCCATCCTGGGGAAAACCCCTTTGCTATTCATCTTATCTATGCCCTCCTGATTTTATAAACCTCTAATGTCACTCCTCAACCTCCTCTACCCTGGTGAAGAGAGCGAGGCCCATCCTATCCTTAGAACACAAACCCTCCAGTCTGAAAACATCCTGGTAAATCTTTTCTGAACCCTCTCCAATTTAATTATATCCTTCTTATAGCAAGGTGACCAGAACTGTACTCCAAAAGAGGCCTCAACATCCTGTACAATCTCAACTCTTATACTCAGAATAATGAAGACAAATATGTTAAACACCTTAATGTACTTTCAAAGAACTTGTACCTGAACCCCAAGGTCTCTGTTCAAAACCACTCACAACACTACGGTCAACTGTACAAAGTCCTGCCTGGTTTGTTTTAACCAAAATGCAGTACCTCACATTTATCTCCACCATTTATTAGATCAGTGGCCAGAACTTAAAAGGTGCTAAGGAGCTTTAAGAGAGCAGGGGCTTCAGCTCCTGTGGACATCAGACAAGCTGCAATTGTTCTCCTTACGGCAGAAAAGCTCGAGGAGTCAGACAGAAATATTCAAAATTTTGAGTGAATAGGAGAAAGTAGGAATGGAAATGATAACAGAAAGACAGATTCAAATTAACTGACAAAAGAACTAGTGGGAGAATTTTTTTTATATAATGCAGTGAATTATCTATTATTCACTCATGGGATGTGGGTGTTGCTGTCTCGGCCCAGCATTCATTGCCTGCCCCTAGATGCCTTTGAGGTGGTGGTGATGAACGCAGCAGTCCACGTACTGTAGGTAGACCCACAATATTGTCTGGGAGAGAATTCCAGAATTTGACCTAGCAACACTGAAGAACAGTGGTATATTTCCAAGTCAGAATGAGAAGAGGCTTGATAGGTTGTGATGTTCCATATATCTGCTGTTAACCTTGTCATTCGTGATGCATTTAAAAGGCGCTTTGGAGAATCTCTGTAGTGCATCTAGTAGATGGTACAAGGAGTGACCGTGGAAAATGACGGATGGGGCGTGAATTAAGTCAGGTTGGAATTGTCTTGCTTAGTGCGTACAGGATGTATCTGGGTGGTTTTCCACATTGTCAGGTGTTGCAGCTGTACTGAAACAACTTGGCTAGGTGAGTAGCAACTTCAGTGGCAAGTCTTCAGGAATATTCCAGCCTGTAGTCTTTCCAATATCCAGTACATCCAGCCATTCCTTGATATCACATGGAGTAAACTGAATTGGGTGGACTAGCATCTGTGATGCTGTGTATGACTGGAGGAGACCAAAATGGATCATCCACTTCGTGCTTCAACCGAAGCCTTTTCAATTGATATGCTAGGCTTATCCCCTCCCCCACCAAACTGAAATCAACATTGAGGATGGAGCCTTTTCCTTCAGTGAGTTGTTTAATTGTTCACCACCATTCACAACCGGATGTGGCAGGACTGCAGACCTTAGATCTGATCCATTGATTGTGGAGTCATTTATGTCTGTCTATCACTGGCATGCAAGTAGATCAGTGTTGTAATTTCAGCAAGTTGAGACCTCATCTTTGGTATACCTGGTGCTGATCCTGGCATGCCTTTCTGCATTGTTCATGAAATCAGGCTTGATGGTGGTGGTTGAGTTGGGGATACGCTGGGTCGTGAGGCTGCAGATTGTGGTGGAGTACATTTCTGCTGCTGTTGATGGCCCACAGTGCCTCACGTGTGCCCAGTGTGGAAATGCGCGATCTGTTGGAAGTATGTCCCATTTAGCAGGGTGATGGCGCTACACACAGTAGAAGTTATTCCCAAATGTGAAGGCAGGACTTCATCTCCACAAGGACTGAGGGGTTGTCACTCTTATCGATTCTATTATGGTCAGATGCATCTGCAGCAGACAGATTGGTGAGGATAAGGTCAAGTACGTTTTTGCCTCACCACCTGCCACAGATGCAGTCTAGCAGCAATCTCCTTTAGGACCCGACCAGCTCGATCAGTAGTGCTGCTGCCCAAACCATTGTGTTCAACACTTAAATCCTCATCCAAAGTACATTCTACAGCTTACCAAGCTCGATGATTCCCAAGTATTGGCCAATGTCATTCATCAGCCAAGTGAGGATGGCAACTGGAAATCAGATTTCCTTGTCCATGTTTGACCCGATGCAGTAAGATTTCATGGGGTCAATGTTAAGAACTCCCAGGGCATCTCCCTCCCACCTGAATTAGAGAGAGCAAGAGAATTTGAGAGAGAGGGAAATGTAGAGACTTACAATTCAAGAGGATATGGCAAAATTACAGGGCAACTATTTGGATAATGATATCCAGAGTGGGACAGAAAGGGACACTACATTTAAACATAAATAAAGCAGATAGGGTCAATGGGAAAGTAATAGTAAAAAGAAAAAAAAGACTTTCTTTGAATAGGAATAGTATTCAGAACAAAACAGATAATTATCAGCATAAATACAGGTTAATGGATATGATCTTCTAGCCAATAGAGACATGATAACAAGGAGATCAAACTGGGAAATAAATATTCAGGGGTAGGAAACTTTTTGAAAAGGATAGATAGGAAGAAAAGGATGATGGGGTAGCATTTTTGATACAGGATGGAATAACAAGATCTGGTCTTGGATCAGAAGATCTTGAATCCATGAGTGGAAGTTAGAAATAAAAAGAGAGGGAAAGAAGATACTACTAGTAGTAGTAGTCGTCATCTATAGGCCCCCGAGCAGTAGCTGTTCAGTAGAACAGAGAATCAATCAGGATTGAACAAGGGCTTGTCAAAAGCAGTACTTTAATCTTGGGTGACTTTAATCTTCATGTAGATTGGGATGGTCAAATTGGCAGAGATAGCAATGAGGAAAAATTCATAGTGCATTTAAAACACAGTTTCCTGGATGAACCAAAGGGCCTTTGGTCATTGATAGAGTATCAATGACTTTATAACAATATGCTGTGGATTCAAATAGGGAATCAAACTATTTTGGATCTGGTAATCTAGCATGAGGAAGGTTTAATAATTAATGGCAGGATAAAACGTCACCTCAAAAACTGCAACCATAACGTGGTAGAATTTAGCAATTAATTTAAAAGGGGAGAAACTTGGGTCAGAAACAGCTGTGTTGAGCTTAAATAAGACTAATTGCAAAGGAATGAGGGCACACCTGACCGGAGTAGATTGAATAAAGACTTCAAAGACAACGGAGGGTCAATGGCAGACATTTAAGAAAATAGTTTGTGACTCACAACAAAGATAGGAAGGACTCCTGGAAGCCAAATCAACCAGGAAGTTAAGGATAGCATCAGATTGTGTGCGTTTTCTTTTAATGTGGCCAATATTATTGGTAAGCCAGAGGTTTAGGAGTTTTAAAAACCAATAAAAAAACCCCACCAAAAAAAAATTGAGGGTAAACTTGAAAGTAATATCAAGATGGACAGCAAGTAATTCTTTAAATATATGAAAAGGAAGAGAGAACCCAAAGTGAAGATAAGCCCTTTAGTGAGTGAGGCTGGGGTAAAAGTAATAGAGAATCAGGCAATGGCAGAGTTAAATAAATGCTTTGCTTCAGTCTTTAATGGAAGACACTAATAACATCCCAAAATTACAAAGTATTCAAACAGCAAAAGGACAAGAAACAGTACAACTATCACCAGAGAATAAATGCTAGGGAAGCTCATGAAGCTAAAACCAGTAAGTCCACTGAGATGGGATGCAAAATAGGATATTAAAGGAAGTGTCTCAAGAGATTGTGGACGTACTGTACTAATTTTCCAGGAATATCTAGGTTCTAGAAATGCCCCAGAGGATTGGAAAACTGCCAATCTACCTTCATTTAGCAAGGGAAGGAGTTAAGGAAAGCCAGCATCCAAGTTCATCAAGTAACAGGGAAGGCAAAAAGAAATATTGGCCTTTATTTCAAAGAAAATAAAAAGTAGAGGCTTTGCTAAAATTATCCAAAGCACTAGTCAGTCAACAGCCGGACAACTCAACAGTTGTGGGCCCCTTATCAAGGCAAAAATATACAGGCTGTCCAGAAAAGTTTCACTACGCTGGTATCACATCTGTCGAGACTACTTTATGGAGGCAGGTGAGTTGTTTGAACCTGTACTCATGGAATGTAGAGGAAGGAGATAATGTTACTGAAACATACACAATTATTAGAGGATTTGATAGGGTAGATAGGAAAAAGTTGTGTTTTTCCTTGCGTCTGGCACCAAAGGTCACATCACAGAATCAGAAGTCACAAACAGTTATGAGGTGGAACTTCTCAGAGGGAGGGCAGTCAATCTGTGAAAGTCATGACCACACCGAGGCAGGGTGAATTATATTAAAGGCTGAGGTAGACATTTTTAATGCAAGGAAATCAAGGATTATGGGTAAAAGGTAGGAAAGTGGAGTGAGGATTATCAGATCTGTCATAATCTCACTGAGTGAAGGATCAGACTTGATGGAACAAATGGCCTACTTCTGCTCAACTTGTGAGCCAAGATACAAGATGTGGTCGTCATTATTAATGGATATTATGGTCTGTAAAAAAAAATTATCCTTTGGTAAAGGGAGATTATGAAATATTGACAGGATAAGTACACTAATAGAGGCATAATTCTTAGCATCCTTGAAAGAGGATATTATCTCAAAGTACAACAGAACCTTGATCAGTTGAGCCAATGGGCTGGAGTGGAAGATGGAGTTTAATTTACATAAGGTGTTGCATTTTGATAAGGCAAACTAGAGCAGGACTTATACACTTAATGGTAGGGCCCTGGAGCTTGTTGCCAAACAAAGAGACATAGGGGTGCAGGTGCATAGCTCCTTGAAAGCAGAGTCACAGGTAGATAGGGTGGTGAAGGTAGTGTTTTATATGCTTGGGTTCATTGTCAGTGCACTGAGTATAAGTTAGGATGTCATGTATGGCTGTATAGGTTATCAGTGTAGGCACTTTTAGAATACAGTGTATAATTCTGGTCATTCTTCTATCGGCGAGTAACACTGGCCAAATAAGGAGAGGCTAGTCAGCCCAGGCTTGGTTATGGGCAAGTTACTGGAAAACAAATTCTAAGACCACATAAACCTGTTAGAAGCAGAAATTAAGGACAGTTAGGATGGATCTCAAAGGATGGCAATGCTGGACTAATTTGTCTGATCTTTGTTTAAAAAAAAAGTTACAAATGAGGGTAAGTGAAGGTGCTCAATATAGTCCACATGGAATTCAGCAAGCTTTTTGCTAAGATTCCACAGAGAAGACTAGCCATAAAATTAAAAACATATGGGATCCAAGCAAGGGTTAAAATGTTTTATTTTTCTTGCTTTGGTTTTCAAGGGCTCCTTCATTATCAGATATCATCACAGAGTAACATTACCTTCTGCATTTATAACGATATATTCTCAAAAGCAAAATTAAAATTCAACAATACTCTCCATCTCCACTAAAAAGTTAGAAGCTACAATACAACAGGTGAACATTAATTTTGAAACATCACATGATTAAATAGGCACAAGATAACCAAGCATGACTTCAACCTGTGGCATTCTCACTTCATCTGGTCACTTCCTCCAGTCTTGCTGCTCTTGGCAGACTTGCCCACTGCCAGCATTCAACTTTCATACTTCCCTAATCCTAGTCTGCTTCCCACTTGCGTTTGTTGCTTATAGTTCAGAGTGAACTCTCCAAATTTCAACTGCTCCAGCTAGGAGTGCAAGTTTTCTCTGATTAATCTCACCCATGGTGGAGTTTTCCAAGGTGATTTTGCCACAATTAGGGCAAATTAAGCTTACGCCCATTTGGGTTCTGCGCATGGTTCACAAGTCCCCGAAGTCCTTTTAGTTTGCACCAAGCCAATAACAGGAACAATCTTTAGGACTATTGCCATTATGAAAACATTACCATCTAATTTCAAAAGGACCATCTTAAGAATTTTTTCAAAACTCTTCAGAAAATTCATGTGGTTGGATAGATGGTTGCCAATCCTGAAAAAATAACATCCATGCATTTGAAAATCTCATAGGTCATTTATCTAGATGCGTTTTACTTACCCCTCTTCGTCGGCACTGTCTTGGCCCAGTCTCATTCTTGGTAACAGGGTGACCTTTGCGCAGGCCAACTGCCATAGGATAGCGGATTGCCATTTCTATACAGAAAAATTAGAGCAGGGATATGTAGTAGTTAGCACATTTGAATAAGTATAAAGTGAAGATTTAATCTGATAAACTACAGCACATGTGCGCAAATTCCATGGACACCTCA
This sequence comes from Hemiscyllium ocellatum, assembly GCF_020745735.1. Classification (NCBI taxonomy): domain Eukaryota; kingdom Metazoa; phylum Chordata; class Chondrichthyes; order Orectolobiformes; family Hemiscylliidae; genus Hemiscyllium; species Hemiscyllium ocellatum. Next base: position 30,479,661 of record NC_083428.1, on the reverse strand, counting down.
TGTGGTACTGAGGGCTTGCTGCAGTCTACTGGATGTTACATTTGATGTGTAGGTGAACATGAAAACTTGTCAGAGCAGGGAGCTCTACCACGTACTAACAAACATTCATCCCTCAACCCAAAATCTTTTGAGAGATCAAATGCACAAACTGGCATCTATCAAAGACAGTGGCTTCCACTTCAAACACATCCTTGGTCTCTCTATTCCTACATACACACACGCGAGGTGGAACACTTGGATCAACTTCATAATAATAAATCAGAATCCCTACTCTTCAGATAGAAGCCATTTGGCCCAAGTCTGCACTAACCCTCTGAAAAGCATCCCACCCACATTTACCATAAGTCCACCTATCTACACAACCTAAGCACTATGAGACAATTTAGCATGACCAATCCACCTAAACTGTACATCTTTGTACTGTAGGAGGAAACAGGAATGCCCAGCAGAAATCCACGTAGTCATGGGGAGAACGTGAAAACTCCACATAGACAATCTTATATGATTGTCTTCGAATCTATATCTCAAGCACTGGAAAGCAGCAGTACTAACCACTGTGCCATGCTGAATTGCAGACCAGATCAGTTCAATAGGATCTCTGCTGAGTGCACAAGACTCCTAAAGCACTGCACTAAGGACTAGCTTAGATTATCTACCAAGTCTTCAAAAATGAGGCTTCAATCCATAATAGTCAACTCAGTGATGACAGAAATACTTTTCCTTCACTCATAGTTGGAACTGAGCAGAGCGTGCCTGTGATGATCTTCTAACTTTTATATTTGTTATTTCTATACAGAAAAATCAGAGCAGGGACATGTAGTAGTTAACACATTTGAATAAGTATAAAGTGAAGATTTAATCTGAAAGTATATCTACTTTCAGTCTTTAACACATCCCTAAAATCATCCCATTTAACCCCCACCCATGCCTTCAATATTCCTGTCATATTCGATCTATTAAGTGGAAATTATTTAAAACTCTGCTGCCTGCTCCTATCATCAAAGATATCACTTGTTATCCTTCAGGCTTATAGTGGCTATTATTTTGCAACGCTTCGTCACGGTTTGCAAACCCTTTCACACACTTGCTTGTGAAAACACAAGCCCCTCAATTCTACAAGATTCCATCCTTACTTGTAACGACTTCAGCTCTATCTTGAGCCGTCCACATTGCAAACTCTAAATGTCGCCACAAACCTCGTTCCTCCTTTCAGACACCCCCTCAAACGTTCTTTGACCAATCAATTTATCATTGTCTCCCAACGTATTTCATTGATTTACGCGCGGCACACAGTTGGACCAGAATTTAGCAGCAGTGGTCAATGCTCTGGTTTGCAAACGCAGAACGGGGTCTCTGCGGAAATTTCCGGAGCCGTTAGTAACAGCACCCATGCCCAGTTAAATGAGGGCCTTTAGTAAATGACTGGGTTATTCGGAAGTATCACATAGAGCAGCACAGAGCCCAAAGTTCTCATTACGCTGCGTAAAGATCTCCTCTAGATATCCGTAAATGACAATTCGGCATAAAATATTCAGTCCAACAGCCACAAAAGATGCAGTTCTGTCCATTCCTACGTAAAAGGAGCCATCCAACCCCAAGATGGTTGAGATAACAACTAGATTGAATTTGATCTAACCAGCATTTATCTCTGTACCTGTAGCTCAGTTATGGCGACGGTAAGGAAAGACTGGAGCAGAGAGAATGCTGGGATACCAGGCCTTCCTCCCAGAGCCGCCTTGAATCACGTGACTCAGCTCAGACTGTGACGAAGGTCATGAAGCCATGTTGGGTTTTTGATATTTGTGTTTTGTTAAGCCTATCTCACTTAATTTACATACACTGTTTATTTGAGAAATGAGTTTTGATTGCAATAGGTTAAAAATCAAATTGTTGTTGCTGACAGTTGAAATGAGCAAAAATCTGTTGGTTTTTCAATTAATTATATAAATTTAATCACATCATTTTATATTTTCATAGAACTAAACGAGAGAATTCCTGATTAACATTACACAATTGGAAATATTTTTTAAAATAATTAGGTTGGAGAACTTTTATTTGTCTACGTCTGCTTGAGTGAGATCCATTGTATTGTTTTGATGGTTTCAAGTTCCCTTTGTAAGCAGGGTTGGCATCCAAAAATGTAAAAGGCTTATTTCTCACTGGCACACTCCCTTGATTTTGGAGGCTTTAACTGTGTGGGCAGGCCAAAATATGGTTATTTTGCTATTCTAATTTAGTGTGAGACTGTATGGCTTAAACTGTGTAACCTAAACCAAGACATTGTTTGCTTCAGGCTTTTCTATTTTTTCTGTACTTGTATTTTTTTCTGTTAAAGGATATCTTTGCAAATTAGTTTAAATTATTTGCTTCAGACTTTTGTGTCTTTCTGTATTGGTTTCCTTCTGTTAGAGGATATTTTTGCAAGTTAGTTTATATTAAGATCTGTATGCAGAACTGAATAAAACTCAAAACAAATTAATGCATTTCAGAATTAAGGAATTGGTAAGAAAGTACTTGGAGTACTGGCACTGATTACATGTTTTCTAATCATTCCGAACAGAAATGTTATTCCCACCTCAGCAGCAGGTGGGACATGAACCAGACCCTTCTGGCTCTGAGGTAGGGATACTACCAGACTGCCACAAGAGTCCCACTGTGGTCAATTTAAGTCTTTTTTTGTTGTTTAGAAAGGACATACTGTAATTGAATTAGTAGCAGTGTAGAGAATGTTTGCTCACAAGATGCTTGGGTAGAAAGTTGTCTCATGAGGAAAGGTTGGACTTGTATCCACTGGAATGCAGAAGAATGAGATGGTTTTAAAGAAACATCCAAGAAGACTTGACCGGTGATGGTGAAAATTTGTTTTGCTTTCTGGAAACTGTTACAGTGAGGTGTTTTTAGAAATGTGATCCTTGACTTTATAAGTAGAATATTTCAAAAAGCAATCATGTTATGCTGAAATTTTATAAAGAGTTCTCCATTTTAGTGAGATGAGGTTTTTTTCCAAGGGTTTTTAAATCTGTGGAAATCTCTTCCAGAGAGAGCAGTTGAGGAAGCTTAATTGAATATTTTTAATGCCAACTGAGACAAATTCTTGATTGATGATGGAGTTAAAGGGTGTGTCTGCATGGGTTACAGACAGGTGCTCCAGTTTCCTCCCAGAGTCCAAAGATAGTATGCTTTCCTTTATTGGTCAGAGCATTGAGTACAGGAGTTGGGAGGTCATCTTGTGGCAGTATAGGACATTGGTTTGGCCACTTTTGGAATATTGCATGCAATTCTGGTCTCCCTGCTGAACAAAGGATGTTGTGAAACTTGAAAGAGTTCAGAAAAATTTACAAGGATGTTGCCAAAGTTGGAGGGTTTGAGCTATACAGAGAGGCTGAATCAGCTGGGGCTGTTTTCCCTGGAGTGTCGGAGGCTGAGAAGTGACCTTATAGAGGTTTGTAAAATCATGAGGGGCACGAATAATGTAAATAGACATGGTCTTTTCCCTGGATTGGGGGAATCCAGAACTAGAGGGCATAGCTTTAGGCTGAGAGGGGAAAGATTTAAAAGGAATGTAAGCGGCAACTTTTTCACGCAGAGGGTGGTGCGTGTATGGAATGAGCTGCCAGTGAAGTGGTGGAGGCTGGTACAGTTACAACTTTTAAAGGACATCTGGATGGGTACATGAATATGAAGGGTTTAGAGGGATATGGGCCAAGTGCTGACAAATGGGACTAGATTAATTTAAGATGTCTGGTCAGCATGGATGAGTTGGACCAAAGGGTCTGTTTCCATTCTTGTACATCTCTATGACGGTATGTATTTTGTGCACATTAAATGGATTGTCCTTACTAAATTGCCCTGTAGTGTCCAAGGATGTGCAGACTAAGTGGGTTAGTCATGGTAAATGCAGGTTATGGGGATACGGTTTGAGGCATGGTCTGAGAAGGATGCTGTTCAGAGGGTCATGCAGACTTGATGGGCTGAATGGCTTCTTTCCTCACTGTAAGTATTCTATAATGTAGACAATAGATAGGAAAGTAGAGATGAGGCCAAAATCAGATTACTTGTGATCTTATTGAATGGAGAAGCAGCTCTAGAGACGAAATGGCCTACTCATGCTCCTAATGCCTATGTTTATATGAACATCAATGTGGTAGCTGGAATTGAGTCTAATACAGCAGCTAAGTTGGACTAACCAGTGTTTTATAAAATTTCAGCATAACATGATTGCTTTTTGAAAAATTCTACTTATAAAGTCACGGATCACATTTCTAAAAACACCTTTGGGCAACACAGTGCCTCACCGCACCAGGGACCAGAATTCAATTCCACCCTCGGGCAACTATTTGTGTGAACTTTGCACATCCTACCCTGTCTGTGTGGATTTCCTCTGGATGCTCTGGTGTCCTCCCACAGCACAGAGATGTGCGGGTTAGGCCATGCTAAATTGCCCATAGTGTCCACAATGTGCAGGTTGGGTGGGTTAGCCATGGAAAACGCAGAGTTACAGGGATAGGTCTGGATGGGATGCTCTTCAGAGGTTCAGTGTGGACTCGATGGGTTGAATGGCCTGCTTCCACACTGTAAGGGATTCTATGATTCTCAGTGCTCAGCCAACTTCAAATAGATATGTCCACCGAATCTTGGGTCTTTTTTCATCTCAACTTCTGTGAGATTTTGGGTTCAGAAGTCAAAGATAGATAATAATGAACCAAAGTCAATGATTTTAAAACTGACAGATTAGCCAAGTAGAAAGGAAAAATATACAACCCATGACATCTTGACAGTGATTCACTGATATCAAAGGACAAAAGGCAGTGGCACAAAATGTGTTGCTCTCTCTGCCTGAGGAAGGAGCGGGGCTTGTGGTTGCATATAAACCTGTTGGACTATAACTCAGGATGAAGGGCTTTTGCCCAAAATGTTGCTTTTCTTGCTCCTCGGATGCAGCTTGACCTGCTGTGCTTTTCCAGCACCACTCTAATTTTGACTACAACCCAGTGTTGTGTGATTTTTGACGATCTCAGTATTGTAATGGCATTGTAATTGTAAACATAAAGGGGCATGTAAGTGCAAGAAGACTCCTGACAACTTTTCCAAAATGTAGTGACATCAATACCAGGTGCATGGTTTTTGTGACCTTTTCTCTATTTTAGGAGTTGTTTGTGCTTTTCTAGAAAGAGGAAAGATTATGCTGCACCAGCTTTTTCTTAACAGTTCTGTTTTCAACGCTGAAATTATTATTGAGTCTGTATTTCTTACATCTCACCTTTAAACTTGTACTGTTTCATTTGTGTTGCCTTTTATGCCAAATGTCATTTCACCAGTCCATGTTCTTTGGAAATTTGTTGCTCTCTTCCTCATTGTTTACTATATTTCAAAGTTTCATAACATCTGCAAATGTAGAAATTTGCATTTTCCCATTATTTAACATAGAAACTAGTTAAATACTTTTCATTGAGCTGTAAGTTTATAAATAGTTTTACAAACATTATTTTCCCCTTTCTAGTTCGTAATAGAATTAACTGATCTTACTTTGCAATAACCATTTTCTTTGCCTAAAGATACCACAATCTGTGTTGCCAAGGTGCTCAGCCTCAACTTGCATTCAAATATTGATGTGCTATGGATGTCACTGTACATGTTTGTACCAGTACTTTTCCACTCCTCAAGTCTGACTTTCATCCAGGCTGTCAGAAAAAGTCATTCTACTTGAGCCCTGAAACTACTTGGTATAGAACAGCTTTTAAATCATGATATTAAGAATGGCATAACCCAGACTACTTTACAAGCAGTTCACTAGTTGTTGAAATGTAGTCGTTGTTATAATGTAGATATTACTAAGTGATGTAACTAGACATTAGCAGGCAATTAATCTTTCCTTATTTTAGAACATGTGACTGCTGTATTACCATTGATGTGACTCTTCTGATGGCCTAATATGCAAAGGTATCAAGATGAAAAGAGCAGAGGTTGGAAATATTGTGCTACGTTAGGCCAGTAGTTCTCAACATGCTGACCCAAAATGTTAGCCACTGAACTACAACACCATGGCCAAGTTTATACAAGAGAACAGACCAAAAGCCTCCTCTCTATCACTCACATGATGTCACACAACAGGTCAGCTCCTCCATGCATGGCATAAGCTTGACCAACAATATTGTTTTATGAGCAAGATTTATATTACTTTACAACATATAAATGCAAGACTGGATTTTCAAATCGTTATGTGCTGAAAACGAAGATGAACTGCTGCATGTAGAATCCAATTAGAGACTGAAGCTCTTCAGCTTAGAGCCAGGTATCACCTCTTGGAAATCCTATCAAAATAACAATATACTTCCCATTAATTTTGCTGAGTTTTATTGAAATGGCAAACAAAAGCAGATGGGATAGGTGATCCATGTTCATAGGTGCTCAGACAAAAATGTTTGAGAACCACTGAACTAACATCAAAGTCCTATCATTTGTCTGGGCTAGGAGGGCAGGGAGCAGAGTATGGATTGGCAGTAAAAAGTACTCCTAGGTCTTTCTCCTGGTCATCACAATGGTCCAATGACATACCACAGGAATCAGTGCTGGATCCTTATTGTTCATGATATACAAATGATGTAGATGAGAGTGCGCGGGGAATGATAAGTAAGTTTTCAGATGACAAAGATTGGTGGTTACTCATGAGAAATAAGATCCTAGATTATAGGAAGATATAGACAGTTGATAAAATGACATAAACTATATGAGCAGGGAGGTTATGCTGGAGCCATACAAAACTTTGGTTAGCTCACAGCTGAAGTACTGGATGCAGTTCTGGTCATCACACTGTAGGAAGGAGGCGATTGCACTGGGAGATGTGCAGAGGATATTCACCAGGATGCTGGCTGGTTAGTGTTTTGCTTTGAAGACAATTTGGATTGACATTTTTTGGAACAGGGTGGGGAAACTTAATTGAGGTGCATAAACAGGATAGATAGAAAGCAGCTATTCACCTTAGTTGAGGGGTCAATAAGAAGGGAGCATAATTTTAAGGTGAAAAGTGGAAGGTATAGAGGGGATTTGAGGAATTTATTTTCATGTAAAGGGTGGTTGGAATCTGGAATGCACTGCCTGGGAGGGTAGTAGAGTTGAGAAACCTTGCAAAGTTAACAAGTTTCTGAATGAGCACTTGAAATGTCGTAACATTCAAGTCTATAGGCCAAGTTTTGGAAAGTGGAATTAATGTAGATTGGTTGGAAAAGACTTGATAGGCCAAAGGTCCACTTCTGTACTACGTGACTATGAAGTGGCTAGTTTTGAAAATGCATCAGTGAAAACAGGATATTGCTAGGCCTTGACCCCAAGACAATTAGCACATCTGTTTAGCAGAAATACCAGAGGGTTAACAATTAAAAATATACATCAGCAACTGTCAGTAACAAATGGAGAAAGGTAAGGATTGATAAAAGAATATTTTATATCTACAGCAAACTTTTGGTTTTTTGCCACAAGAAGTTCCTCCAAAGCTAGAAACCACAAGTAAAAGATTTTTATGTTCACAAATTTTTATTTTAGGATGTTCATTACTAGTCAGTGCCAAACCACATGAAATTGACAAAATATTAACTATACTGACCACCAGAGGGCCACAGATGTACTTTATATTCAAAACAAAATGGGTGAACTTCTTTGCAAACATTCCCTTTTTAGGATAAGTTTCCAACAATGATTTCGAATGCGACAAGCTCACTTTTTTTAAAAAAAGGGACTCCTGATATAATAAAACTAAGCATTGTTTCAGCAAATAGAGTAAATAACATTCCAATTTAAAAGGAAATATACTATATCGTGAGATATATTACCTTCACCTTTTTAAAAAATTGCTCCTCAATTTTTCCAGTCTTCCTAATCTGAAGGTGTTGACGCTTGCGGTTTCAGGGCGTGTGCAATGTTTGAACATCAACGGTACACGGTAGGTTACAGACGGAAAGATTCTGTTATCATGCTGGAGCTATAGAAGCATTTTTAAATTTTCATAATATTTTCCCCCTATCCCTGTCACACTCCTTTTTAAAATCTCGTCAATATTGAATTGAACCAGGCCAAACGGCGATTTCCCTCCTCTTTTCCAACTGTTGTTTCCACCCATTATAGTTTCTCCAGAAGACATCTGAATTGATCACTAGATATTTGGACAACTCCTTCCAAGCTTTTCTGGAACTAACTTGGGTACGAAGAAAGTTGTAATGAAATTGTGACTCCTAAACATGCACCCACTTTGTTGTTCTGATTTTAGCTAGGTTCGTCGCTTATACTGGATCACATTAAATGGATAATACAAAGGACGAATGCAGAACAAAATTGAAGCTGATGCTTGATTCCTTATTCTGTGCTGTATCTCAAAAATAAGTTACGTACGCGGAGCACCCAATTCTTGACAGTTTGTGAATAATGCATTTTAAAGATACGGGGTCAACGCATACAAACTGCAACATCGTGTTCGTTCCAGCACATTGTAACTATTTCCACAAAACAATTTATAACTTGAACGTCAAAGGATGAGAGGCGACCTGATAGAAATCGACAACATTATGGGAGAAATGGGTAGTCAGTCATTTTGGCAGGGTTCTAATGTCAATTACTAGGGAACATAGGTTTTAGGTAAAAGGTGATATCAGTGGAAGTTTGTTTTTACACAGAATGAGGTAAGTGACTGGAATGCACTGCCAGATAAGGCTGATACAACAGCAACGTTTAAGAGGCAACTTGACACATACATGAATAAGCAGGGGATACAAACAGCAGAGAAATAAAAGGTATTAAGTTAGAAAGGTATTATGTGTAGGTGCAGTCGGGTGGGCTGAAGGACCTGTTCCTTTGCAGTATACTTTTTTTTGTAGTGAAGACTGAACAATAATGCATTCACCCCAGTAAATTACAGTACAAGTAGGCAAGTGAGTCTTTAGAAAATCACAAATAGACTAAAATTCTCAAAAGTTAAATTATAAATCTCGACAAAAAAACTTGTCAGAACTGTGCACAGATTTCATTTTTAAAAAACTTCAAAATCAAAGTTCCCTAGTGGTTGATAAGGAGCTGTTGATTACTAGTTTGTGGGGAGGAAGAAAAACTCATTGTTAACGTGTGGTTTCTGCTCTGTCGCTTTCTGTTTTGGTCCAACTTTTTCAGTAATTAAATTCTTAGGAATCCAATGACTTATTGGTTGCATCCTCACTTCTGATCTGGTTTGATTTTAATAAAGTGAGTTGTCCCAGCACTGTGGACACTGTGATACAAAACTTGACACAACAAGCACACTTTTAAGAGCTTCACAAATACAAATTAAAGTGATAGTTTAAAATAAAACAACAAAACTAAAATAACTTGCAGTTACTAGCATGTATAAATTATCTTTTTATTTTCCACTGCTTGGTCAGTCATTTGGTTCACACCAGGGAATTGGGATTAAGTATGAAGATTGGGCCACGTAATAAGTATTGACAAAGGTACAATTTCAAGATTTTATAACTACACTCCAAGACTTGAGTGCTCATTCCAGTGTAGCAGTGATGCAAGTGTATGGTACCTCAGACAGTACCATATTTACGATGAGATTTTAAATTGAGGTTGTAATGTATTTTTATTTCAGTTTGAGCAGCTGTAATATTTTGCTTTTTACAACTCCAGGCCATAGTTTGAGGTTTTAGTGACTGCAAAATATCTGTTTTTTTGAGAAGTTCAGCAGGGTATTTTTCATTTACTTAATTCAAAAGCAAAATACTAGGTGTTTGACATCTGAAATAAAAGCAGATAATACTCAAATGGCCTGGCAGCATCCATGAATAAACAGTGTTAGTACATGGTCAGTGACTTTTCATATGGGAATTCCACTCCCACCAAGTAATTCTAGCATTCTCTGGTTTTATTTCCCTTTTGTCTGTCATTGCACAGGTGATTCATAATCATTCAAAGTTGCAAGAAAAAACAATAATCAGTAGAACCGATCTGTGTTCCTCTAGTTTACCATTTTTGTGCTTTTTCTATAGGACATGTTCAATTTAACAAGATTAATTTCAATTCGAATAGTGCTATCACTAATGCAATATGCTAGAATTACATAAGTGAATTTAACTAATTTCAAGTGAAATGACATCAAGGAACAATTATTTTGATCTCCTGAAAAGTTATTGCAGTCAAATGTTCCAATTTTAAAAAGTCAAATTTTAAAAAATGGAAAAATGGATTTCAGTGGTTGAGAAAATTAGTGGCACCAGCTCAAATAGATTGTGTTATTGATAACCAGTTGTAACTTATCATACATATTGGAGATTGCACCTACATGACAAAGGGCATCGTGGGCGGCACGGTGGCACAGTGGTTAGCACTGCTGCCTCGCAGCGCCTGAGACCCGGGTTCAATTCCCGCCTCAGGCGACTGACTGTGTGGAGTTTGCACATTCTCCCCGTGTCTGCGTGGGTTTCCTCCGGGTGCTCCGGTTTCCTCCCACAGTCCAAAGATGTGCGGGTCAGGTGAATTGGCCATGCTAAATTGCCCGTAGTGTTAGGTAAGGGGTAAATGTAGGGGTATGGGTGGGTTTCGCTTTGGTGGGTCGGTGTGGACTTGTTGGGCCGAAGGGCCTGTTTCCACACTGTAAGTCTAATCTAATCTAAAAAAAATGGACAAATCAAAACAATGAGATTTGATTTAATGTATATTTGCTATTTTTGTGATTATGTCATGATCATAGCCCGACCAACAGTTAAACTGTATGACTAAAGACATCATTTAGATGCTGACTATAGAGAGAGTTAAAGGAAGATTGATGTAGTTTGTAAATCTAATTTGCCACAAATATCAAATTTAAAATGTTATTCCCTTTGCAGGCTTCGTCTAATAAGCCAGAGGTGATAGACAACTTTTTTTTTCTGGTGTGGACAAACTAAGAGATGGGAGGTTAGGAAGAAATAATCACAGAATTGTTATTTGTAGGAAGTCATTCTGTCAATCTTGTGTACAGCAGCTCTCTGAACAACAAAGGTGTTCCAGAAAGATTAGGTAAGGGAGGGGGAACTCGGTTAAAAAGAACAGATATCCTAAATTAATCTAGTCCCGTTGGCCAGCACTTGGCCCATAAGCCTCCAAACCCTTCCCTATTCAGATACCCATCCAGATGCCTTTTAAATGTTGTAATTGTACCAGCTCCCACCACTTCCTCCGGCAGTGCATTCCATACACCCACCACCCTGTGAGTGAAAAAGTTACCCCTTCGGAACATTTTAAATCCTTCCCTTCTCCACCCTCAACCTATGATCTCTAGTTCCGGAGTTCAGAATGAGCTGAAAGTAACTAATCGGTGGCGAATTGAATTTATTCCGTGTAGAAGAAAATTTTAAAACTTCGATTTCACCTTTTGCATTATATGAAAAAGGGACTGATTAGCAACGGGGATTACTTCATAATTTTTATTTAAAAGGGGGAATTACCAACAACCAGTACTTTAAAGCTGGCGATTTTTAATATTTAATTTTTCCCTTACAAAAAAATACTTGTTTGATCAGATAATGACCTCACCTCCCTCTCAAACTGCACATTAATCCCGAGACAATTCCTTCAATCCGTTGCGGTTTGTCGAGGCGCGCCAAAATTTGAAAACCGCGCTTTCCGTTAGGGCGCGGGCAGCCGTGGGGTGAGCGCTGCACAGATGATTGACAATTAACCGCCTGCACAAGAGCCAATCAGTGCTGGAGGCGAGCTGCAACTCCGGTTCTGGGCTCCGTGTACAAGCACGCTGGGATTTGTAGTCCACTTGGCTTCAATCCTCGGTCCCAGAATGTAAACCAAATTATCAGAGAGTGTTCATCGGTGTAGATAAAGCAGGAAACCGGACATCGCTACTTGAGGCTGGTTGTTAATGTCCTGAGAAACAGTCAAAAGGGTGGGCTTTTATCGGACTACAATTCCCGGTCTGCGTGGTATCTACTTCCTTCCGTCGTCCACTCCCCTGGCGGAGCGCCGCATGATAAGGGCGCCATTTTCTAGTTCATTGAATAAAAGGGATTTGGAAGCACAGGTTTTTGCGGATCGGTACGAGCCTAAATTTTTATTGAGTAGGTAGTTAGCAAGGAATTTTAACCATGTCAACTACACCGGCCCAGAAACACACCCGGGCCAGTGGGGCCCAAACGCCTCTGAGTCCGACTCGAATTACTCGAATCCAGGAAAAAGAAGAGTTGAAGAATCTCAATGACCGCCTTGCCGTTTACATCGACAAGGTGCGTTCCTTGGAGTGCGAAAATAGCGTTCTGCAATTTAAGATCTCCGAAAAAGAAGAGGTGACGACCCGTGAGCTGACCGGCATCAAGGCCATGTATGAGACGGAGCTGGCCGACACTCGACGGTTGCTAGACGAAACAGCGAGGGAAAAGGCGAAGCTGCAGATCGAACTGGGCAAGAGTAAAACGGAGCTGGACGAACTCAGTAAAAAGTAAAGTAGTATATGTTATACCCACGTTTTAATATAAACCTGACTGATTTGTTCATAAATTGTTTGTTTATATTGATTGTGAAGCTGCGTTTTCACACGTGCCCTTTTTCCATGTTGGTTGTTAAGTTTCAGTTGTCAATCTATTCAACGCCTCTTTTTGGAGGGAGATAATTGAGTCAATGTATCTGTAAAACCTTTGATTTTCGTGTGTGCATATTTGATGTACTAAACCATCATTGCCCCGTTTCACCCGACTATTTACTTTTTTTTGGTAGTAATGTTTACATTTTAAAATTACTAATATCTTACCAGTTTGTAGTTGAAATTGCGCTTTCCGTTCTAAGCAGTCCTGTCCATGTAAAACGTTTTTCCCCCAGTTACACTTTTACTGTGGTCTTCAAGTGTGTAAGTTAGCTTGTTTATACTTTGTTACAATCAAAAATAAATTACTTAGGTTGAATTTACTTTTAACTACATTCTAGGAATGTTTTTAATGCATAGATTGTCAAGATCAAAGGAGAGCTATTGATCAATATTAGTCTTTTGTTAAATGTTACTCATGACTTTGTATTTGACACATTAAGAAATAGAAATATGAATAAGCTATATAGCTGCTTTAATGACATCATTTCTGATTCTCTGTTTCACATTCCCACCCTTTTTATTCCATTGGTGCCCAAGTATTTTATTGATATCTAGTTTTTAAATATATTCATTTGACTTTCCACAGTCTTCTATGTTTAGTAATTTCTCATCTTCAGGTCATTGATTGTGTAGTAAATCACTTTATTATACTAAATGACAGAAGGATTGTTAATGAGGTGTAGGTTATTAGCAATGAATAGCCTGGAATATACTTAGTGTGTTGATTATAAATTTAATACAGACCTTCAAGTATTTGATGAACACTGAAAGAAAAAAATTACAGGGATGTAAAGGAATGAGGCTAACTGGATTGATCAGTGAAAACTGCCACAAGCCTATGAATATAACTTGTTTTAAGGATTTAAATTGTTTGACAGCAAATCATGAGTCAAATAAACTGAATTAATTGTTAGTTGATTGCCTGCTTGTCGTTTCTTGTCAGCAGCATGTTCTATATTAATTTGAGCAATATGAATTTTAATGTTTTTGGTTTAATTTTGTGGGATTGAAATGTCAAGGCTTGAAGTGTGCAGCATCACATGGTATCAAAGCAGTGATAATAGAGCAGTAGAATACTGTTTTCTTCATTTTGGAGATTGACTAAGCTATTAAGTTTCTGGTCCATCTTCATAAGGAAGATGTTGGAATTCTTTAGATAATTCTACTTTTCATGGAGTCTTCTGACTCTTCAGCTGATTTTTAAAATGTCAAAATAAATCCATGTGAATGATTCTGAAAATGTATTGTTTAGCTCTTTACCATTTGTGAAGGAAAACATTAGAACTACAATGCAGAAACCTTTCTTTTTCATTGAAGTGACTATTCTTTGGTTACTCTGAACAATAGGTGTTATCAAGCTATGAAGGCAATGGCTGATACTGTAGAACCTGATAGGAAAGAAGGATAGATTTCAGTTTTTTTTAAAAAGATATACTAGTCTACTTGTTGAATTTCCTCTTTGATTTGAACATAAAGTTGATCAATGTGGAAGTTAATGGGAAATCAGTTTTCAATTAATGTGAAGGAAGTTTCTTTGAAAGTAAAGTTGCTGTTGGACAGCATAGAGAATGTTTGGCATACTTGCCTTTGTTAGTCAGTGCATTGTGTAGAAGTTTGAATGTCATGTAGTTGTACAGGAGATTTGTCAGGCCACTTTGGGAATACTGCATTCAATTCTGGTCTCCCTGCCATAGGAAAGGTGCTATTAAACTTGAGAGTTCAGAAAACATTTGCAAAGATGTTGCCAGGATTGAGGGTGGTTTAACTTTTTTATAGAGAGGCTGAATAGACTGGGGCTTTTCAGAAGTTTATAAAATCGTGAGGGGCATGGATAGGATGAATAGCCAAGATCTTATTCCCAAGGTAGGGGAATGGAAGACTAGAAGGCATAGATTAAAGTTGAGGCAAAAGATTTAAATGGGACATGAGGGGCAACATTTTTGCAGAGGGTGGTGCATGTATGGAATGAGCTGCCAGAAGAAGTGGTGGAGGTGAATATAATTGCAAATTTTTAAAAAAGGCATCTGGATGGGTACACCTCTGGTAAGGGTATAGAGCAATATGGGCCAAATGCTGGCAAATAAGACTGAATCAGTTTAGGATATCTGGGCAGTGTGGATGAGTTGGATCAAGACTTTGTTTCTGTGCTGTATAAAACTCTGACTGTATGAAGGTGGGTGATGGGTCTGGGTTGTATAAAATTTCTTGTACTATCTGAGTATAGTTAGAGCTTTTAAAATGTTTTTAATAGTTTGAAGTTTGTTTAAATACTTTGCACACTTTTTTATTTTGGGTCTTGCTGTAAAATGTTCTGAATTTAATGGCAAAGCTATTAGCATCTGGGACTTGTACCCAAAAGCTTTGGTTTGAAATGTCAGTCTGGTTCAAAAGCTTTTTCCCTACCTCAACATTTTAAGTCTTTGCACCTCCTTTGTTTTATCAGTAACATCTGTGAACTGGAAGTGATTTTTTTTTTCTCTCTTTCTTTCTGCTGGTGAAGCACGTTGATTCCCCACATATGTTATATCAGTTCTCTCCTTGGTGAACAGAGTGCTTCTGAACATATAAATCACGTGACTCTTATAAAGGGTTTCCATTCTTTCCAGTATGTTTGCTTCCTTTTTTAAAAGGATAGATGTTCTGATTTCTGAATCTTCTGGGGGAAATGATGAGCTGTAGCTAGGTGTAAATTTACGAGAATTAACTTGCCTGCTCTAGCCAGCAAGATTAGGAGTCCTAGAAACAAAAACAAATACATAATCAAAATTTTTTTATTGAGAACGTCTTATGATGTATTTGTCAATATTGTACATCAGGTTATGAAGAGCTGCAAATTAAAGTATGCTGCACTTTTTAAAATTTATTAGGACAATACTTTTTGATTTTTCTTTTACTATTTCTGCCTGGAAGGTTAAAAATACTATCCAGTGGATAGGAATGGAAAGCTACTAGTTTTGTGGTGCTATCATTGAATCCCATTAACCAGTACTACAATTTTATACTTTCAAAGGCAGAAATGGCCACCCTAGTTGCAATTTGGTTTTTCCTTTGCTTCTGCAGTCTAGCTGGCAAGTTTGCTGATTGTATGCCCTTGCATAACTCTGTTGTAGTAGTCTTCTCCATGGACCACCTTTGACAGTTTATTTTAAAAGTCCTTCATTGTAATTTGAATGGAAATTGCAAGTGCTGGAATCTCTTGTCCTAATGATAAAGTTGTAAATATGAAAATAGGACTGCTGTGGAAACGAAGGTGATGGTTTTATTGGTTTTGAATGTGGGAATTGATGGATGGATATTTCTCTCTGAACTGAAAATGTATTGTTCTTAAAGTGCTTTCATTCATTACAAATGGAGAATGTTTTTGTTTTTGTACCTGTATTAACATACTGAACCAGCATGGCATCTTTTAATTTCCTGATATAAAGCCTGCGAGCTTTCCATCAGACTTTATGAAAATTGCATCACCATTTTGTGGTTGCATTGTAGATGTACATCTGTTTTTCTCTAGCCTGATCGTGATGGGATTTATCTTGAAAATATGAATCCTATTCTATTGGGATGAGAATATTTCCTTTTTTAGCTTTAACCAAAATCTGTCTTCCATTAATTTTGGGGTAGGGGGAGAACACATCTGGATGGCTGCTATAAATTTCACTTGATTTGATTGGCCTTCGTTTTAGCTGTCCTGGAGGACGTGTGCGGGTATTGGTTTTGTTATCAACGCCCCAATCCTTTGTGCTCCAGGCGCCTAATGTTCAGGAGAAACGTATAGTCACGCCCAATAATTCCGCGCTGGTTAGAACAATACGTGTAGAGAGGAATCCATCACATTTTAGTGTTAGGGAATAACTGCATATATCTAAAACTGATGGAGTTGGCGACCTAAATTCGCGCGTTACCGACTTTTATTAGTTCTTTCGCTTTATCATTGAATACCGCCGTGTGTACGGAGGTGGGGCGTTCTTTTCCAATTTTTTTTCAGTTTGAAATGTTGGCTGCGGCGAGTGCATGACTCCATTATATCGAGCTGGATGGAATAGCCATTGTGAGACGACTTGGCATTATCTTCTCAACACAATTAGAATTTTTCTCTACTGTATTCTTTTTCTGAATAAGATGCCTTTTTTTTAATCTGCTGCAAATTCGACTATTGTGTTCGTGGATTTAATGTCGGGTCGATAACGCCATAACAGGAAACGCAATGAAACTGAGATCGGTCCGCGGGTTACGGCTTTCTTTCGGGGTGGGGGGAGTGGACGTTCTTCGGGAGGGGGAGGAGTATCCTTGTATTCTAAGTCGCTAAACACGCATATTTTAAGATGCAAGTTTTTAAAAACTGGCTTCAAAAGTCCAAAAATGTTGCAGGTACCTTTCATCATGCAAGTGAGCAGCCAATCGAGTACTTATCCAATCAGGATCAACATTGAGATTTCTCGTTAATTGCGCTCCTGACAAAGGTGGATCCCGTCTTTGAAAGTACATTGGTACTGGATAGTTTGAATCAGGAGGGCGGCTGCAGTAGGATTCAAATCCCATTGCGGTTTCCCGTGTCTAATTTTTCGCTTGCGAAAAGTTTTTTTTTAAAAAATTGAGTAGGTTAGTTATTTGTATCAACTGATTTTGACATTTGGAAATGCGCAGATCATTCATTCCAGTTGTGTTAACATGGAAAATCGTGATTTTTTTAAAAAAAAATTCTTCGGATTCTAAGTGCACGACTGACATATGGAATGCCCAAGATACTCTAAAATGGAGTTTAAATTATTTGAAAACGAATGTTGAGTGAATTTGAGACCTTTGGGGAAATACAAATTATCGTTGATAATTCAAATCTGTTGCATATATGATGAAAGGTGTATAATTTTCTTTTTAAAACTCCCAACATTATAAAAATAACATTTTTGAATAGTGACCTAAAAGTGGATTTGTTCCAAGGCACATGATTGTAATCAAGTTCCAGACAGACCCCTGTAGTGTTAATGGACGTGATACTGTTGGGTTTATGAAGGTCAGAAGAATTCCATGTCACTGGAAATGAGAATGTTGAGGCCATCTGAATTGTGAAAGATTGTGCCATCAGACTCTGAAAGGAGTAATAACATTGTCTCTGCAATTGAAGGAAAAGAAACTAGGCTGCATCTATTAATTCGCTTTTCTCAAGCTGAGAAAGGAGTGGGTGTGATATTTCATTGGGATTGAATCTCTGAAGGATGGAGTTGGGAGATAGGGTTGAGTTTTTTTTAAGTGTGTATGTAGAGCTCTTTTTATGAAATAAACCTGTCTTCTGTCGCTTCATGAATGTTTGTTTGTGACTAACCACAATTAACCAATTGCAAAAACTTAAATTTAATTCATCAAAAGTAGAAAACATTTGAAGATTGGAGTAGCCTATTCGATCTAGAGTCTGCACTGCCATTCAACATGGCTGATCATAAGGCTCCAAACTGTAACTTATCATCTTTTTCTCCCTTGCTTTCAAGTAACAAAATAACCCTTTAATCACAAGCTAGATCCACCGCCCTCTCGCACAATATTTTGGTCTCAACCACATTCACTATAGTGAATGCTGCAGGCTAGCCACGCTCTCTCTGGGTGAAGAAATGGTTCCTGATTTCCGTCCTAAGAAAGATTTGTCCCTTATCTTGAACTATGGCACCTGGTCTGGAGTCCTCATTATCAGGAATTTCATTTGTACATCTAACTAGTCCTGCTTTAAATGTTTTTAGGTTTCTATGTGCACTCCATATCTCAGCCTTCTAAATCCTCGTGAATGTAATCTTAGCATAATCTCTCTTGCCCCAAGTGTGGCCTCACTGATGTCTTTACAGTTGCAATAAGAATATCTTGTTCCTGTACTAAAATCCATTTTCTATAAAGGTTATGGACCAAACCAAACTCCCTCAAAATATATTAAAAAGGTAGCCATGACACACACCTTTTTCTTATTTTAGCCTTGCATTCTGAATGTGATTCAATTGGTCAAACTAACTTGAGCAAAACATAAGTAAAGGAATTGACTTAGGTTTTCCAGTTGAGTTACAGCTAACAATAATACATTCATTAACTTACTAATTAACCAACCCAATATAGTAATATCCCATAAACCACCTTGACAAAAGGCAAATTCAGAAAAGTATCTTGCATGCAATGCCAGCAGCCCAAGAAGAAAAACAAAAACAAGTGTAGAGTGTAGCTGGAAGAGATGTACTGCAGCAACAACTTTTTTTTTTAAAAAGTGAAAATCTTGGTTTGGAGAGCTTCACCACATCCATTCAGATTGTGTTTCTATTGTTCTAACTTTTTTTTAAAAAAAGAACAAAAACCCAAAGCCCCTTGAGCTGTTTGCTTCAATGACATTTCAAATAGACAGGTCAACACCTCTGTCTTTAAGCCTTTTCCCTTTTTTTAAAAAAGAAAAGGACAAAATAGACCGCTTAAAGTTACATTTGAGAGTTTTCTGTCTTGCAGGCAGGATATGACAATCTAATCATACTCTAAGCACTGTTTTTAAGGAATAACCTAAGGACACATTGTTTCTGGAAATAATTTAATCACTTCTACATTTTGTTTTTGGGTGGCATTTGACTATAGGGGAGTAGCGAGGCAGGGTTGTATCTTGCATGCTTGACTGACTGATGTAAAACCCTGTATAAAAGGAGGACGGCTCCCTTGTTCAGGGAGTCTTTCTTGACATGCTCCACAAGCGTCGCAAAGAGCTTTGCATGATCCTCCAAAAGCTTATATTTGCTGAAGTAAGTTGTGGCTCTTAACAGAAGTTGGTGTATTGCAGTTAGATCAAGTGTGTAAGAATCTCAAGGGAACCTAACAACACCACCTCAATTGCATGTACATCAAGCCAGGTTTCTTTCTGTGGTCTGACTTGCCTGTTATTGCCACCATATGGGACCGTAACTTTACACTCAAGTTTAAAAAAAAAGTGGCACTTTTTTTTTAAACAAATAGGAAGACTGGCAAAGACAGCGACCACATGACCAGAGAAAGAAACTTACACTGCTGTCTGATACAGCAGTGAATCTGCACAGTTACTGCCTGGTTGATGCCTTAACGCAAAAAGATGCATAAATCCTCAGGACCTGCTTAGGTGGACATTCTTCTAGAAAGCTAGGGAAGTGATTTGCTGGGTCCCTTGCTGAGATATTTATATCATCAATAGTCACGGGTAAGATGCTGGAAGACTGGAAGTTGCCTAACGAGGTGCCACCATTTAACAAAGTTGGTAAGGAAAAGTCAAGGTACTATAGACCGGTGAGCCTGACATTGTTCGTGGGCAGCCAATGTTGTTGGAGGGAATCTTGAGGGATAGGTTTTACATGTATTTGGAAAGGCAGGGACCAATTAGGGATAGCCAACATGGTTTTGTGCATGGGAAATCGTGTCCTACTAACTTGATTTGAATCTTTTTGATGAAGTGCTGAAGAGGATTGATGGACGTGATCTAGGTGGACTCCAATTAAGCTTTTGACAACATTGGTCAGCAAGGTTAGATCTAATGGAATATAGGGAGAGCTAGTCATTTGGATTCTGATCTGGGTGAACTTTAGAAGGCGGGGTGGCGGAGGGTTGCCTGTCAGACTGGAGG
This sequence comes from Hemiscyllium ocellatum, assembly GCF_020745735.1. Lineage (NCBI taxonomy): Eukaryota > Metazoa > Chordata > Chondrichthyes > Orectolobiformes > Hemiscylliidae > Hemiscyllium > Hemiscyllium ocellatum. The sequence continues at coordinate 30,459,469 of NC_083428.1, read as the reverse complement.
CCTGTGACCAGTGGTCTGCCACAAGGATCTGTGTCGAGTCCACTGCTTTTCATTTATATAAATGATAGGTATAGTTAGTAAATTTGTAGGTGACCCCAACACTGGAGATGTAGTGGACAGCAGATAACCCTATCTCAGTACAGTGCACTCTTGATCAGATGGGCCAAGGAGTTGCAGATGGAGTTTAATTTGGATAAATATGAGATGCTACATTTTGGATAGGCAAATCGGGGCAGGACTTGAAAGGATTCAGAATAGATTTACAAGGACGTTGCCGGGGTTAGAGGGTTTGAGCTACAAGGAGAGGCTGAATAGGCTGGAGATTTTTCTTCCCTGGAGTGTTGGAGGTTGAGGGGTTTATAAAATCATGAGGGGCATGGAGAGAGTAAATAGACTTCTTTTCCCTGGGGTAGGTTAAATGGACAGTCATTTCTATGGGGTGGGGGAGCCCAGAACGAGAAGGCATAAGTTTTTAGGATGGGGGTGTAAGATTTAAAAAAGACCTAAGGGGCAACTTTTTCATGCGGAGGGTGAAGTATGGAATGTGCTGTCAGAGGAAGTGGTGGAGGCGGTACAGTTATAACATTTCAAAGGCACCTGGATGAGTATATGAATAGGAAAAGGTTTAGAGGGTTATGGGCCAAGTGCTGGCAAATGGGATAAGATTTGGTTAGGATGTCTAGTCAGTATGCACAAGTTGGTTCAATGGGTCTGTTCCTGTGCTGTACATCTCTATGACTCTAACAGTATGAATGCAGGTTGTATCTTCCTGTTCTAACAAATTCAGTTTGACATCTAACGTGGAGGTGAACCCTGCAGTACCTCTTAATTGTACTGGCAAGCACCAAAGTAATCTATGTTCCATTTCATTTTGTTATATAGTACTCTTCTGTTGAATTCCACTGCTACTCTGATATGTCAACAGCTATGATCCAACAAATTCTATGATCTGGCCAAGGCTGGCACTTTATAAAAGTACAATCTGTATCTTGTCTTGGTCATTTAGAAATTTACATCATATTTCTAATGATGTGGAAGTCTGAGTGCTGTGGGAAACTTGAGCTTTTGAAAGGTATGTATAAAGTCAGTACTGTAATCTGAAGTTTGACCCACTGTTGCGAGTCATCAAACATTGTCATTTGATGTGTCATAATTTACCTACTTTCAGTTGGGCTGAAAGGACTCTTCTGGTCGCCTTTTGTATGGGGTTGCAAAATGGTTCAGTAGTTAGCGTTGCAGCCTCAGGTGACTCTCTGTCTGTGTGAGGTTCCTCAGTGCTGCAGTTTTCCACAGTTTGTAGTTTGTGAATAGGGTAAATAGACAGTCATTTCCCTAGGTGGATTGGCCATGTGAAATTGTCCAGGGGTGTTTAGGTCAGATTGATTAGCAATAGGGAATGCAGGATTACAGGGATTGGGCACATGATGGGTCTAGGTAGTATCTTCCTTGCAGGGTCAGTGTAGACCATTGGGCTGAATAGCCTGTTTTCACCCTGTAGAGATTCTATATATGCAGCCAAATCGTAAATTAGGACACAATAAAAGAACAGTTTGTAAGTATAGAAAATGTTTCCATGTCGGATCTTTTTAAAATTTATACCCTAGTGTGGATCATGTTTGTCAATTCGAGGGATAGTGAGTGTAATACTTGTAAATCTGAGAACCCTTGTCCACGCCTCAATCTTTTTGAAAATTGTTAATTACAGATTGTTCTGCTGTAACAACAACCTGTTTTGTCAACACATTCGCTAATTTGACAAACGGGGACGTTATTTCTAAAGTGCAGGCTTTTCAAATGTGCATTGGCTGCAACGTAACTACATTGCCAGCACTTTAATGCTGTTTCTAATGCACAATTTTTCTATAAAGCTAGTTTGCACAAGAATGCAACCATCGTATTATGGAAAAAGCTGGCATGTACGCTACCATTTATCTGGCACCCTTGAGCCACCTCACAACTACTTGTATTTTGTTACCATCTACATACGTATTCTATGGAACATGGATAGAATGTCAGTGGCAGGTGCCTGTTTCTCTAGCCCATTTTATAGTGAGAGAGAGTACCAAGCTTGGGATAAATAAATGTGTGCAGTACCAGTTCCTTTTAACAATTGTTGCTGTGGTTTGTTTCTGCATCAACTATTGTGCAAGGACTTGCACAGTGCAGCTTTGTTATATGGCCACCTTGACTTGCTACCAACTGTGCTTAATCCATGTTTTCCATGATGCTGACATTCTCTTTTTGGGCATAGCCACTTCAATTGTAGTTTGGGAAAGCTTATTATGTTGTAGAAAACTTCTTCCAGTTCATCTTGCAATTGAACCATGGATCCAGGTGGATTGAAGGAGAACTGTTGAGGCATATTTTGGATTGTTTGAAGTTTAACTGGCTTGGATACTGACGAATATTGATGGAGACTGCAGCCTTTGGCTTAGATCTTTTATGTTGTCATTGTCGACAGGAGTAGTGCGAGAAGACTGGAGGATAGCAAATGTTCCCTTGTATAGAGTCCCTTGTACAGTACGGAAACAGACCCTTCGGTCCAACCCATCCATGCTGACCAGATATCCCAACCCAATCTAGTCCCAACTGCCAGCGCCCAGCCCATTATCTCTCCAAACCCTTCCTATTCATAGATCCATCCAATGCAATTGTATCAGCCTCCACCACATCCTCTGGCAGCTCATTCCATCCCACCTACCACCTCTGTGTGAAAAAGTTGCGCCTTAGGTTTCTTATCTTTTTCCCCCCTCACTCTCTCAACCTATGCTGTCTAGTTCTGGACTCTCCGACCCCAGGGAAAAAGCTTTGCCTATTTATCCTATTCATGCCCCTCATAATTTTGTAAACCTCTATAAGGTCACCCCTCGGCCTCTGACGCTCCAGGGAAAACAGCCTCAGCCTGTTCAGCCTCTCCCTGTAGCTCAGATCCTCCAATCCTGGCAACCTCCTTGTAAATCTATTCTGAACCCTTTCAAATTTCACAACATCTCTACTCCCCTCCTTAAACAACCCTGGTAACTATAGGCCAGTGAGCCTTACTTCGGTTGTGGGTAAAGTGTTGAAAAGGGGTATAAGAGATGGGATTTATCATCTGGAAAGGAACAATTTGATTATGGATAGTCAGCGTGAAGGGTAGGCCGTGCCTAATTAACCTTATCGAGTTCTTTATGAAGGTGACACATCAGACGGATGAAGGTAAAGTGGTTGATGTCATGTATGTGGACTTCAGTAAGTTATTTGATAAGGTTCCACATGGTTGGCTATTGCACAAAATATGGAGTTTCGGGATTGAATGTGATTTAGCGGTTTGGATCAGAAATTGGCAAACTGATGGATGGTGGTTAATGGGAAATGTCAATCTTGAGCTCAGGTACTAGTAGTGTGCCACAAGGAACTGTTTGGGGCCACTGCAGTTTGTCATTTTTATAAATAATCTGGATGTGTGTGTAGAAGGATGGGTTAGTAGATTTGTGGATGACACTAAGGCAGCCAGAATTGTGGATAGTGCTGAAGGATGTTGTGGGTTACATGGAGATGATGCAGAGCTGGGCTGAGAGGTGGCAAGTGGAGTTTAATATGGAGAAGTGTGAGGTAGTTCACTTAGGAAGAAGTAACAGGAATGCAGAGTACTGGGCTAATGGTAAAATTCTTGGTAGGATAGATGAACTGAAATCTATGTCCAGGTGCATATATCCCTGAATGTTGCCACCCAGGTTAATAAGGTTGTTAAGAAGGCATATGGTGTGTTGGCATTTATTGGTAAGGGGTTTGCGTTTCAGAGCCTCAGTCATGTTTTAGCTGTACGCAGCACTGGTTAGGCCGCACTTGGAGTATTATGTACGGTTCTGATCACTGCATTATAGGAAGGATGTGAAAGTTTTGGAAAGGGTTCAGAGGAGATTGACTAGGAGGTTGCCTAGTATGGAAGGAGGGTCTTATGTGGTAAGTCTGAGGGAACTGAGGCTTTCTGTTGGAGAGAAGAATGTTGAGAGGAGACTTAATCAAGACGTGTAAGATAATCAGAGGGTTAGATCGGGTGGACAGTGAACCTTTTTTCTCTCTGGTGAAGGCTAACATGAGGGGGATAGATTTTGGACATACCAGGGGTAGTTTCTTTGCTCAGGGGTGTGGAATGACCAGCCTGCAATAGTAGTATACTCACCAATGTTTAAGGGCATTTAAATGGGCATTAAACATATCTATACAGATGATGATAGAATGGTGTAGGTTATCTGGGCAGCAGATTAATTTTACAGGTTGGCGCAACATTGAGGGCCGAAGTGCAGTACAGGCCCTGTAACATTTTAAGTGTTTTTTGCCCCTGGTCTTGAACTACTAATTGAGGGAATTGATAAGTGAATATAAACTTTAGGGTGGAAGTGTTGTGCCCCCATCAAAGCAAAAAAACACAGACACAGTATAGTTTTACGTTTTTTTTATCTTTATTCCAGGCCCTGGAAGGAGAGAGAACGACCGCCCATGTGCACAGGGACATGAGTTTGCGGTCTTCTCTTGAACAGCAGTTTCTTAACGAATTAGTCATTTTTACAGGGAGGAGCATCCAGATAAGGTAACATATTAATTGGGTGACCATTACAGGCAGAAAGTGTCAATAGTAAAGATTAAGCCACTTGCTGTTACGCCAATGAATGTTCTTAACCTGAATTGGCTTCACGTAATGAATACTTTTGACCTCTTTAAACTGACCTTACTGAATGCATCCAATATTGTTCAATGGCTCTACATAATGAATGTTTTTCCTCCTTGTTAACCCATTACTCTTGCCTCCAGCACCCCATTGTTAACTGCAAGTCTTTTTAATCTGATGAGTCAGGCTCCTCCTCTCTTCTCTCTTTCCCCCCCCCCCCCCCCCCCAACTTTTAAAAGCATTATATGCCTCCTAGTGTGGACACCCAACTACACCACCCCCCAGAAAAAAAACAATGCTGGTAATTCTGGAAGGGGAGGCGCCATTCAGAGTCCACCTATTACGTCACATCAGAATCTTGTAACTTGAAATAAAATCACCTCTTGTTCTTCTAAACTTATGGTCAATGATGCAACCTGTTTGACCTTTAGTAAAGGAGCAATATGAAAAATGCTTTGATCAAGTCTTATACATAACCAGAGCTGAAAAATGTTGCTGGTAAAGCACAGCAGGTCAGGCAGCATCCAAGGAGCAGGAGAATCGATGTTTCGGGCATAAGCCCTTCAGCCATTTGGATACAGAACTGGCTCAAAGATAGAAGACAGGGTGGTGATGGAGGGTTGTTTTTTCAGACTGGAGGCCTGTGACCAGTGGAGTGCCACAAGGATCGGTGCTGGGCCTTCTGCGTTTTGTCATTTACATAAATGATTTGGATGCGAGGTACAGTTAGTAAGTTTGCAGATGACACCAAAATTGGAGGTGTAGTGGACAGCGAAGAGGCTTACCTCCGATTACAACAGGATCTTGACCAGATGGGCCAATGGGCTGAGTAGTAGAGTCAGCTTGAGACAGGAGACTATATATTGTAATAGATGGAATAGCTAAATATCTATCATGACAGGTTAGGCTGGAATGGAAGGTCACTGTAGCAGAGGTGCTAATAAATATCTAGCTGTGACATTAGAATAGCATTAAGTAGAATGTCCAACTAAAGAAATAATGGCAACTAACATCATTGGTTTATTGTATCGCTGGAAGGAAGTACTTTGATTAAGCTTATCAGCATGTCCAACTATATTAATGTGTCGCTGGAAAAGCGCAGCAGGTCAGCCAGCATCAAAGGAGAAGAAGGAGAATCGATGTTTTGGGCATAAGCCCTTCTTCCTGAAGAAGGGCTTCTGCCCGAAATGTAAATTCTCCTGCTCCTGGGATGCTACCTGACCTTCTGCACTTTTCCAGCAACAGATATTTCAGCTCTGATCTCCAGCATCTGCAATCCTCACTTTCCCCCATCCATAACCAGTACTAATTTTCTGTCCTTTTAAATCCTAGCTAAACAAGTGTACAGTGCTGTGATTCTGTTTTTCTCTTTTGATATAAACTTTTCTGTTCAAATTTAAATTTCCTGAAAAGTTTTTGGGTAAAAGATTAAAGTTAAAGCATTTTCTATTTTTTTAAATCTTTTGAGGGGATGTTTTGGAGTACGTAAGTTGCAGTATGTTTCAGAATTTAGTACTAGAGATAACATGCTTATCAGATAATGTGAATCATTTTATAACCTGGAGTTTGCTTAGTTGAAGATGGTAATTTTTGAAAAGGGGTATGAGCAATCCTTGTTCGTAATGTTTGGTGAAATTTGCATTTGAAGAATGTTGACAATGCTGGAGGCATCAAATCCATAAGTATCTAAAACCAACTTTGCTATTCCCCATAAAGAGCCAACAACATTGGCTTGGTCTGTCAATGTAGCCTCAACTGGTTTGTGATTGCAGATTTTGCATCCCAAATAATTATCTTGCTGTTGTGTGCTTTTGAATGCTTCCCATTCTTTCACTTGTCTTTGCCTTTTTTGTTTTAAGAGCTATTGCCATAATGTGTATCAGTTTATTTTACTTGTACTTTTCTGACCACCTATCAGTTTGCTCAGTAATTCTTTTTCTCAGTCACTTTTCTCCCCATCCCACCCTTTATTTTTGAAGTTATTCTGTTTTACACTTGGAAACATTTTATAAGTGTCCTTTTTGATCTGTGGATATGAAGCCCTCCCCCTCCCCCTCTCTCATACACCCCCTCACACTCCCTCCCCCTCTCTCATACACCCCCTCACACTCCCTCTGTAACAACATCAGGTATTTGGTCATGCATATAGGGTTTTTTCTTAGTTATGATTTGAAGCTATATTGAGATTAATTGACTGTGGAGTGATAATTAACCACTAACAGCTTTCTAACCTCTCGTATACAACAACTGCTACACTCTATGTAGTGATGGACAGGCAGTCTTTCAACATTAGTCATGTCATCTTGGAACTAAATATTTCTATAATGACATTTTGAGGTTGCTGTGCAAATATTTCTCTATAGATGGCCAGCAATATGACCAAGAAGCCATCTGGATTGTAGCAAATGGATTTATAGTGATTATTGATGATTACTATGCAATCTGAACTGTTTTGGTAGTTTTTTTTACCAATACAACTTACTGTAGCATGTTTTAATATGATAGCTCTGAAATCATTTTTGTCGTCTTTTTTGTTTCTTTTGGATGGGCCAATATTGCAAGGCCTTGCTTGAAATATGCTACTTTCGACCAATTGGAATTAACATCGTTGTGGTTCTGTTCGCCGAGCTGGGAATTTGTGTTGCAGATGTTTCGTCCCCTGTCTAGATGACATCCTCAGTGCTTGGGAGCCTCTTGTGAAGCGCTTCTGTGATGTTTCCTCCAGCATTTGTAGTGGTTTGTCTCTGCTGCTTCTGGTTGTCAGTTCCAGCTGTCCGTTGCAGTGGTCGATGTGCTTATTGATTGAATCTGTGGATGAGTGCCATGCCTCTAGGAATTCCCTGGCTGTTCTGTTTGGCTTGTCCTATAATAGTAGTGTTGTCCCAGTCGAACTCGTGCTACTTGTCATCTGCGTGTGGCTACTAAGGATAGCTGGTCGCGTCGTTTCGTGGCTAGTTGGTAGGACAAGCTAGATTTTCAGAATTGTTTGAATTAGAGAACTGCTTTGCATTCCATGACATTGACCTTGAGCATCAGCTGACTTTTCTCTGCAGACACCAAGATCAAGTTCCAGCTAATGATTTTTAGGAACTTTTAAAGACTAACTATTGATAACCCAAAAATATCTATCAGGGCAATTCCTAAAAGCAAGAATACAGCCCAGCTGTTATAGAAACCTCCTTCATGTTGAAGGTATATTTTAAATGATGATTAGAGCCACAGTCACTAATAACTGTGTGACGCATTTTGAGAACAAAGGAGCAGGATATAGCCAAGTAATCAAGTGAGGTTCTTCTGACTTTGCTATTGTAGGCTAGCATGAGAATTCCAATGTAAACTGGATGACTCCATATTCTGCGATGGATCTTAAAGATAAGTTTACCAGGATGCTGCCTGGAATGGAGGGCTTGCCTTATGATGAAAGTTGAATAAGTTCAGACTTTTTTCCCTCTGGAGAGGAGGAAGAGAGGAGACCTGATCGAGGTATACAAGATGGTCAATAGCCAGAGACATTTTCCCCAGAGCAGGTGACTGGTACAAGGAGTCATAGTTTGAAGATATTAGGAGGAGGATATAAAGGAGACGTCTGAGATAGGTTCTTTATACAGTTGTGAAAGCATGGAATGTGTTGCCAGCTGTGGTGGTGGAAGCAGAGTCATTGGGGACATTTTAAGCGACTGCTGGACATGCGCATCGATAGCAGTGAGTTGAGGGGTGCGCAGGCTAAGTTAATATATTTCACATTTGGGATTAAACCTCGACACAACATCATGGGCCAAAGGGCCTGTTCTATGCTATATTTTTCTGTGTTCTATAAGGTGGTTTGTAGATGTAGTATGTATGTCAACTGAGAGACTGACCATCCTGAAGAGTCAGCTGTTTGAATGCTGGCCTGCATTTTGTCTCCCGCTCACCTAACTTGCAAAAATTATTGAGATGCTCCAGGACTTCACACTTAATTTCTTCAGTACAACATTTAATTCCCTCTACAAACGTGCTATGTAGGGGTTTCCTGTGCAATTTTTCAACTCTGCTGAAGATGTTTGGTAGATTGATCCCTGTGCTTTGGCTTGTAATTTTGCTTTTTTTCAAAAAAAATGTTCAGAGAAATAATGAAACATCGACTAGTTTTGCTTTACAATATTATTGACACCTCCTCATTGTATTTTGTTCTTGCAGTTACAAGAAGAAAGATAATGATCTGATAACAGCACAAGCTCGGCTGAAAGATTTTGAATTAACCTATCATAAAAATGAAGCTGCTCTTAACACTGCTCTCAGTGAAAACCAACGTATGGAAGCTGAGCTGGCTGATTTACGCTCACAGCTTGTTAAGGTACTTTAGTGAAATAATGTGGTGGGAGAGTTCCTCAGTGAGGGGAAAAAGGCTGGCATGGGATGTTGGTTATCTTTCTTTTGAAAATGCTGAGTCATAGAATAAGAGACTGTGTATCTGTATTTCCTTCAATTGTAAAAGGTGTTTTAAATATTGAACTTCAACAGGCTTTAGAAGTGTGCTGTGTCAAGGCAAGATTGGCTGCTTGCTATTAATTTTGCATACCTTCCTTGTCTTTAATAGAAACACTTATTTTTGTTAACCAACTGTCTGATAAATTAAGTTTTGATGAGCCCAAGCACAACTAACTTTTGCTGTTGCGAGTTGAAGTATACATACAATGTATGTTCATCTGTAACTAGTCTCTATTAGCTTACTCAAGTTACAATTTTCAACATTGAACTTTTTTAATATTTTTAAAAAATTACAGATGAACTCCATCCAATTCTCATCTTACCAGCCTTCCACTAAGGTTCCCTAGATGGTTGAGTAAGTTTAGAAATTTGTAGGTTTTTGTTTCTATTGTTACAGACCAGATCAGACCCCTTCCAAAATATTTGAAGAAGGTAACCTTGACATTTTTTCTGATTTTTAAATACAAAATATAAGGTGCTGAATTCCAAATGTAGTTGAATTGCTGAAACCACACAACGTTAAGCAACACCATTTATTTAAACACCCTCCAGTTAAAATAAAACAAAAGCAAGAGGACTATTAGAATAATTTAACTCTATTGGACTATTAACTGTATTAACCAAATGGATACAGTAACTACAATAACTATTCCAAAATGTCTCATAAACACACCCCTTAGCAAAAAGATAGATGCAGAAATCAGATTTTCTCATCTATACAACCCAGCAGCACAGGGAAAAATATCAACTGAAAACACAACAGCCAGGAGATCTTTACTGCTGCTTCCAACCTGGTTAAGACTCCCAACAGCAACTGATGCTGAATCTTTAAAAGTAAAAAAAAATTGGGAATCTGCTCTGACCACTAGTAGTACCTATCCAGGCTGCTTCTATTGTTCCAACTTCTCTTTTAAGAATCTCCGCAGCCACATGCTGTTTACTGGCTTTCCAACTAGATAGTTTGTCACCTCTGTCTTAAAGCCTTTTATTTAAAAAAAAAAGCCAGGACAAAACAGCTTCTTAAAGCCACAGCATTGTCACACTATCCCAGGAGTGCAATTGTAGATTTGTCTTTTGATCTGAAATGCCTAACTCAAATTCAGAATCGTACTGTGGACAACTTTGTGTGTATATATGGTAAGGGATTGAGGAAGCATGCCATGAACCTTTTGACTCTTGCTGTTTTGTACACTCTCTTTACTGTTTTGACTGAATAAAGATTAATTTTTGTAACTAACTTCATAGGCTGAAAATTCTCTGGCTGCTGCCAAAAAGCAGTTGGAAGGGGAGACGCTAATGCGAGTTGACCTGGAGAATCAGTGTCAAAGCTTGACAGAGGAACTGGCATTCAGAAAAAGTGTGTTTGAAGAGGTATGAATATAAGCTGTCAAAAAAAACTTTGCTAGTCACTGACTATTGCTTTTAATTTTTTATTTAAATGTCCACGTAAATATTATTTATACCTTTTTTATGATTTGGCCCTGTTTTTGGAGCACAGGTTAATCTGGATACATCAGGAAGTATTTGCATTTGTGAAAACTCGCTTTTTATGCATTTTTAAACTTTTATTTTACTTCAGTAAATTTGGAAAGTTTTTGTTTTTAAAATTGCTGGTCTGTCCTGTGAATAACTAATTTATTATGGATTCAGGTTTATTAAGCTCCAAACCCCCTGCAACAAATACACAATTTATAATGCTCGTTTTAAAAATAGAATTCCTGTTTGATCTATCTGTAATCTTTCATTTCAAATATTGCACAAATTTTAATACAAACCTAATGAGCATATCTTAATATAGGAAGTGCGTGAAACTAAGAAGAGACAGGATCGGCGTGTAGTTGAGGTTGACTCTGCACGAAAGGTTGACTATGAATCCAAATTGGCAGAGGCCCTTCAAGAACTTCGAAAACAGCATGAGGATCAAGTGAGACAATACAAGGAAGACTTGGAACAAACTTTCCAAGCCAAGGTAACTATGCTTACTCCAATCTGGTAATGTAGCTAACATTTTTTAATCTCTTGAATCTTACTTTGATCTGTTGTATTTTTGATTAGCCAATAGATTTGTGAAAGTCAGTTCCAGTTTGATTCTTTTGATTTGACTTTGCATATTTTAAACTTTTAATAGCTGGAAAATGCTAAAATAGCATATGATAGAAATGACAAAGCAATGGGCACAGCAAGGGAAGAACTGCAGGAGGCATACCTCCGAATTGAGAGTCTTAACTACCAACTTGGAACCCTGCAGAAGCAGGTAAGCAATTAACAATAACGCATATGGTATAGTTTGGATTTTTAAAAGGAGTTTGGTCAAGTTTTTTTTGTGCACTATTCACAAGGTTGCACTTACAAGTCAGCTTTAAGATCGACTCTTGCCAAATGTGAGATACTGCATTTTGGAAAGGCAAATCCAGGCAGTTCTTGTACACTTAATAGTAAGTTCCTGGGGGAGTGTTGCTGAATAAAGAGACCTTGGAGTGCAGGTTCATAGTACTCTGAAACTGGAGTCGCAGGTAGATAGGATAGTGAAGAAAGCGTTCGGTATGCTTTTTTTTTTGTTGGTCAGAGCATTGACTGTAAGAGTTGGGAGGTCATGTTGAGGTTGTACAGGACACTTTTTTGTTGTGTGGAGTATTGTGTGCAATTCTGGTCTTCCTCCTACAGGAAAGATGTCGTGAAACTTGAAAGGGTTCAGAAGAGATTTACAAAGATGTTGCCAAGTGTTGGATGATTTGAGCTATGGGGAGAGAATGGATAGGCCAGAACTCTTTTTTTTTTCCCCTGGAGCGTCAAAGGCTGAGGGGTGACCTTTATAGAGGTGTATAAATCAAGAGGGGGAAAATTTTGAAAGGGGCCTAAGAAGCAACTCTTTCACACACAGGGTGGTGTGTGTGTGTGTGTGGCATGAGCTGCCAGAGGAGGTGGTAGAAGCTGGTACATTTACAGCATGTGCCCATCCAGATTCCTTTTACGTGAATAGGAAAAGTTTAGAGGGATATGGGCCAAGTGCTGGCAAATGGGACTAGATTGATCAGCATGAGCAAGTTGGTCCGAAGGGTTTGTTTCCATGCTGTACATCTTTGACTCTGACTCTATTCAAAACATTGTCAAGAATAGTGTAGGATTGGCATTTTGTATATACCAACCTGGAGAGAGTGCCAGGTTCTCTTCTTTTCTCAAATAGCTGTTCACTTTTTCATAATTGCCCCTTTTAGGATTGTGAGGTGTTATTTTGGTATTGGCTTTGTGAACTAGTGTTTGTAAATTAACTAATTGTTTTTGAATTGTTAAAATTGTGTCGTATGGATTGCTGGTTCCAGAATCATAACTTGTATACAGAGAGAGATATTAATGGCCTAATGCTAGTTTTTGTTTCTGTTGAAACACTGAGCTTTAGCATTTTTATATTTGTTTAGAATTCAGCAATCTGAATTTAATCGGACTAAACCTTGCTACAAAGTATGTTGTGCTGCCCTATTGGCAATTTTCCTACACAAGCTCACTTTTAAAACATATGTAATCCTGTTGTGGTTCTGTTCGCCGAGCTGGGAGTTTGTGTTGCAAATGTTTCGTCCCCTTTCTAGGTGACATCCTCAGTGCTTGGGAGCCTCCTGTGAAGCGCTTCTGTAATGTTTCCTCTGGCATTTATAGTGGCTTGTCTCTGCCGCTTCCGGTTGTCCGTTCTTGCTGTCCACTGTAGTGGCTGGTATATTGGGTCCAGGTCGATGTGTTTGTTGATAGACTCTGTGGATGAGTGCCATGCCTCTAGGAATTCCTTGGTTGTTCTCTGTTTGGCTTGCCCTATAATAGTAGTGTTGTCCCAGTCGAATTCATGTCACTTGTCATCTGCGTGTGTGGCTACAAAGGATAGCTGGTATACAGGAAAGCCACACACACAGACCAAGTCCTGAACTATGAAAGCAACCACCCCAACACACAAACGAAGTTGCATCAGGACATTATTCAAAAGGGCCACAACACACTGCAGCACACCAGAACTGCAAAAAGAGGGAGAACACCTATACAAGGTATTCACCAAAAACGGATACCCGCGCAATTTCATCAACAGATGCCTAAGGGAAAGACAGTGGAACGAGGACATGCCGCAACCCAAAGGACTAGCCACAGTCCCATACGTCAGGAGCATTTCCGAACTGACAGCCAGACTGCTGCGACCACTAGGACTCATAACAGCACACAAACCAACAGCCACTCTCAGACAACAACTCACCAGAACGAAGGACCCGATGCTTTTGCTCATGCTGGGTAATGTAGTGTACAAAATCCCATGCAAGGACTGCACAAAACACTACATAGGACAAACAGGAAGACAGCTAATGATCCACATCCATGAACACCAACTAGCCACGAAACGTCACTATCCTTAGTAGCCACACACGCAGATGACAAGTGACATGAATTCGACTGGGACAACACTACTATTATAGGGCAAGCCAAACAGAGAACAACCAGGGAATTCCTAGAGGCATGGCACTCATCCACAGATTCTATCAACAAACACATCGACCTGGACCCAATATACCAGCCACTGCAGCGGACAGCAAGAACGGACAACCGGAAGCGGCAGAGACAAGCCACTATAAATGCTGGAGGAAACATCACAGAAGTGCTTCACAGGAGGCTCCCAAGCACTGAGGATGTCACCTAGAAAGGGGACGAAACATTTGCAACACAAGCTCCCAGCTCGGCGAACAGAACCACAACAACGAGCACCCGAGCTACAAATCTTCTCCCAAACTTTGAATAATGTAATCCTGCTGACCTTCTAAATGCTACACCTAATGCTGTTGCAAGTGGTCATTGTATGGTAATTAAATACCACAGACTGTTGTTTTTGGGAGCTTTTCATTGAAACTCAATTTTGGATATTGAGGGACATCTCTTACATTTGTGTTAATGGCAAATTATTCTAGTCTAATTGTTTTTCAATAAAACTTTTTCATAGTCTGCTGCTTCTGAGGCTCGAATTAGGGAGTTGGAAGAGATGCTCGCTAATGATCGTGATAAATATCGTAAGATGTTGGAGGCAAGAGACCGAGAAATGGCTGAGCTGAGGGATACTATGGAGGTGCAATTGCAGGAATATGAAGACCTCCTTGATGTCAAACTGGCACTTGACATGGAAATTCAAGCCTACCGTAAACTCCTGGAAGGCGAGGAAGAGAGGTAATTGTAGCTATGATCTAACTGAAGTATGGTGGTAAAGGTTTGATTTTTTTTTCTTTTAAGCCAAACATTTTTTATATTGGAGTTGAAATAAATCAAAGTTGAGACTAAGAATAAAAAGGTGTGAATATTTTACATACATTATATTAGTAAATACTGTGAAATAAGTTACATTTTTCCTAATACCTTGTTTTTGAGATTTAGCTTCAACCACCCCCTAAATCTGGACATAAAGTCACTGACTTTAAGCAGCAGGGAGAACCTCTGAAGCATTTACCCTTTTTTTGTTTTTCTTGAACTAAAAAACTTCGCAATTTTAATCCATTGGATTTTTTGATTTTCTGGTGTAAGTGGAATAGACACTCAGCCAAAGAATTTATTAGGAAGCTGGTCTCCTAAAATCCAGCATTGACCGTGGAGGGAGAGGTGATTGGAAGGAATTTCAGCATGTGATTTGAGTGATAGTAGAGGAAGCACTCCTTCAGGCGAAGGAAACAAATTCCAAGGACTTGAGGTGCAGTGAGAAAATGGATGTTATCCTAAATTGATTTTTTTTTAAAGTGCTATGATTATTATGCTGACAAAAGGGAACTGTCCATATTCCTAAAACAGTTGGAGAGGAATGTTATGTCCTTGGCTGGTCCAGCAGATTAGGCTAAATGAGTTGGGTAACATGAGCAAGGTCAATACTGAACCCTGATGGATTGAAAAGGTTTTATCATTTCCTTTTCAAGAACAGGGCATTCTTTCTCTCAGGAATCCTAGGTAATAAATCTTGAGGATCAGAGGGATTGAATTTGACCTGATCAGTGATCAATGCTACTGGTAATGCTGACATTTTAAAGGATGTGGGTATGAAAATGTTTGTAATGAGTGTCCTTTCTGCTCTAAGAAGTGTCAATGGTACAGTAGAAATTGGAATTGGTAAAGATGAATAGTTGGTGCAGATTAAGGAAGGGACTAGATGAGTAGTGAGGGGCATGGAATAGTTAGTTTTATGAAGGAGTTGTGGTTGAGTGACCATAGTGCAATTTTAGTCATGTTCATATCAGTGATGCAGTAATTTAGCTAATTGATGGAGTAGGTGGCCTGGTTTGGAATACCATGCATACAATCCATAGCCCAACTTCTTAAATGAAGTCCTCATAGTAAGATGGTGAACAGTGTAGCCTTCTTTTTAAAGAGTAATGTATATTCCTGACAGATGTCCTTTGACTGACTGATTTTGGTTGCTCATGTCACCAGAAGCTGATTTGAAATATTGAATTAGTAGAAACACTGATGTATAGTGTGGACCATTGGTTATTAATTAACTGTCAAAACTGTCATTATCATTTTTGTAAAAATCTTCACTCCTTGTCATGAACACATGCACCTTGTCACTGATGTCTCTAAACTCTCTCTCTATCGTCCTGAACATGCTAGCAACTCATCTATATTCTCTCCCCTCTCTCATTGTTCTGTAGTACACTTCATTTCCCAAATAATAAACATGTGTATCTAATTGTCAATGTGCACAACTACTCCACATTCTGTTTGACTTAAGCCCCTGCTTGATTCCCATCTTTTTCATAGGACGTAGAAAGTGTTGTATAGTTTTTTTAAAAAAAAAATTACCTCCTTTTAAACTCCCCAACAGCAGTCAGAGCACCTCTACAAATGGCTTCTCTATCATTTTGAACCCTGCCCCCCCCCCCCCCCCCCCCCCCCCCCCCCCACCCCCAAAATCTGTATTTAGCCACGACCTGTGGAGCTAGGTTCTTTGTGAACATAGGTACCTGGTCTTGCCTCTTTTTTTGAATGTCTGCCTTTCTAATTCTTCCACTGTTTTATGTTTATCAATTTTTAAAAATTCAATCCTGGAGGACTTGTAACTCTTGCTCTTAAGCATTTGAGATAACTGAAGCCATTCTTTTTTTTTTAAAACTGTGTGTGTGCGCTCAACTATTGTCTCTGGTTGAAACATGTTTGCAATCCACTTGAACCCAAAACTGCATCACTACAAGGCAACCATGTACTTGCAGACTATGTTCATTAGTTCCAAGATGAAATTTTAATTTTAATCCTGTGTTCAGACTTCTTTGATCTCTCCATCAGATAGAAATCTAATCTTAAACCAACAATATTTGGGATTCCATTATTTTCCCTGCTCTGGCCTTTTTTGTTTTGTGTATCCCAATATTAACTTGTTTACAATGCTTTTAGCTCTGCCTATTTAACACACTTTTTTTTTTCTCTATTTCCTAGCTTTCTCTCCTGGTTCTCAGTGCAAAGTACTTTAAGCCTTTTGATTAGATTAGATTAGACTTAGTGTGGAAACAGGCCCTTCGGCCCAACAAGTCCACACCGACCCGCCGAAGCGCAACCCACCCATTCCCCTACATTTACCCCTTGCCTAACACTACGGGCAATTTAGCATGGCCAATTCACCTGACCCGCACATCTTTGTGACTGTGGGAGGAAACCGGAGCACCCGGAGGAAACCCACGCAGACACGGGGAGAACGTGCAAACTCCACACAGTCAGTCGCCTGAGTCGGGAATTGAACCCGGGTCTACAGGTGCTGTGAGGCAGCAGTGCTAACCACTGTGCCGCCCACAAAGCGGGCGAGGTGTCATGCTAAATTTTGCTGTTGTGGCTTGATAATAGAAGGTAGAGTAGCGATAGTTTGAGTGGCGAGACATTTGACTTTTATTATGCCATTTTTAAAAAACGAGAGTGTGCACACTTGGCCCAAATTGAGATGCAAATAATGGGGGTCAGGCCTGAGCTTGTATGAATGTCAGTCTGAGGAAGATGAATGAATCAAAGCCATTTTTCTGTTTTCATTTTCAGATTGAAGCTGTCTCCAAGTCCTTCCTCTCGAGTCACAGTGTCCCGTGCTACATCTAGCAGTGCTGTTCACACATCCCGAGCCAAGCGCAAGCGTGTAGAAATAGAAGAACCTCGGGAAAGTAGCAGTCGTATACAGCAGACTCATTCCAGCAGTGGCTTGATAAGTATTGAGCCAACTGATCTTGAGGGAAAATTTGTTTGTCTCAGTAATAAATCTGAGAAGGTCAGTTCCAAGAGAAGCGTGAAATCTTCTGTTTTATCTTTTTTTATATATAAAAACACTAATGTGTTGACTTGTGATGTGTTGTTGTAGACTTGCAATTGACCCTGGTAGCATTTGGATTCTTAGATTCTCCTAGGTGCTGTGAAAAACAGTGCTCCTCAGTGGTTCAAAATGTTACTCACCTTCCCAGGTACATGACAGTGGTTAGGCCACTTTTGGAATACTGTGTGCAATTCTGGTGACCCTCCTATTGAAAGGATGTTGTGAAACTTGGAAAGGGTTCAGAAAAGACTTAGAAGGATGTTGGAGGATTTGAGCTATAGGGAGAGGCTGGAGTTGTTTTCCTTGAGCGTTTGGGGCTGAGGGGTGACCTTAAGGAGGTCTATAAAATTGAGGCACGTGAATAGGGTAATTAGGCAAGGTATTTTCCCTGGCGTGGGAGAGTCCAGAACTAGAGGGCATAGGTTTCGGGTGAGAGAGAAAGATTTAAAGGGATGTAAGAGGCACCAGTTTCAGACGGTGGTGTGTGTATTGAATGAGCTGCCAGAGAAAGTGGTGGAGGCTGGGATAATTACAACATTTTTAAAAAGCACCTGGATGGGTATGTGAATAGGAAGGGGTTTAGAGGGATATAAACCAAGTGCTGGTTATCTGGTTAGGCATGGGTGAGTTGGACCAAAGGGTCTATTTCTGTGCTGTACGTCTCTAACTCTAAATTAAGAATTCGATGCAGTTTCTTTTAGTGGTAATGTCACTGGCCTAGTATTCCAGAGTCACGGACTAACGTTTTTGAGACGTGGTGGTGAGATGGTGATATTTAAACTGAATAAAAATCTCACATTAAAAGCTAGTCTGATGATCATGTAACAATTACTGTTTCAAAAAACTGAATCTGTTTCCTTTTTAGAGATCAGAGATATGACTTTTGCATGGTCTGACTAATATGTGAACCTACAACAATGTAGTTGGATCCTAATTGCTCTCCATTGCAAGCCACTCCAGTTGTCAGTCCATCTGCTACAAGACTCCTGAAAACAGTTTTAAACTAGTTGAACACTCTGACACTAATCTTAGTACCAGATACTACAATAGACCCCAGCCATGCTGACAAAGACTTCCTTGTTAGTCTCTGAGGCCTTGTGCCAGAATTAGAGCTGACCCACAGACTAATAAAGCAGCATCTTTATTCTGTGTGTAAAATACCACTTGGTGTGTGTATGTCTGTCTGATCCATACTCCCACTGTCACTGTCCCTGGGTATGTCCTTTCCCATTAGCAGGACAAACCTACCAGAGATGGCAGGACAACATACAGTGGGGATGGAGTTTTCACCAGCATCTTCAGCATTGACTCCAGACTTCCATTATGTTTCATGGCATCAGCTCAAACTTGATCAAGGAAATCTCTTGACTATTACTTATTGCACCTCCATGGCTCATTTGAGGAAAAGTACTCTATGTACACCATTTAAAAGCACAGAGGATGCAAGGACTGTAGAGGACATTCAGTATTCACACATTACAACACCACAACTGACCAAGTCCTAGAGGATCAAGCTAATCAACTGAACCTGTGACAACAGGAGGGGACCAACAAGATGGAAAATGTCTCCTATCTTCTCCAGTCTACCTGTTTGTAGGTGCACCTGTCCACGACTTTATAATGGCTGTTTCTAATGTTGCTATCATTGTGGAGACAAATTCCTGTCTGCACTCTCGGGATGCTCTCCTCTGTTGCACTACGCCATCCTAAGTGGGAAAGACTTTATACTGGGTATAATAACTAATTCACTGCTACTCTTACATACAGGATCAACCACTTGGTGGCTGGAGACTGAAGAGGCAAATTGGAGATGGGGAGGAAATGGTCTACAAGTTCACTCCCAAGTACACTCTAAAGGCTGGTCAGGAAGTCAAAGTGAGTTGCACATTTGTAGTATAAAACATTTTTAAGTATGCAGAATTACTTGTCAGAAATTGGATTGGCACTATAATACTGAGACGAACAATACTAAAATGGTAGTGTACCTGCAGGAGAGATAAATACTGGAATGTATGTAAAACAATGGATATGGGGCTAGCATTCTTTGCAAATATTTCAGCAGTTGTGGAAAAGTGTTGTTGGGGGAGATAAATTGCATGTTTGACTAAATGTTGCTGTTTGGGAAGTGACTTGATGAAAGAATCACAAAGTAGGTGTGATTAATTTCAGGGTACCTTTCCAATATAAAGGGACAATTAAAACATCATGACCTTGTTTGCTTCACTAAAGTGATTCAGTCCCTTAGTTCGAAGGAAAAAACTTTTTTGCAACAGTTTGCCATTGTCCAAAACGTGTTAACTTTTGTCTTGTCTAGATATGGAGTGCAGATGCTGGTAAAGCCCATAGTCCTCCTACTGACCTTCTGTGGAAGAATCATAGCTGGGGCACTGGTGATGAGATTAAGACTGTCCTTGTCAACTCTGACGGAGAGGTATAATTGATAGACATTTTCTACTGGTGTTAAATTCTGAATTTTCACGTGCATAAATTTTATCACATTTATGAAAATGTGTTCTTGTTTGCTTAAATTTGTAGCATGAATATGAAATGAACTTCAGATCTTATTTCCCTTGCATGGTAAAGACAATTCACTTAACCTCTGCAGCATTGCCCAGTTCTGTCTCCATGAAATTTTTGGTATTCATTATATGCACTGTTCAAATTAGCAACTTCTCCAAGATATTGTTTCTCCTGTGTATGTTGTCCCTGTCAAGGTGTGGTTGTTCCCAGGTATGGTCTTATCATTATCTAAGTAGTTATTTTGATTGGAACTGATCAATGCATTATTTGGTGAATAGCCACATTCCTGACACTTTTTTAATTTATGTTTGAAGGAGTACAGTAGCATTTTTTTTCCACTGAAGACCAAGAACCTTCTGCATTGATGAATGACCATCAATGGGCTGCAACATCTAATTCATGAACTTTGAACTTCTCTCTTTTTTTCTCCCTTCCATTTTGGTCTCTTTTGGAATGCTCAAATGAATTTCATTTTAGCACTGCTAACTTTAGTTAATTTCTGATGGGTCTTAAATATGAAATGTCATCTCTTTGAATAAAGGTCCACTTTGGATATGTCATTTCTGTTTATCTCAATATTACTGTAGTCAGTCACCATGTGGTTGGTTTTTAAATCCCAGTTTTTATGCATAACCACAAAATATTTTGATTGCAATTACATCCATTTCCTGTAATGAGCATTTTGCACACCAGGCAATAAATACATTGGAGTTCTTGTTAACTCTTCAGTCAAGTTAACAGTAATGTTGGTGCAGTTGCTAATGAAATAACTTTTTTTTTGGCATCTATTTAATGCAGATTTTTTCTGAACAAAATGCACTTTTAAAGAAAAACACATAATTCTAGATTAATGGTGAGTTACTTAAAGCTTTAGTCACCCAACTTGAATTTCCTCCTTGCACAGGATGTTGCAGTAAGAAATCTCCGAAAAACTTACCATGAAGATGTGGAGGAAGAAGCTGAATTTGGAGAGGAAGATCTTTTCCATCAGCAGGTAAAGTGAAAACTTTTTGTTTTTAAAAAGAAATTGCTGACAGCCCTTGGGTTCGAAAGAGATCATCATCAGTTTGAAACATACCCACTCTCTGAGAAATCTGGACCAATCTGTGATCCACACCATTTTAACAGAAGGAATTTCTGCATTTCTGAGGACATTTGAGCTCCAGTTTCCTTCAGAAATGCAGGGCCATGCTTCCATTCTGACACTATCTCTTATAGCGTACATTGGTCGTCAGAAAGAAAAAAACACAACCCCTTTACATAGCAATCAAGCTGAAATATTCTGAAAGTTAAAGATCATGCTCTCAAAGGGTGTGTATATAATGTAATGTGTTGATTCTAGTGTGTCAAGTTGGAGAGATTGAAGGTGGCCAGGTAAGTGTTTTTTTTTGTTTTTATTATGGCAGATTGAGGCAGACTGGAGATTTGGGTGCAGTGTTGGCTCTTTGAGGTATTGTATAAGTGGTTGGAAGTGGTGTGGCTCAGGGTGTGTGAGACAAGTATGTGATCTCTAGAAGAATTGCACAGAGGAAAATTCAATTTCTAAGGCAACCTCTCAAGTCTAAGAAGTGATTCTAGAGCCTCCCCACGTGCAACTTCTATCTGTGCTGGCGTAATTATCACCTAGCAGAAAACCTACCCCATTAAACTTTAAATGTGAACCCTGAAACATAAGGTTTGGGGTTAGAATGAGTGACCCACACATCTACTTGCCCAGCTCTTATTGACCAGTATATTTCAATTTCCTTTTGAAAATAGGTAACACTTTAATTATTTTGTTATTGACTGCTTAAAATCAAAAACACTTAGACCAAATTACTGTTCATATCTGCTTGATTTTCTGAAGTTCCAGTTTCTTTTTTAATTTGGCTTTCCAGAATCTGCAATATTTTTAAATTATCTATTAAGTAACATTTTTTAACCGAACATGTTCAGAAATATTTTTCTGAACTGTATGCTTTCATGACCACCTCCACTCAATAGCTACCATGTGTCCTGGTTTTCCATGCAGAATTTCAATCTCTCGTGTGTAGTGTGATTTGCCTATCTCACTACCAACCATGTAGATTTGGATTGGAACTTAATATGGCATGAATACAAATTTATATTTTACTCACTGGTTTGAGTAGATGTGGGAGCTAAAATATAAACTTATTTCAGTTACGATTTATTATAATGTTTTTTTCAACATTTCTTTTTATTTTAGGGTGACCCAAGGACCACTTCCCGGCAATGTGCAGTCATGTGATCAAAATTTACTGTTCATTTCAGGAGAAAACAACTCCCTTTTATCCAGAGCCACTGAGAAATATTTTTGTACACTGTTTTTCTTTAATGTTTCAGAACCATTCTAGTTTAGTACTTTTATGACTGTTTTGTTTTAATTTGTAAAACCTGAGTTCTGAAGGGGTATTTTTAAGATTTTTTTGGCAAAACACTTCTTCAAATATGTTTAAAAACAGGTAACTAAAATTTTACATGGGGGTGGGAAGGAGGTGGATTTTTTAGTCATGTGACCTTGTGTACAGGTATGGGTTCATACATCTGGGATTTAGCCATGGAACTGCATCACAGACTGTGTGTATTAATCAGAATTTGGTTATTCTGCAGTTTTTCAAACCCAAAGGGTTGTAAAAACTCCACCAAATTGGTGCTAGCCTAATACCCAGACAAAATTTAACATTAGGAGTTTGAAACTCCTTCAAAGCTGTAGGTGGAGTATTCTGTACTCCACTGCAGAATTCTCAGGTGTTTTACAGAAATCATGCAAAAAAGATTTCTACTGTGATCCTGCCCATTTATTTGGCTATTCTGTACAAATACTGCCACACTGAAACTGGTATATGTAATCCATAAGAAGTTATAATATGGAATGTGAACTGCTGAAATGCCTGAATAGTCACTGATCTAGAAATGAGCCGAGATGATGATGATGATGATGATTTAATTGGATGAATTGTGTGATCATGTGCATTTATTAAATGGAAATGTAAGTGTTGCATGAAAAACAGCAGAATACACCAAAAGTTTTGTTTTTAATCTTAAGTGCTGCATTGCTCTCATTTTCATAGCAAAGCCTGAAACTTGTTAGTGTCATTGAAGTTATTTCTTTTAAGTGTCTAATTATTTGAATCCTTTGTTTTAAAAGTCATTTGGGTACTTTTACTGGCTGGTGTATTAATATTTGGATGGTGGCTTATGGAAGCTTTTTTTAATTGCTTGATGGCTGGTTAGTACTTAACTGACAATTTTGTATTAGCTTGCTTCTTTAGTAGCTTATTAGATTGCCTTCTAACTGAAAATTGAGTGAAAAATGTTTCTCAGCACAGGGACAGATATTGAGCTTAATTTGACAAGATAGTTTAGTAGTTCAGAAACCATCTTAATCTGAAAACTCATGTTTAATAAATCATTATAGCCAGTATCCAATGTAATAAATAACAGCAAAATCATAAATTTTGGCACTATTCAAGATCAAAAAATGCTGTAAAACTAAAGTATTTTAAAAAGTAGCGCAATCTTGTACAAAGCAAAGTGTTTATTTCACAGGAAGCAAAGTTTTCAAGGAATGTGACTACTTAACTTCTAAGCAATAACATAGTGGAAGCCAATTTGCAGTTAACCCTTGAATATTCCTCTTGGTGTCATTTGTCCCATGAGTTTTCAGTTATGTACTTTTTGTGGGGAGGGGATTACAAAAATCATCATTGTACTTTTTAAGAATAGACAGATTTGAAGTACTGTACCTGTACAGTTAGTGTATGGAGGGGTGGTGGGGAAGTTGTCATGCTCACACTAATGTTTTATCCAACATACTTTGATTTAATATATCATATATATGGTTAAATTTTATGCTTATCCCTCATTTTTATAAACTTAAATTCTGTTTCTCAGATACTTTTATAGGTTGAATACAAATTGAATGTTAAGATTAAATTAGAATTTCTTTAAATACGTGTATCTAATAGTTCTAGTTTAAAAAAATTAGTGGCTTTTTCATAAATTTATGGTTGTCTTAGTATATTAGAATTGACTGTGAAAAGTAGAATTAAGTGCCCTAAATTTGATGTTGCTGAGAAACTTATGGCCTGAGAAACAGAATTTTAGATAAAGCCTTATGCTTTAATATTAAACTTTTGAACTATAGTAGATAGTCTTAAAAAAAATCATGTGCACACTTTCTTAAACAAGGTATAATATACTGATGAAAATCATGAAGCACATTGCTGTGAGGTTTCTTAAACCTTTTTTGAAAGGCTTCGTTGCAAGGTTTCTGGTGTTTCCCTTGTAAAATCAAACACTTTTTCCATTGATTAAAAAGAAACCCATAAAGCACACATGGAATTCAGTTTGATTCATTTTGAGGTTTTACATTTGAATGTTTGTAATTTCTCTGTCCCTCTCCTTCCTTTCTTTAATGCCCTTTTTTTTTCCCCCCCTCCGATTTCTTCCTGTCTCACCAAATTGCACAGCAGCATAGTGGTGAATTTGCCAGACTAGTATTTAGGAAATATGCCGTACTTGTCTGGTTTGGTATGTGTGGAATCACTCCAGACTCTGGGTAATGTATTTGACTCTTATCTGGTCTAAAATTATAATTCTAAAAAGTCACTTGGGGGCAATTGGACATGGTTAATAGCCTTTCCAGCAACATTGAAGTCAAAGGATTTAATCCTAATTTTACCAGAGGCACAAGTTTTTTTTTCAAACAAATAAACTACAATCAAATGGAATGCCTAAACTTTTTTTACACTTGACAGAAAAGTAGACCACTCTACTTGTTTTATAATAAAAATTCATTGGTCATCAGAATTATTAATGTGTTGGTATTTTTGAGCAATGAAAGAGAATATCATTTCACTTTTTGTGATAAAATACTGTCTAGATTATGTGATTTGAAGGTGCGGTATCTTTTTGGCCTAGGTTAGTTTGAGTTGTATGTTAGTGATCTACTTGAGTATCAGCTACATCAGGAACTGTTGCTGCCATTAGTATATGAAGTACCCTGAATAGACTAAACTCTCAATGAAAAAGGTGCTGCACCTAGAACACAATCAATAGAATTGACACTCTCATGAATATTACTGCAAGTGGACCTTCAATTTGCCCTTGTAACGTAAGTATTTGCTTTTACTTGAGTAAAGGTAACTTAAATTTGCATTTTACTCTTGGATTGGAAAATGTTGTCTCTGCACCAAATAAACCAGTCTCATTACTCAGATTATTTGCTGGTATGGCAATGACATGCCAAAATACAATGTTCTGTGTGAAACTTGTAAGCATTTTATAACTGGAATTTTTTTTGAGCATTCAATAAATGTGATTTTGCTTATTTTGAAATTGTATGTTTTGTTATTGAGCAGTTTGTGTCTTGAGTTTCAAAACACGTCTCCATGATGTTTTATGGCAGGATGATTGATTGAGAAGTGATCATGATACAATGAGGACAAGACTGAACATTTTTTATTTTCAAAATAAGATTTTGCATTCTTAGAGCCATACAGTATGGAAACCGGCCCTTTGGCATAACTTGTCCATGCTGACCCAGTTTGCTCAACTGAACTAATCCTATATGCCTGCATGTTACCCATATTCCCCTCAAACTTTCATCCATGTATCCGTCTAAATGTCTTTTGAATGTTATTGTATTTCGTTCTACCACTTCCTCTGGTAGCCAATTCATATGCACCACACTGTGTGACAATGTTGCCCCTTGAGTCCTTTTTAAATCTTTTTCTCCTCATACCTTTAAACCTGTGCCCTCTAGTTGTGCACTCCCCTACCCTGGGGAAAAGAACTTGGATATTCACCTTATCTATCCCCCATGTGATTTTGTAAACTGCTAGAAGGTCACCCCTCGGTCTCTAGCATTTCAGGGGAAAAGAAATCCCAGCTTCTCATAACTCAAATCCTCCAGCCTTGGTAAATCCTTAAATCTGTTTTGCACTTTTCTAGTTTGATGTCACCTTGCTATAGAAAGGATGCTCAGAATTGTACACAGTACTCCAAATGTGGCCATACCAATGTCTTGTACAGCCATAACATGATGTCTCAATTCCTAAACTAGATGTTCTGATTGAAGGCAAGCGGGTCAAATGCTTTGCTCACCACCTTGTCTAACTATGACACCACTTTCAAAAGAGGAACTAATGTACCTGTACTCCTAGGTGTCTGTTTGACAGCACTCCTCAGTGCCCTATCATTAATCTGTCCTGGTTTGTCTTAGCAAAATGCAATACCTCACACTTAACTGAATTAAATTCCATGTGCTATTCCTTGATGCACTGGCCCAGTTAATTTTGCTTTAATATAATGTAAACTGAAATATTTTGAGTAAAACAGTAAGCTTTGGTTTAGTAGCAGCTGTCTTGCCTCCGAGGATCATTGGTTCAAACCTCGCTCCAGAGACATTGTACATAAGTGAGTTGATGTTTTCTGTATTATACTATCTGAAATGTTGTAAATAGTTGTCCTATCATCCTGACCAATACTCATCCCTTCACCAATATCTTGCATGGGTGTTGGCATTAGCTACTACACTTTATAAATGATTACTATGCTTGTGTCTTTAAAAAAATTGAAGTATTTTTACATGGTACAAGCATGTGAAATTCATACTTTAAATGTTTGTATTTAGTATGCTTTTTGAAGATTTGGGGTGGGGGCAGGTGCTCCTAGGATTGGATTTTGTGCCGTAAATGATGAGACTGAAGCCTGATTTAGAACATTTGAGTTGTCAGCATTTGGTTTCCAACATAACTGCTAACTCTCTTGTGACTAAAATTCACAACCATGGTTTGTATTCAACCCTGAAGTGACCATTTTTTTAAAAAAGGTTGTATTCACATGAGATTTCTTGTATCCATCTCTAAAATATTGCCTGATTTCACCCACCTCAACTTTATTTGCCAAAGGCTTCAACCACTTTGAAATTTCAAAAAGAAAGTAAAATTTTTTCATGGGATCCGAGTGCATACATTTCAATGATTGGTAACCCATAAACTGGATCGTCCAAAACTCTGCTGCCTTGTGCCTCCTTCCAATTGTTCACTGAATTGTTGTTTTGACCAGACACCATATCCTCACTTATTTTTTTTTTCATCCTTCCTTCCTTTTTCAAATCCTCCTTGTTCCTAATCTATCTTTTTTAATCTCCTCCAGCTCTTGGACATGTATCCATTTATTCTGTTTTTCTGGAGTATCCCTGGAATAGCTCCATCACTAACTTTTCCTTCAGCCAGTGATGTCTAAAGCTGCCTGGAATTATCGGCTGATTTTTTAATTGCTTTCTTCAGTTTGTATGCTTTTTGTAAGCCTTTGCTCATCCTTAATGTTGCCTTCTAGTTTTGTTTTTAAATGCTCCTGTGAAGCACCTTGGAAACTTCCTTTTCCTAAGGCAACAAGTTGACTGGAACTTCGTCACATCCAGTTGTAACTAATTTTTTTTTCAATCTTTTTGTCCTATTCTCTCAGACTTTTTAAAACAAAAATCTCTGGCCATTGTTTGGAGGTGTGTGGGTTTTGTTTGACTTGCTTAATGATATTTTGATCATTTGAGTTTAACATCTTTTGGTGAAGACTTCATCCAGGATTTAAGCATGCAGGTCAGGCTGATATTCAAGACAAATGTTGAGAATGAACTAAGGTGCTATCTGCCAGTCAGTCAGATTTTTAAAAAAAATCTCCATAACTGAGCTGGAATCTGGCACTTAAGTATCTTGGCCATCTTTAGCCCATCACAGTAACTATTTGTTTCCTTTTGAAAAGATTTATTATTTTAGCTTCATTGGCATTTCCCTTTAAATTCATCTGTTTCCAGCAATCCAGAATCTTCCCATTGCATCAATTTGTGATTTTAAATAATGGCAATACCCAAAGATTATTAATAAACAATTACTCATGTTGCTTTTTTTCTGCTTTTAAAGGATAATTGAATATACAAATAGGTTTTGAGCTGGAAAGAATGTGTAGTTATGCAAATGTATAAGAAAATGATCTTGTTGGATCAAGGACAAACTGTCTATCCTGATTCCTTTATGGGTTAGGTGGCAGTATAGTCATGTTGACAGTATTAATTTGAACTGCATAAATGTTTTTCTATTCTACTCTGCATGAAACAAAATAGTTGTTTACATGCTTAACACTAATTTAGTCTTAACTCCCTGATTTTACTGGCATCAATTTTGAGCACTTCAAGTAACACTTTTTTTTCCAAATGTCTTCCCATTGTGATCCTATTTGAAGGCCTGAACACTATCGGGTCTTCAGTGAGAACTGCAAGAGTAGAAATGGAGGTCTGCTAACTGGGATTTCAGCTATTATAAACAGTCGATATTCCATGGTGCTACTGCTTGTGATCTGATTTGGGGACAAGACAGAGTTCTGGGAGAACAGAAAAATCCACAATTCAACAGTAGATTTCTTGGATCCAGGAAGGGTTTATTCCAGAAACGTTGGTTTTGTTCAGGTGCAGCTTGACCAGAATGAATGATTCTACATTTTGTGGGACTTCAGATTTTTGATAATTACAGTAGTTTGCTTTTGGTCCTGATCTCAATGTTTCAGATGACTAGCCTTTTTTTTTTCTATTCCAAACAAATTACACATTTTATTTGTTTGTTTAAGTGATGGCTGTGATAGCTTTCGGTTTAGTCCATGAATGGCACTTTTAGTGAGGAATGGATCCTACTTTTGTTTTGTGATTTGTGTGCCATTGTGAATAAATAACTGAAGAGCAAGAAGTAAAGTGATTCAATGTGCCTCAAAGCAACTGAGCAGCTTAATCATCTATGCTTCGATTAAGTTTTCAGTGACCGCTTTGGCCAAAAAAAAGTTCTGAGGAAGGGTCACTTGACCTGAAACATTAATTTTGATTTCTCTTTACAGATGCTGCCAGACCTGATGAACTGTTTGTTTTTTTTTCCCCCAGTTTGGTTCATATTTGTGTGTGTATTTGCGTGTTTTTAAAAAATGCCCACAGTAAACGCTTGGGTTTTGAGTAACTACTTTGAACTGATGGATGGAAAGAGGACATAAGTAAAACATTTTTTCTTGCACTCATCTGAGCTGCATTTTTAACTTGCATAGTCATTAGCTAGAATAAAATAGGTGGCTACAAGATATGGACTATGGAAAAATGTGGCAGAGTTGTATGAGAAATCCAGCAAGGCATATTTAGAAACAAGTTGCTGCACCTTTTCTGGGCCTTGAGGTGAGATTCTTGCTAGGCAGCAGCAAATTGCCTATTAAGGAGAATTGTTGCTTGTAAATCATATCTGCACATCTTGTTTCATTTACTATACAGTATTTTGTTGTACTGCAAACTGGTTGCTTAGCATGCTCAACGTGGAAGATCGAGGAGGTAACTGGTGACTTTAGCTTGCTGCTTGCTCCAAAATCCTCCATTTTGGTCACCATGTAATTGTATCTTATGGCACAATCAAATGGCACCAGCCATGCACCTTCATGGATATTGTATCCAATAACTGCCAAATCCTCAGGTACTATGGCACATCTCTAACTCACTTGCAGAATGTTTAGGAACTACAGGCCACTGCATTGCACACTGATGACCTGCATTGATGGGCTGCTGCAAGGGCTGAATGTAGGGACAGGCATTCAGCTGATGGATTGGTATGGCTGCTTGCTCAATTAGTTCCTTTCCTTGACTATTCATGCAGTCATCTGAGCAGGAAGCTTCCCTTGCTTATTAGTAGTCCTCCGTCAAAGGGTCATACATCTTGCTGTTTGTGGCCTTGTTTCAATCTCTGGCCCACACCATGCACCTGCAGCATGTGTGGCAAACACATTGCCTATGCAGCAAGCAAGCAGCCATATCTCTAAATCTTAAAGTAGTAGACCTCACTGAAGTCTATCGAGATATCCATCCTATGAGATCTCTGTGTAGTAACTTGAGATCCCAGGGATGGTTCACAGCTAGTCCTGTAGCTCTATATAGCAGCCAATTCAGAGTATAGGGCTAAAGCAGTTAGGGAGGTGTGCAGGTATCAGTCAGGTTTCTGGGTATTTATTGTCTGATGGTGGATAGTGAGGTAAGTCACTCAAGGTGGCTAGACTCTGGTCAGTCCATCCGGTCCGTGTAGATAAATTACGATGGGTAAAAGCAAGACAGTCTTAAGATCATAAGACATAGGAGTGGAAGTAATCCAATTGAGTCCACTCTGCCATTCAATCATGGCTGATGGGCATTTCAACTCCACTTGGGAACCTATTTAAGGTTTGCAGGCTGGGAATAAGCAGGATGGCAATTATGATGGGTGGGACAATTCCTTTTGTAAGGGATAAATACATTGCAGCATGGATAGAGAAAGAAATAAATTAATACTAACACTAATTGATGGAATTTATTTGGGACACAGGTTTTCCTATTGCACAAAAGAATCCTTAGATAAGGATGCATTGGGGGAGAAAGTGTTGAGATCGATCAGGAGTACATTGTGGAGCATGTATCCTCAAAATGTAATATGAAGGGGGAGCTGGCTCAGGACACTAAAGAACATCTCAATAGATAAAGATATAGCCAGACTAATGGAGGTTCTGGTTATTTTACTTCAAAGGGAGAGGTGTTTCTTTGCACTTCAAATTAGAGGGAAACTATAGCGTCACAACTGGAATGAATATGCTGATAATTGTACTCTACAAGCCATCTCAACGTTTAAATGTCCCAATTAAACCACCAATTGACCGATTTTTATCTATCTGACTATGATTCCAAGCAAAAGCAGTTTGCATCAGTCATTGAGATGTACAGCATGGAAACTGACCCTTCTGCCCAACTCCTCCATGGCAACCAGATGTTATATCCTAACCTAACCTAGTCCCATTTGTCAGCACTTGGCCCATATCCCTTAACCCTTCCTATTCCTATAGGAAGCGGCACGTTGGCTCAGTAGTTCGCACTCCTCACAGCACCAGGGTCCGAAGTTCGATTCCAGCCTCGGCGACTGTCTATGTGGAGTTTGCACATTCTCCCTGTGTCTGCGTGGCTTTCCTTTGGGTGCTCCAGTTTCCGCCCGCAATCCAAAGATGTGCAGGTCAGGTGAATTGGCCATGCTAAATTGCCTGTAGTGTTAGATGTATTTGTCAGAGGGAAATGGAATGGGTGGGTTACTCATCGTAGGGTCAGTGTGGACTGGTTGGGCTGAACGGCCTGTTTTCACACTGGAGGGAATCTATACCCATCTTGATGCCTTTGAAATGTTGTAATTGTACCAGCCTCCTCCACTTCCAATAATAGCTCATTCCATGAGGCACCGTCCTCTGCATGAAAAAAAATTGTCTCTTCGGGTTCTTTTTTTAAATTTTTTTTCTCTTAAACTTATGCCCTCTAGTTCTGGACTCCCCACTCCAGGCAAAAGGCATCTATATACTCTATCCATGCCCCTCAAGATTTTATAAACCTCCAAAGGTCACCCCTACCCTCCAGGGAAAACAGCCCAAATCTAATCAGTCTCTCCCTTTTATAGCTCCAAACCTGCCAATATCCTTGTAAACCTTTTCTGAACCCTCTTAAACTTTCACAACATCCTTCCAATAGGAAGGAGACAAGATTGGTTAGGCCACTTTTGGAATATTGTGTGCAATATCCTATACAGCTGCAGCATGATCTCCCAACTCCTATACTCAATGCTCTGACCAATAAAGGAAACCATACTAAATGCCACCTTCGCTATCCTATATACCTGTGACTCTACTTTCAACTGCACTTCAAGGTCTCTGTTCAACAACTCTCCCCATGACCTTACCATTAACTGTAAATTCTGGTCTGATTTGCCATTCCAAAATGCAGCTCCTCTCATTTATCTAAGTTAAACTCCATCTGCCACTCCTCAGCCCGTTGGCCCATCTGATTGTGGTCCTGTTGTACTCTTGAGGTAGCCTTCTCTACTGTCTACTACACCTCCAATTTTGGTGTCATCTGCAAACTTACTTACAATACCTCCTATCTTCTCATCCAAAGCATTAAATAAATGATGAAAAACAGTGGACCAGCACAGATACTTATGGCACAGTACTAGTTACAGGCTTCCAGTCTGATAGACAACCCTCCACCACCATTCTCTGTCTACTACCTTCGAGTCAGTTCTGTATCCAAATGGCTGGTTTTCCCTGTATTCAACATGAGTTGCATCAAGTTTTCTTAGTAATAGAAAAATCACAATTTCCATTATGTAACATACTCTTCTTTTTCTGTTTGTTATTTCTATTGTGCTATTACACAACTTGAACAATACTTTAAAAATCCCAAACAGAGATACACACACTCTCACGATTAATGATTTGGAGGTGCTAGTGTTAGACTGAGTTGGTTGTGATGATGAGCAGCGCTTCCAAGTAAACCTGCTGGACTATAACCTGGTGTTGTGATTTTTAACTTTTATTCATGATTAAGACAAGACAATGGTTCAATGTGGGAGGAAAAGTATGGACAGAGTGAGCAAAAAGTTTTGGTTTTCGGGGGTGGGTTTAAATTGTTTCTCAGTCTGCTTTTACCTTTTAGTAATGACGACAATTTTTTGTATGGTAATGGGTGTTTTGATTGGGTGAACTTAGGTCTATCCTAAAAGAAAAATTCAAAACCTTCTTGGTCATTCTCTCTTCCCTCATGGGAAAACTGGAGAGATGAATGCTTTCAGTTTGCAGGATCTCAGTGTCTACATGTCTCACTCTGACACTTTTTAAAAATCGTTTTAGCATCTTGCAGCTCAACCAAGCAAAGGACTGTATCCTTAACTTAGTGCCAAAACCTCTCCTTCACTGCTTCAAACAATGTTGGTCTTGGAGAATGACCTGGCTGATGAAACACCCGATGTAAGTAAAAGAAACCACGACACTACAGAAGAAACAGCCTGGATTGTATTGTAACATCTGGTTTGTCTCCGATCCATTGAATTAGATGGATAAAGGAGGAGTCTGCACAAAGGGGAGATGATTTGAAAATTCAGTAATATGACTTTTTGAAATTTGAATGTAAAGGATGATTGAAAAGAAAATAATGCTAATATATTTATCCCAATTTCTTTAATAAAAATATAACTAACAGATCTGCATTGAGAAAGCTTACAAAGAAATAGAATCAAACAATAACTTATAAGAACAAGTGTTAGTGAGGAATTAGAGACCACCAAATACCAACTGACCAGGAATAGGTAATAGTCCATCAAGTGGGTCTTAAGTATGGTAGATCACTTGCTTGTTGGAAAAACAAAGGCTATTTTTTTATTAACCAAGTTCACAAAGATTGAGATTTTTCGACTTTGCCAGATGTGTCACATGTCAGGCAGTGAAAGCCTCTCACTTCAATTAAATCTGATTGCACATCCATATATTAATAGACAATGGGAGGGCATCTTTTTAACTTAAAGAAAAATGCATAAACCAAGGCTCGTGGACAATATTTCTGAAAATTCAAAAGTTAACCTTCTGCTAAGCAGTTTGGATATTAAGCGTTTATGGAACAATTTCGGAAAAGCTCTAACCGGCCTGTAAAAACTACAATAGACTTAAAAAGATGTTGGGGTGGGGTGGGGGGAAATCATTTTGACGATGCTTGTATAAGGGATGCATTGCCCCCAAAGCACATCCTTGTATAGTTAGTTGAGAAATTAGTGAAAGTGACAAAAGATCCAGTTCATGACTCTCAATGACATTGAGTCATCATAACTGGAGCACATCTACTATGGTGCCAAAACCAGATTTATGTGTATAGGTTATCTCAGTTGTAACAAAGTCAGACTAATTGTAAAACATATACCTTTGTCATTTTTCTGTATTTGTGGAATGAAATGGGAAAAGAGCTGTTATAACACCTGTTCAGATATGTGTTTTTCAAAAGCAAATAACGACACACATTTTGTGTGCTGTTTGGATACCTGCTCGTTCAGGTAATAATGGATGACTAGTTTTCGATGGGTTAGTGCCAGGGGACTTTCATAATTCGGCCAACAATAAGTATCTATCTGATTAGTCTACGGACTTGTGACCAGTTTTCAATGACAATGGACTCATACTTATGAAAATTGTGGTTGTCTCCCAGCTGAACAGCTTGAGGTAATAATGTTTGTACAGGAACCATTGGGTCTCTGGAAATGAAGGGACTGTCTCTATGCAGTGAAGAGCATCTCCAGTCTGAAAATAGCTAGTTTGTTTCCCCCTTTCAGTTGCAGTTAGCTATGTCTTTTAATCAATAAGGCAAAGACTCTCGTAAGTGTGAACCAGTCACCCAGTGCCTGCTGCAAACAAGTGAAAATATTGGAGAAGGAAAGCTGAGAGCAGCACTCAGCTCAACAAAAGGATCATCTCCGTAAATCCTGTGGACAGTGACAACTGGGCCAGCTTCCTAGTTTTTTTTTCTTCTGCCAATAACATCCAGGTTTGTTTTTCTGTATTGTGTGGGGAGGGGTAGTTTCATTGACTTTTCATTGACTACATATAAAGTAATTAGATTCATTCTTATTCAGCATGGAAATCTGGTCAATGTTTTCTGTCAACTTGAGTGTGAAAGACCTGCTGAGTAAGGCTCTATCTCAAATCAATAAGGATCTGGGTGAGGTATTGGTAAATAAAATTAGTGAAGGAAAACACATTCTGAACTTGATTTATGATATAATAAT
This sequence comes from Hemiscyllium ocellatum, assembly GCF_020745735.1. Classification (NCBI taxonomy): domain Eukaryota; kingdom Metazoa; phylum Chordata; class Chondrichthyes; order Orectolobiformes; family Hemiscylliidae; genus Hemiscyllium; species Hemiscyllium ocellatum. The sequence goes on along the minus strand of NC_083428.1, from coordinate 30,424,908 downwards.
GAAAACAGCAAAGGAATTTCTGCAATGACAGTTGGTCCTGGCAGTCTTGGGGGAAACTTTTAAAAACCATGTTATTGACTGGGCAGGTAAGTTTGAAGGTAACATTGCCAAGCAGAAATAATTGAGGTACTGACAAGGCACTTGGGTTTACAGGAAATAAAGACAGCCTGTTTTACTCTATAGTGGAGCGTCAGAATCAGGTGACATTCAATTAGGGGTAAAGCATCTTGAGTGTGAGAACAGAATGAAAACCACTGGATATCGAATTCCAAAGGAAAGAAAAAGACAGGGGAATGGAGTTGAAAAAAATGGAATTGGGAAAATTTAGATTCTCCAATGTGAGGAGAAAGTGAGGGAATATGAACATCAGCATGAAATGATGCAGTTGAAACAGATGTCAGATACTGATGCAACGCTTAGCAGGAAATATTTTGTCGTGAGCTTTAAAGTCTAATAAGAAAATAATTAAGTTTATAAAGTGCTTACCAAAATTTGAAAAGGTTTTGGAGGCATAATTCATATCACTGGAGAATGTGGTTGTTCAAATGAAGGAGATAAAGGAGGATTGAACATAGCTCACCAAAGTAAAAAGTTGACAAGTACTGTCAACTTCACTGTCAGAGGAGAGTTCTCAAGGATGATGATGCTGTAAAGAAAAACGCATTGGTAGCATTTGAATTTATGCTTGTGCCATAAGTGCAAAGGAGTTTAAGAAAACAGCTTGGCAAACCTATGTTTGATTTGAAAAAGTGGAGCAAAGTAATTTTCACAGGTAGATACAAGCATTAGAAGTTGAAACTGTTTATGAAGATGTCTAGGAGATTGTCCTCTTTGAAGATTTAAGAAGTCACTATCTTCCATAGTAAGAATCCATGTTGAGGACCAAAGGTTTGCAACTTCTAGGTAGGCAACAACAATGGCTGATGATTAGGAAGTAATCCATAAAACTAGACCCTTTTTCTGTCACCTTCATAAATTTGAAAGGAATAGAAAATAGGAGACTGCAGGGAAGGTAAGGTATAAGTAGCTAAGAAAGCCCCAATGCCATAATCTCAGATCAGATAGGGGAGTACTGAAGGTAGAGGTGAAACTAAAAGGTCAGATATTTCCACTAGAAGGTATTCATTCACAATGCTGGAAGTAGTAAAAGAAACCCTGCAGGACTTCATGGCACTGATAAGTGAAAAATCCAAATGGCATGTGACTTGTCTGGACTGGTGGTGATCAGGGTTTTTAAGAAATTAACTGTGGAAGGAGTTGATTTACTTCCAGGGAATGATTTCACAGGAATGAAAGTTATAGCCTCGCCTAGAATCATGGAAGTCCAGTTGAGGTGAAAGCGAAGGAACAGTTCGTTTATTTTTCCATCCCGCATAGTGACCAGAGCAATGGCTAAACAAAGTCCATTACCAGACATTTACAGTAAAACCACAACCCAATATTAGTATTGCTGAATAGTATTAGTATTTAAGAATGAGGATAATTCAAAAGAAATGTTTGGCATGTCTTCATTTGGAGTCAGATGTACAGCACAGAAACAGACCCTTCGGTTCAACCCGTCCATGCCAACCAGATATCCCGACCCCAATCCAATCCCACCTTTAACCCTCCAAACCCTTCCTATTCATGTACCCCTCCAGATGCCTTTTAAATGTTGCAATTGTACTAGCTGCCACCACTTCCTCTGGCAGCTCATTCTGTACATGTACCACCCTCTGTGTGAACAAGTTGCCCCTTAAGTCTCTCTCTCATATCTTTCCCTTCTCACCCTAAACCTATGCCCTCTAGCTTTGGACTCCCCCACCCCCAAGAAAAGACCTTGTCTATTTATCCTATCCATGCCTCTCATGATTTTATAAACCTGTACAAGGTTTCCCCCCCCCCCCCCCCCCCCCCAACCTTCAGCCTCCGCTGCTCCAAGGAAAACAGCCCCAGCCTATTCCACCTCTCCCTATATAGCTCAAATCCTCCAACCCTGTCAACATCTTTGTAAATCTTTCCTGAACCCTTCCAAGTTTCACAACACCTTTTCCTGATAGGAAGGAGATCAGAATTGCATGTAATATTCCAACAGTGGCCTAACCAGAATTAATTGAGGCTCTGGGAATATTAGCTATTAAGTTAGCAGAGACCACTTCCAGTGAAGCTGAGGCTGAAGAAGTTCCATAGTGGTGTGATATTGAAATCTGAGTTGTGATGAGGAATGGAAACATCCTCTCAAACTTGTGGACAAAGATTGGACAGTCGTTCATCAAACAGTGGTGCTCAAATATCCTAACAGATATTGCAAATAATAAATGTTACTCCAATGGCAAGACTTATAGGAATACAAAAAAACACAGATCAATAAACACTTCTTGTGGCAGGACTTCAAAAAGATATAGTTCTATAATTTTATGTCAGATGGTCAGAAAACCTCAACATGTCGTCAAACAAACACTTTTGATGCCCATGCAATACACCTGGACTATTACATTAGCAATGAAAATTGTGATGCAGAAATATTAAGGCTAATAAAACAGCATCCTTATCAGTTGAGCCTAGAAAAACAAGCTCAGGTAGAAACACTGATTCAAACAAAAGAAAAACCAGTTGATTGAAAAACTAGTTAAAGCAGCAAAAACTCATTGGTACTGTTAGTTTCTGAATGCGATGCCTTTAGCCCTCTGTGTAGATTAGAGAGATAAATGCATCATGGGCCTGGATTCATATCGAGAATCTATGGCTTTTATTTTTACAAGCTACACTGCTAATGTTACCAGTGTTTCATTATTTGCCAAGAATGATCTGTTGAAGGGGTATTGGCAAGAGCCATTAAAATCAAGGGTTAAAGAAATATCTACTATATTAAGTGGATTTTGCCAATGTCGAGGGACACCATTTGGATTAAAGAATATCCCAGTTACTTCCAGAGACTTAAGAATCAAGTCAAAGTTGAGGTTCTTAACTATTCAAATTTAATTATATCGTGGTGTATATAGTGACCTATGGAAGAACATGAAAGACCAGTAGACGATTGTTCAAACACTTACAGTTGGCTGGCTTAGTTATAAATTTAGCCAAAAGTGAATTTGAAAAAGCAATTTACCTAGGATATATTGTAAGGGCTTGTCATTCATCTGAAAGCAGATGAGCATGAGTTACCAATGCTGTCTTTGACAGTGACGCCCACATCCCAAGAAAGAATACATTCAAATGAAACAGATTTCACAGGGAAGGGAAGAAGTGAAGTTTTTTGTGGCTGTGGGGTAAATATTTGAAAGCCTAGATTGGACTAGAAATGGGTAGCTTTGAGGTAGATGATCAATGAACAGATGGCTATAAAGATAAAATTGGTGAAAATGTAGGGGGTGATGGATTCTCGGAAGTGTTGCATGAACAGCAAAGTTTCTGGTATTAAGACAGGCTCTAATGTAATGAGAGGTATGTCGGATTCTAAGTGATTGACAGTGTTAGGCAACTCTAGTCCAGGGTACAGACAAACATTTGTGGGCAGCAGTGTAAAATCAGAATGGTGTGCTGCTTCCCTGGTGCCAGGTTCAAAGATGTCTGAGGGTGCAGAATGTTGTCGAGGTGGGGGGGGGCGGGGTGGTGGTGAAGAGAAGGGCCAGCAGGAGTTCATTGTCCACATTGGTTCCAATGACATAGGAAGAGAAAAGGTTGAGATTCTGAAGGGAGATTAAAGAGAGTCAGGAATTTAAAAAGGTCTTCGAAAATTGTAATATCTGGATTACCCCCAGTCCTACGAGCTAGTGTGGGTAGGAATAGGAGGATAGAGCAGATGAATGCATGGCTGAGGAGCTGGTATATGGGAGGAGGATACACATTTTTGGATCATTGGAAGCTCTTTTGGGGTAGAAGTGGTCTGTACAAAAAGGACGGATTGCACCTAAATTGGAAGGGGACTAATATACTGGCAGGGAGATTTGCTAGAGCTGCTGAGGAGGATTTAAACTAGTACGGTAGGGGGGGTGGGACCCAGGGCAATAGTGAGGAAAGAGATCAATCTGAGACTGGTACAGTTGAGAACAAAGGTGAGTCAAATGGTCAGGGCAGGCAGGGACAAAGCAGATACCAAGATAGGACTGATAAATTAAACTGCATTTATTTCAATGTAAGAGGCCTAACAGGGACGGCAGATGAATTCTGGGCATGGTTAGGAGCATGATAAAAACAATGACTACAGATGCTGGAAACCAGATTCTGGATTAGTGTAGTGGAAAAGCACAGCAGTTCAGGCAGCATCCAAGGAGCAGGAAAATCGACGTTTCGGGCAAAAGCCCTTCATTAGGAACATGGGTTTGGGATATCCTAGCAATTACAAAATCATGGCTCAGGGATGGACAGGACTAGCAGCTTAATGTCCCAGGATACTTGGTTTGTTTTGTATTAGAGGGTAGGTTAGTAGATGGGAGACGGTAGTTTTATTGTAATTTGTGTTTTTTTTATTATTATACTGATATTCGTTCATCGTATTTTTCAATCATTTTATGTTTGTAAAGTTAAAAAAATTTGATAATAAATATACTTACAAAAAAAGTCCTAGGATACAAATGCTACAGGAAGGACAAAGGGAGGCAAGAGAGGAGGGGGAAATGGTGTTTTTGATAAGGGATAGCATTACAGCTGTATTGAGGGAGGATATTCCCAGAAAAACATCCAGGAACGTTCTTTGGGTGGAACTGAAATAAGAATGGGATGATCACCTTCTTGAGATTGTATTATAGACCCCTAATAGCCAGAGGGAAATTGAGAAACAAATTTGTAAGGAGTTCAGTTATCTGTAAAAATAATAGGGTGGTTATAGTTGGGCAAATTAACTTTCCAAACAAAGACTGGTGTTAAGGGTTTGGATGAAGAGGAATTTAAGTGTGTACAAGAAAATTTTCTGATTCAGTATGTGGGTGTATCTACTAGAGAAGATACAAAACTTGACCTACTCTTGGGAAATAAGGCAGGGCAGGTGACTGAGGTGTCAGTGGGAGAGCACTTTGGGGCCAGCGACCATAATTCTATTAGTTTTAAAATAATGTTGGAAAAGGATAGACCAGATCTAAAAGTTGAAGCTCTAAATTGGAGAAAGGCCAATTTTGAAGTTTGAGGCAAGAATTTTCAAAAGCTGATTGTGTGCAGATATCTGTAGGTAAAGGGACGGCTGGAAGATGGGAAGCCTTCAGAAATGAAATAACAGGAGTCCAGAGAAAGTATATTCCTGTTAGGGTGAAAGGAAAAGCTGGTAGGTATAGGGAATGCTCGATGACTAAAGAAATTGAGGTCTTCGTTAAGAAAAGGAAGGAAGCAAATGTCAGGTAGAGACAGGATAGATCGAGTGAATCCTTAGAGTATAAAGGAAGTAGGAGTGTACTTGAGAGGGAAATCGGGAGGGCAAAAAGGGCACATGAGATAGCTTTGGCAAATTGAGTTAAGGAGAATCCAAAGGCTTTTTTAGGGAAGTGATTGCTGGGCCTCTGAGATATTTGAATCATCAATAGTCACAGATGTTGTGCTGGAAGACTGGAGGTTGGCTAACGTAGTGCCACTATTTTAAGAAAGGTGATGAGGACAAGCCAGGGAACAATGTGAGCCTGACGTGGATGGTGGGCAAGTTGTTGGAAGGAATCCTGAGGGACAGGATGTACATGTATTTGGAAAGGCAAGGACTGATCAGGGATAGTCAACATGGCTTTGTGCGTGGGAAATCATATCTCACAAACTTGATTTTAGTTTTTTGAAGAAGTAATAAAGAGGATTGATGAGGGCAGAGCGGTAGATGTGATCTATATGGACTTCAGGTAAGGCGTTCGACAAGGTTCCCCATCGGAGACTGGTTAGCAAGGTTAGATCTCATGGAATACAGGGAGAACTAGCATTTGGATACAGAACTTGCTCAAAGATAAGAGGGTTGTTTTTCAGACTGGAGGCCTGTGACTAGTGGAGTGCCACATGCTGACTTCACTATTTTTCATCATGTACATAAATGATTTGGATGTGAGCATAAGAAGAGGTACAGTTAGTAAGTTTGCAGATGACACCAATATTAGAGATGTAGTGTACAGCAAAGAAGGTTACCTTCGATTACAACAGGATCTTGATCAGATGGCCAATGGGCTGAGAAGTGGCAGATGGAGTTTAATTCAGATAAATGTGAGGTGCTGCATTTTGGGAAAGCAAATCTTAGCAGGACTTATACACTTAAGGGTAAGGTCCTTGGGAGTGTTGCTGAACAAAGAGACCTTGGAGTGCAGGTTCATTGCTCCTTGAAAGTGGAATCGCAGGTAGATAGGATAGTGAAGAAGGCATTTGGTATGCTTTCCTTTATTGGTCAGAGTATTGAGTACAGGAGTTGGGAGGTCATGTTGCGGCTGCACAGGACATTGGTTAGGCCACTGTTGGAATATTGCACGTAATTCCGGTCTCCTGCCCTATTGGAAGGATGTTGTGAAATTTGAAAGGTTTCAGAAAAGATTTACAAGGATGTTGCCTGGGTTGGAGAATTTGAGCTATTGGGAGACCTTGAATAGGCTGGAGCATCGGAGGCTGAGGGGTGACCTTATACAGGTTTATAAAATAGTGGGGGGTATGGATAGGATAAATAGACAAAGTCTTTTCCCTGGGGTGGGGGAGTCCAGAACTAGAGGGCATAGGTTTGGGGCAACTTTTTCACACGCACAGTGTAAGTGTATGGAATGAGCTGCCAGAGGAAGTCGTGTAGGCCAATACAATTGCAACATTTAAAAGACATCTGGATGGGTACATGCATAGGAAGGGTTTGGAGGGTTATGGGCTGGGTGCTGGCAGGTGCGACTAGATTAGGTTGGCATATCTGGTCGGCATGGACGGGTTGGACCGAAGGGTCTATTTCCGTGCGGTACATCTCTAGACTCGATGGTGTTAATATCACATAAGCAGAAAAGGTGGTCTATGCAGTGTGGAATGAGGATATGTAGAAATTGATTTTCAAAGGGCGTAGATATTGGAATGGGTAAGGGAAAGTTGTGTAGAAATAGGTGAGGCAGTAGCACTTTGACACAGATGAGAGCTATCTTTGAAATTAGAGATAAAGCTTTTAGGGGTCAAACAAATATTTTCAGTCTTACTGGGAGAAAAAGACCCTTTTTGACAAAGGTTTTCATCTTGCATTTAAGACACTTTGCAAGAATATTAGTTTGGAGAGAAAGGATACATTCATACAGGATAAGAGGTAAATGCTGATGTTTGGCATGTGCCGTCCAATTTGTAGAAGTGTTCCCATATAGGAGCAGAATTACTCCATTCAATCCATCGGGTCTCCTGACAATTCGATCTTGGCTGAGGTGTTTTTCAGCCTGATTCTGCTGCCTTCTCTCCTTTTAATCCTTGATCCCCTTACTAAGCAAGAACTTATCTATCTCTGTCTTAATGACTTGGCCTCCACAAATCTCTGGCAATGGGTTCCACAGATTCCACTGAAGATATTCCTCCTCATCTCAGTTCCCTTCACTCTGAGGCTGTGCCTCAGGTCCTAGTCTCTTCTATGAAAGGAAACATCTTCTCTGCAACCACTCTAAAACGTCTCTCAGTATTCTTTAAGTTTCAATAAGATTTCCCTTTCCCCTCCTCCCTCCCCCACTCATCCTTCTAAATGCCACTGAATACAGACCCCAGAGTCCTCAACTTGCTCCTCATATGACAAGCCCTTCATCTCCAGGATCATTCTTGTAAATCTCCTCTGGGCTCCTTCAATGCCAGCACAGCACTCCTTATATACAGGACCCAAAACTGCTCGCAAGATTCCAAAAACAGTCTGACCAGCAGTATCTCTTTGTTCTTGTGTTCTGGCTGTCTTGAAATGAATGCTAACGTTGCATTTATCTTGTGCCAACTGAACTGCATATTAACATTAACAGAATCCTGAACTAGGTCTCCAAGTCCGTTAGGTTTCTGAAGCCTTTTCCCAATTAGAAAATAGCCTACACCATTATTCTTCATATCAAAGTGCATAACCTTACAATTTCCCACATTGTATTCCTTCTATCACTTCTTTATCCATTCTTACGAGCCTGTTCAAGTCCTTTTCCAGAGCTGAAAATGTGTTGCTGGAAAAGCGCAGCAGGTCAGGCAGCATCCAAGGAGCAGGAGAATCGACATTTCGGGCATCAGCCCTTCATCAGGAATGAGGAAAGTGTGTCCAGCAGACTAAGATAAAAGGTAGGGAGGAGGGACTTGGGGGAGGGGCGATGGAGATGTGATAGGTGGAAGGAGGTCAAGGTGAGGGTGATGGGCCGGAGTGGGGTGGGGGCGGAGAGGTCAGGAAGAAGATTGCAGGTTAGGAGGGCGGTGCTGAGTTCAAGGGAATCGACTGAGACAAGGTGGGTGGAGGGGAAATGAGGAAACTGGAGAAATCTGAGTTCAACGTGGCTGAAGAGCTTCTGTGCAGAGACTAGCCATTTTTCAGTCCTCTGGGACTCTCCCTGACTCCAGTGGTTCTTGAAAGATCACCATCAGTGTCTCCACAATCTCCTCAGGTTTTCCTAGAGGCTCATTTAATACTGTATGACAGTTAGCAACAGGTTTTGTTTTAAGTTTTAAACCAGCCAAATTGATTCTGATTAGTTAGGACACTGCTCTAAGAAATGAATAATCAAATAGCTATTACTTAATTGGAACATGTGCATTTTCTTTTTGCCTACAAAAAAATAGGGCCCTGTTTATTCATATGTGGCTTCAGATTATACGAAGTTAAAAATCATACAACACCAGGCTATCGTCCAACAGGTTTGTTTGCAAGTACTAGCTTTCAGAGCGCTGCTTCTTCATCAGGTAACTAATGGGGCAGGATCAGCTTCATCACGCTTCTATAGATCAAAATAAATGTGATTGTGCTAGTCTAACGTGTCATTGTTAACTGTATTTCTATCATCATGACTGCAATTGTCATGTTAAGCTCGTGATTGGGTCCTGCCCCACTAGTTACCTAATGAAGGAGCAGTGCTCTGAAAGCTAGTAGTTGCAAATAAGCCTGTTGGACTATATCCTGGCGTTGTGATTTTTAACTTTGTCCATCCCAGTCCAACACTGGCACCTCCACATCAGATTGTACTAATGATGAAGACTGGGGAGAGTGAGCAAGGGAGGATACAAAGCAGCTATACAAATATGATTAATACTAGATGTGCTAAAATACATCAGTTTCCACCATGTTGTGTCAAAGGGGAGTGCTGGATTTCCATAAAGCTTTAGGTATCATTGAGAGAAAGATTTCCAACATTGTTCATACTTTACAGATTAATCTACTTTGACATAAAGAATAAGTAATTGCAATGGCTAAAACATGCAGTGGCAATTTTTTCAGCCTGTGAACAGTTACACAAACTTTTTCTTGATTTGCAGATCTGTAAGCATGTGGATTACTATTTTAATTAAGTTCAGAATCTCACAACACTAGGTTATAGTCCAACAGTTTTATTTGGAAGCACTAGCTTTCGGAGCAAAGCTATTGCTTCCAAATAAACTTCTTGGACTATAACCTGGTGTTGTGTGATTTTGAACTTTGTCCACCCCAATCCAACACTGGCTCCTCTACATCATATTTTAATTAAGCAAGATCTTTTCCTAATGTCATTTTCACTCTACAAAACCTAATGATAAGCAGCTGTTTGCAAAGGGAAAAGATGTCTCTTGTAATCCTGGTCATCATTACATAGCATTTCCTTTTGTTTATCAGCATATGTTTCTGTTTATACTTACATGACACATTATTTTGGTTTTAGTGTGTGGGAGAGAGGAATTAGCTAAGTCATTATGCTCCAGAACCAACCATTTTGAAAATTGTTCACATTGAGTGCAGAATATTCTTGTGTTTGAATGATTTTAAGGTTTATGGCAGTTTTGCTGAAAAACGTATGGAAAATTGGGAATTTTGTAATGCTTGAAGTTTCATCACTCTCGAGATCAGAATAAATGTGACTGTGCTGGTCAAACATGTCATTGCTAACTATTTCTATCATCATGACTGCAATTGTCATGATGAGCTAGTGAAATGAATTAAACCTATGAGGCAGCAAAGTGACAAAATAAGGGTGTGTTGTTCGGGAGCAGGGAGAAAAGTGAGAAGTTGGATGAAAGTGGCAAGTTGTTTTGGCAGGGGTGTAGAAAGAAGGTTCAGAAGAATTGGACATGCACCCTCCTATCACCAAACAGTGGAGACTTCCAATAACTTGCTTTGTAATGGCACATTCTGGTGCATCATTTTAGCATTTGAAGAAATAAACTTCGGTGGTGTACAATATTACTGTGGATTTAGAACTGCTCAGAGTAGAGATAAATGACTTTTTTTTGGGGGGGGTGGGGGCGGTGTTGATAAGCTGTAACTAGTTAAATGTTGTCGGGAGCCATGTTGAAGCTGCAACCATTTACAATCTATAAGTATGTAAGTGAGCTTGCTGAGCTGAAAGGTTTATTTTCGGACATTTTATCACCATACTAGGTAACATCATCAGTGAGAGTCTCTGGTGAAGTGCTGGTGGTATGTCCCACCTCTCTATTTATAGGTTATGGTTTCTTAAGGTGGGTGATGTAATTTGTTTTTTTTTTCAAAGGAAGGTAAATGGGATCTAAATCGATGCGTTTATTGATGGAGTTCTGGTTAGAATGCCATGCCTTTCTGAATTCTTGTGTGTGTCTTAGTTTCGCCTGTCCTAGGATTTGTGTGTTGTCCAAGTCAAAGTGGTGTCCTACTTTGTCTGTATGTATGGAAACTAGTGATAGTGGGTCGTGTCTTTTGGTGGCTAGTTGTTGTTCGTGTATCCTGGTGACAAGTTTTCTGCTTGTTTGTCAATGTAGTGTTTTTTTTAAACAGTTCTTGCATAGAATCTTGTAAATGACATTAAATTTGCTGGTAATATCTAATGGATCCTTTTTAAGTTTTGTTAGTTGCTGTTTAAGTGTGTTTAGTAGGTTTTGTGGGTTACCATAATGCCAAGGGATCCGAGTAGTCTGGAAATCCGTTCTGATATGTCTGTTTTTCTGTAGATACTTACATCAAACTCAGACCAAATACTTCACTTCAGAAGCAATCATCCCAACACCCACAAAGAATTCCATGAAGATACTATTTCAACAAGCTACATCACACTGCAGTACTCAAAAACTACAAAAAGCTGAAGAAAAATATCTATAACAATGTTTTCAAGAAAAATGGATACCCACTAAATCCAATCTGCCAAACAAGCAGACACAACCTAACCAAAAACCATAGCCACATTACCTTACATCAAAGACATATTAGAAATGACTTCTAGAAAAATGATGTTACCTACTATGGTGACAAAACATCTAAAAACTAATCATTCAGCTCAGCAAGCTAAGTTAGATGCTTATCATCAACCTAAGCTACAAATCTCAAAAATCACTTGCAACCTCTACCAATGAGCTCAATGGAGAGTGTCAAGTATGGAAGCAAATTTTGCCATTGACATGAAAATAATTACAAGTTGTCAGCAGAAAGTATAGTCTGCAAAAGGATATACCGTATATGGCTTAAGACAGTGAGCAAAAAATTACTAGATGGAGTTTAATGAGGGAAACTATGACCTTGGAAAAAGTGAGGACAGCAGGTTGGGCAGCATCGGAGGAGTGGGAGAATAGACATTTTGGGCATAAACCCTTCTTCAGGAAGGCCTGATGAAGGGCTTGTGCACGCAAATTTGATTCTCCAGCTCCTTGGATGCTGCCTGACCTGCTGTGCTTTTCCAGCACCACACTCTTGAAACTATGACCTTGTCCACTTTGTCAGAAAGCAGAGCAGGATGCTATTTAAATGGAGAAAGACTGCAGATACCTGTAATATCAAGGTATGAAAGTGACCTAGTACACTGTGCATCACGACATCCATATATACGTACAGCATGTAGCTGAATCATTGAATATATTGCAGATTGAGTTAGCCTCTGACTCCCTTCAATATCAAGACTATAGAAAACAAGATAGGAAGTGAAGTTGAAGCCATGATTTTAGTGAATGATGGAGCAGGCTCAAAGCCCAAGAAGGTGTTTTCCTGCTCCTAAAATCTGTTAAATCTATGTTGGTTATCCCCACCTCCTATTCCCCCAAACCTGAATTTCTCTCCTACTGAATGGCAGTAACTCACCTGGCAGTTGGCTCTCCACTTCCAGGAAAGGGCAAGCTGTGGATCTGGCATTTGCAGTCTTTTCCATCATCAAGCACTTGAGTAAAATGGTGATCCAACCACAAGCAAAATCTCCTATTTGATGGTTGCATTACACATCAGAATAACTTTTCCAGCATCTTCAATCTCAGATTTCTTGCTTTTTTAAAAATCACCTTTGCTGCTCCTGCAATCAAATTCTATATGACAGGGAGAACAGAAATAGGCCCCTCAAGCCTGTTCCACTATTCGATGTAATATGTCAGAGCTGTAGCCTGACTCCATATACCAACTTTTGTCTCATATCCCTTAACTTTTTGTTAAGCAGAGGGATTATCAAACTCAGATTTAAAATTTACAACTGACCTAGCATCCGTAATTTGTGAGAGAGTTCCAAACCTCTACCATCTCTACAGTTGGGAAAGCTGGAACTAGTGATCGGAGGAGCAGTTTTTGCCATTTCCACATTGTCTGGTCCTCTAATTTATTTATTTTGTTTCACAAATGTAAATCCTTGGAGTTAAGCAATTTCTTCATTTGCTGACTTTAAAGTGATTAGTTCATCACTCTGCCTGCAGACCAGGTCCTCTGGTCAGTGTGTGGCTTTGTGTCCCTCCAAGTGCATAAATTTGTAGTGAGGCCCCGATCAGCAAGGGGTGGCTTTCCAGAACCTTGGTTCCATCATAGTTCAAAGCCTGCCCTCAGTAGAAAGTGGTTACCATGACAAACTTGTTTGTGACTTCCCATTTCTTGATGCAAGAAATCTCTCCCAGTAGATCTATCTTGGTAAGGTTTCTCCACATGGAGCATTAATATGGAAGGTAGGCAATAGCTGAATTGAATGTCATTATGGAATAAAGTGAGGTACAGCATGGATGCTATCATCCAGCTTGTGGGTTTTTCTCAGTGTAGATCTTGAGGATTGAAATTTATAAGATCAAGCAGCCATAGCAGAGGATTACAGATATGATGCATATTATTGCATTCTGTTGAGTGTCAATAAGTTGTGTGAGAGGTAACCTATTGTTGACAAGACACATGGTACATTAGCGTGAAGTGTGATACAGTAAGTGTTGACAACTGGAGTGTTGTATGCAGCCCAAATAAATCCAGCAGATTTGGTAGATGGGTCTTTCCTGGTGTTGTCCTTTTATGCTGCTTTCTTCAAATATTCATGGAAGGACTCCCACCTGTGTAAATTAGAATCAAGTGTTTGTCTCTGACCACAATTATTTTGTGGAGCTGGAATACACCAGATAGGGTTTAGATGATACAAATTTCAAAACCTAGAACATTTAAAAGCAGCTTTTTAAAACCCCTATGCAGGAAATAGAAACTTACCTCTGGTTTTAATCTTATTTCCCAAACACACACACACACACACAAATTCATCAAAAGCAATTATTTATTCAAAAGTGCTATGAATCTAGGCTGTTGGTCACCCTAAAGATTTTTTTTTGGTACACCATATTATGGAAAATAAGGAATGTGTAATGGTGATGATAAACATCCGCTATGCTATTATTGAATGGATAGGTTCAAGGATCAAATCCTATTTCATTCTGTTTCTTGTGTCTTTAGTCTCTACGACAATCCAGTAGGTTTATAGCATCAGTAATAGTGGCTATCATGCTATTCCAGTTAATTTTAAGTTAAAAGTTATAGTCCTGTAGATATACAGCATGAGAACAGACCCTTCAATCCAACTCTACTTTGCCAACCAGATATCCTAGATAAATTAGGATCATTTGCCAGCACGTAGCCCATATCCCTCCAAACCCTTCCTATACGTATATCCATCCAGCTGCCTTTTAAACGTTGCAATTATACCAGCCTCCACCACTTCTCCTGGTAGCTTATTCCATACACACAACTATCCTCTGCATGAAAACATTGCCCCTTAAGTTGCTTTTCAATCTTTCTTTCTCTCCCACCCTAAAACTATGCTCGCTAGCTTCAAAATGACTATTTTCCATTGGAAATGATAACAATGTAATTGAATGAGGAATTTCTGTATCAATTATCTTAGCAAATGCAGTAGAGAAGTGAATGAATATTGAAGGGAATGCAGAGGGTGGTACATATGTAGAATGAGTTGCTAAAGGAAGTGGAGGCTGGTACAATTACAATATTTAAGAGGCAGCTGGAGCGATATGGGCCAAGTGCTGGAAAATGGGACTAGACTAGGTTAGGATAGCTGGTAGGCCGTCTGTGCTGCACATCTGCATCTATGATCAGGTGCAAGCCTCCTGAATATTATTGGAGCTACATCAGCCAGCCATGTGGGGAGCATTCCATCACAGTCCTGAATCACACCATTGAAATAAACTCCTTGTGGACAAACCAACTAAAAAGTAACTGGAAATTCAGCAGTGAATGATGGGCACAAAATGTTGATTGATATTCGGTGGGACAGCCCTAATTGAATTCCACTCCTAAGAGAAGTGGTTAGATTGTCTTGTCCTGCTGCCTGGCAGTTTTGTTAAAAAGTTTCTTGCCACTTACCCCAGGCCTAACTGTTTCAGTACAAGTAGTCATAAAATGGTACTGACATTATGCAAATCATTAAGCTGAACATCACTTCTGAAGGTCATTGAGAAAGCAGTTGAAGATTGCAGAGTCTAGATCACACCTTGGAGAGCACTGAAAAGTGATGGTTGGAATCATACCAACGAAGATATTTATGCTTGTTAGAGGTCAAAAAAAGGGGGAGATTTTCTTGATACCCAGTGATTTCAGTTACACGAACTCTTTTCGACCATGCTACCAACAAATGGTACCAAGACCTAACATTGAGCTTTCTAGTGATTTAACCAAGGCTTATAAAGGTCAGGAACTTTACTGATCTAATTTGAATTTATTCAGTTATAATTAACATTTCAGAACAAAATGTTGGAACCTGACCTCAAATGTTTCACTGCATTTGTTTATATATCGTTTTGTCACCACCTCAAATTGAATAGCCCATGTAATTGAAAGTACATTGTGGATGCAGAAATCTACACAATATTTGGCTGTACAAAATAAAAAAAAAAGTTTGTTCTGTGCTTAGCCAAGCGTTTTTTAAAAAAAAATTGTACAGCAGGTTACCAGAATACAACATACTGGGAGGTAAAAGTTCATTGAAGTGCATTTTTTTTTGACCAGAAATTCAAAAAGTAAAAAAGGGAGATGTCCTGTTTGTGGGGGAACAAGTTTCTTTTTCAAAAAGCAGAAAGCGATACAGTGGATTGCATGAATTTGAAATAAATGCAATGTTAGTGGCACAGCAGAAGGAATCACACAGTAAAAGACTTGGCAACAAGTTTATCCACCATATATAATAACCATGCACAATCAAGTGACAATACATATTTACAAAATGGATTGCACTTAATGGAGTGGAGGAACCATTAGTGACAAGGAAATAACGGTGTGCTCCAAACAATTTTAACAGCCATTGTTCCAGTGTATCAGTCACAGGCAAAAAAACCCTTAAGGTCAGCAGGGATGAGAAAAAGGAGAGAATTGGATGGACAGCAACACATTTCTTGATTTAACTCAGCATTAAACTGGAAACGAAAAAAAAAGGTACACCCTTCAGGAAACTCTCCAGGTCAGAAATAGCTAGGTTTGCTGTGCTCATTAATTTCATCCTGGTCAAAGGAATTGAAGACAGAATCTGAACAAAATAATTAGTACAAAAAAAATGCACAATTAGAGAAGTCCATCTAACTTCAGTTCAAAGGAGAACTGTTCTTTTCCCTGCAAGCTGCATATTCTTTCAATCCCTAATAACGGTTCCCCCACCAAATGACCATGAAAATCTCCAAGTGACAAGTAAAGTGAAGGTTGCACTGCTGCCAGTGTGGATATTTACATGCTTCAGGAATGTGTCAGGTTTTAATGCACTAAGCTGTTAACTAGTAAATGCAAAGCAGCACTGCAGCTTCAGTATCTACATTAAGACACAGCAAATAGGCTATAATTAAATAGTTAATGATAGATATCACTACTGGTTGCTGAAAGGGAAATATGATTTTCCTTTGAAAACACTTCAA
Organism: Hemiscyllium ocellatum; assembly: GCF_020745735.1. Lineage (NCBI taxonomy): Eukaryota > Metazoa > Chordata > Chondrichthyes > Orectolobiformes > Hemiscylliidae > Hemiscyllium > Hemiscyllium ocellatum. Next base: position 30,408,723 of record NC_083428.1, on the reverse strand, counting down.
AGAACAAGATATAAATACTTTTGATAGAATATAAAGGCCTCAGTAGCATTATAAAAAGATGTTCCACAGTTGAAATATGGTGGGATCTTGACCTTTTCATACAGGAACCCTCAATTATAGAAGCATAAATATGCACAAGCCCAAATTCTGTTGAAAGATGCAGAAGGGTGATGTGTTTGTCTTTTTAAAAAAAAAGTTATGTACATAAAGTATTGCTCGACTTAGTCTTGAGTGTTCATAATTACAGATAAATGAAAGAGGCAGGGGGACACATGCAATTCAATCACATTAAGAAGGGATGTTCCAAATGCAGAAATGAATCAGCTCTACTGCTACAACTCATTAGAAAGGATTTCATTAGTCACAGGACACTGGACAGAAGCATTCACAACACACTACAATGCACAGGCAGAAGTAGGGATCAGAGGGGCTGCTGAAGCAGGTCACATGTTCTGGCAACATTGCAGTTTATTAGATTTCTGCCCATCAGTCGTTGGGGGTACACTGATGTCTACCACATTGTTACCAGGTGATTCATCATGAGCTGATCGATCAGAAATCTGCTTCTGTGAAACTATGCGATAAATTTCTGGTGGAAAGAAAAAAAATTATAGGTAAATGCATTTGCACCATTTGAAAATATAATCCAGTATTTTCACAACCACATGTTTACTGGCATTTTAGCCTTCTTCCAATTAGTGAAGTCTTAAATGCCAGTTGTGGAAATCCAAGAAGGATTTTACTTTAATCAAAAACTTTTTAATCCTAGAAGGATGGCACATACTGAGGTTGACAACAGCTCTGCTCCATTCTGTGTAGCTACAGGGAGATAGTCAGTTTGTCTATAATACGATGGTCACATTCTTGTGCGACCCTGCATTACAGAAAATCACGCTTTAGAAACAGCACTTAATGCTGGTGTTTCAATTGCATTACAGTCAACATGTTTTAAACTTTCACATTGTGGAAACAGCATCCCCAATACAATTGCGTTACAGCAAATTTGTATTGACGAATGCACATTATAACAGAATGACCTGTACAAGTCATCTGCATGAAGAATTCTTATCTACGAGTGGGAAGAGCAGTGAATAGCTTTACTTCACAAAATCACCAGCAGACCTATTGGAAATAGGTTCACTGATGGCAGTGACATGTGCAAGTTCCAACATATAGACCTAAATTTAATGTTATAATTTACATTCTATAGTTGAGAATTGGGATTGGAGGCAGCTGTCAGTTCTGCTATGTGCATTTCTTCAATGTAAATTGACTTTCACGTGATTGAAGAATTGAGACCATTTGTAAAACATGAAATTTCCTTTCCTATATTGACTTTAATGTTTTTACACCCCTTTGGTTTAAATGGTGCTGCTATGGAGATTTTCTTATATCATGGGATTGCACGTGAATGGAACTATTAGAGTCAGATGTACAGCATGGAAACAGACTCTTCGGTCCAACCTGTCCACGCCAAATCAGATATCCCAATCCAATCTAGTCCCACCTGCCAGCACCCGACCCAGATCCCTCCAAACCCTTCCTATTCATGTACCCATACCCATCCAAATGCCTTTTAAATGTTGCAATTGTACCAGCCTCCACCACTTCCTCTGGCAGCTCATTCCATACACACACCACCCTCTGCACGAAAAAGTTGTCCCTTGGGTCTCATATCTTTCCCCTCTCCCCCTAAACCTATGCCCTCTAGTTCTGGACTCCCCGATCCCGGGGAAAAGACTTTGTCTATTTATCCTATTCATGCCCCTCAATTTTGTAAACCTCTATAAGGTCACCTCTCAGCCTCCAACGCTCCAGGGAAAACAGCCCAGCCTGTTCAGTCTTTCCCTTTTGCTCAAATCCTCCAACCCTAGCAACATCCTTGTAAATCTTTTTTGAACCCTTTCAAGTTTCACAACATCTTTCCAATAGGAAGGAGACCAGAACTGCACATAATATTCCAACAGTGGCCTAACCAATGTCTTTTACAATGACATCAGAACAGATTGCAGGGTGAGTCTCTACATAGAGAAAACATTACTCAATACTTCATGCTTGAAATGGGAAAAAAACTTCCCTCATTAACACGTGCAGTCCTGAAGAATGCAGGAAACCTGGAAAAGCAGCTCATTTATACGCTTCACAAAAATCAATGCTTTCAAAGCAGTTCATAGTTCATGTTTGTATTGAAGTAGTGAACTGCAGTAATGTGGACAGAATTCATAAATTCCCACGCACACTGATTTTTGACAAATTAACCTCTTAATTTGCATTAAATGGTGGTTGGGTAAATAATTTAAAATATATTGTAATCTCAATTAATTTAGAGTGACTTGGAAAGCAGAGATATCCAAGAACCTCAGCTTTGGTTAGTTGAATCTGAACTGATGCAAAATACAGAGAGCAAGATATTGAAAAAGTTACGTGTCAAACAAAAAAGTACTACAGAATGTTGCAAACGAATTCCAAGCACCATGATCAGTTGTTTGTCCCTTTGCTTTTAAAGTTTATTACCTGTAAGAATATTCTTAAATGCTTCTTCTACATTCGTTGAATCCAGTGCAGACGTTTCAATAAATGATAGATTGTTCTTTTCTGAAAGAAGAGAGACTTCATGTTCAGCACAATTTAAACAACATACAATTTTTACCCACCTACTTGTATATTTCAGGTTACTTTCATGAAAATGAAAACTCCAAACAGGGAGGGATCATTCCTTCTGCCAGTCATGCCCATGCATTATAATAATTGCTGTGCGTATTCCCACATCTTGGCCATAACCAAATTCCTCATGAAAAAATAACTATCGCCCTATCAAAATTTATGAAATCAGTTTTGATAAATGTTTAGGTAAAACACGACCAATTCTGACAAACATCTTCCTGCTTGATTTTAAATATTCAACTTATTCATGAGGTTTCTGTATGATCAAAATCACATCTTAAGAACACACTGGTCATTTCCGAACCGGTTACAAAAGCAGCAATTATTTCCAATCTCTCATTACTAATGATTCTATAGTCTATGCATTTAGACTTTGTAATCACCACTTATCCTGCCACATATAATGATTTGTAAGTGCATTCCAATATCTCCTTACTGTTCTGCATTTCTCAAACATTGTGCCATTTGCAGTATATTGTATTTCCATATTAGTCATCTCAAAAAAATTCAGCACTTCACACATTTAACCTCATGTGCCCATTTCCCCATTCCAAGTGTATACCCTCCATTACAGATAAATCAAACTTGACAAGTAGTAAACAAACAGCATTATATTACTCCCTAGAGTTAGACAGCAAAGGCGACACTAATACAAACACCACAGAAAACCAATTTTCAGTCTGAAAAATATTTAGTCAGTGCCACCCTTTGATTTTTGATGATACGGAGAACTTTTATAGTAGTCTGAAAAGCTGGTGGTGTACACAAACATGTAGTCAACTGCATTAAGTGAATAAGCAAAGTATGGTTAAAACAAACTGGATAAGACTAAATCAGACAGCTTCATATCTGTCTTGTTCACCTGGAACTAAATGATTACAAAGATATTCATACTTAGAACTAGTGAACCTAGAAACTAGTCTCCTGCTTTTCAAACTAATTCCCTCCTTTGCTGGTGGCTTTTTAATTCATCCAGCTAATCACAAGACAACATGCATAGTGGTAGCAGCATATTATTCTATATTAAGGAATGACCCACCATCCATAATACAAAATATCCTAGTACCCAAATGGTAGTCAGGAGCTGACTCCTTGCAGAGTTGATCCTCTTAGGCTAAAACCAATAGAGACAATTGTGGGATGACCACACCTGAACTTCGGTCTCAGTTGAGATCAGCAGATGGAGAATCAATTTAGGGACCATAGCTCAAGCTGATACTGCAACATCCAAGATCTTACTGTGCTAAACCGCCAAAAGAATATCAATTTTCAGTATGATATCACATTTAGTGTCGATTGGAAAATAAACATTGGCTTCAAGCATCAATTCATTGATACAGACCACAAATGTTAAGATAACAGCTGTGCCAATTTCTGCAGCACTTACTTTAAATGAAGTCAAAGATGACCTTGTAGCAACCTATTGCCAGTGTCTTAGGAACGCTTGAGAGACTGATCCTGTATTTATGTATAAGCTGGATGTGCATGTGCCGGCATTATGGCAGTGCAATAAAACAGATTATAAAGTTAACTCAACCAATACTTAAAAGCCTACATTAGTGAGCTAATTTACTATAATAGGATGTTGGCTGTTAGCACACTTTTCTTATTAGATTTGAACAGGAATAACATTCCAGAAGTAAAATGATCTTTGATCCTCAATCAAGTATCTATTCTTCATGTAAATCTATGATGCGGAGGTGCCAGTGTTGGACTGGGTGAAAAAAAAATCACAACCCCAGGTTATAGCCCAACAGGTTTAATTGGAAGTATAGCTTTCAGGAGCGCTGCTCCTTCATCAGGAAACTAGTGATTTGTAACCATGTAAATCTAGGAAGAGGATGCATTAATAATGAAATTACCCCAGATGCTCCTATCGTATACCCCAGCTCTTCAACTACTGTCAAGAGGTATTCATTTCAACAGGAGTTAGTTACTGGATAGGGAGGGAGCATACACAAAAAGGAAAGATTTAGTTGCTGCATTGTTTTAACCTCAAGGTATACCATGGTACTCTTATCTAGTGCTGGCTTCTTGCAATTAGCCAGCGTTACCACTAGATATGACATGACTATTCTATATAGGCAAAGATTTTTAATGTACTATACCTACCAGCAAAGGCCCGTGCCTCATCAGTTGGTACTGCTCTCAGATGACGGAGGTCACTCTTGTTCCCAACCAGCATAATGACAATATTGTTATCAGCATGGTCACGCAACTCTTTTAGCCATCGCTCAACATTCTCATATGTTAGATGTTTGGCAATATCATAAACGAGCAGAGCACCGACAGCCCCACGGTAGTACCTGAGAGAGCACAAACCCAGATTGCATCAGTCCTTACATGTGCAGGATGTACTTTTCATTTTTCTTCTGTGAAACGTGAGGTCTGACTGGAGTATGTATCAACACTCCCAATTTAAAATCAGTTAGGAAGTAACTGCAAGCTGAAGGCCGATGAACTATTCAGTTATCTTCTCTTCTTTGTGGTGGGAGTGGTCAAAACACTGATCTTGAAAAAAAGTGGACTAACAGACAAGTTCCCATTCCAACTAAGCAGCAAACCAGAGGAGCCAAAGTGACTATGCTCCTCTGGTCTAAACAATTACTTTAGCAATCATATTATTGCTCCTTTTCAACACTCACTCTTCAAACTGCTTCCATTGTTTACTTAGCCATTTTCACCAAAATCACTGTTCGTTCAAGTAGTGTCTATATTAAGAGCTTTTTTGACCGCTTTCCAACTTTGAAGTTAACTAATGACCAAAGTGAAAGTATACTTTGATGACTGAGAATTCTTGCAGCACAGTGCTAACATTCTTATCTCAGAGCCAGAAGGCCTGTGTTCAACTCCCACCTGCTGCAGGGACTTCTAACAATCTGAACAGGTTGTTAAATAAAATCTACACCATATGTTAGAAGAACTCCTGGTGCAGCTGTTGGTTCCCACCTCTGGGCTAGCAGGGCCAGGTTCAAGTCTCAATGTTGCAAATGGATTGATTAAAGATCTACTTGACTTAGCTTAGGCATCTTTCAGTTCTAAAAGAATTACTACACAAAACCCAATGTCTCTCTCAAGAGTCATTCAGCTCCTATTTTCCAGTTTCATTTCTACAAATTAACTACATTTATAAAATACTTACGCTGAAGTGATGGCACGGTATCGCTCCTGTCCTGCTGTGTCCCAGATCTGGGCCTTAATGGTCTTTCCATCAACCTGGATACTCCTGGTGGCAAACTCCACTCCAATGGTGCTCTTACTCTCCAGATTAAATTCATTACGTGTAAACCTGGACAGGAGATTGCTCTTTCCGACCCCAGAGTCTCCAATCAGGACAACTAGAAGAGATCAATTGTATTATACGTGTAATTATGGTGATTCAATAACAGTCTTGTTAAAAGGAAGTCATTTGCCAAAAATGTGCTGCAGGACGACATGCACATAGCAAAAATCACCTGTGGCACAGCTTATTTACGATACGAAACTCTAAGGAATTACTGTACAAAATCAAGTAAAGACTATTCGGGATCTACTTATATCTTTTCATAAACTATTTACACTAAACCGAACAAGAGACGAGACTACAACTTGTATTCGTGTAGTGTATCTCATTTAACATGTCAAAATATCTCAAGATGCTTCACAGCGGTGAAAAAAATTTGAAGCACATGGTTACATTGCAACAGAACGCCAAAGAGTTTGGGTAAACCCCTTTACTAATTTAGACCCAACAGAAGCTCACTTCACGTCGTAATCTTAAATTTTGAGGGAAAGAACTATCCCAGAGGTCACTGTTTAAAGAATAAAGTTGTTAATTTTTATTTAAGTCCAATAGAGAATATTAAACCAATATCTATTTACAACTTGCCTCTTAAACCTAATTTTTTTTTTACCTCCCTTCAATACTGGTCTGATAAACCTCAGATTTTAAAAACCCAAATATCAACACCAGCCAGCTGTCAAATCTTTGTATCTTCCTCTAGATTTTCCTATTGTCTTTTCTTCAGTAATTCTGCTTCACAGATCTTCATATGAGTAGGTACTTTTCAGAGCTGTTCAGCTTACAGTCTATACTTTGTTTTCTTGGCAGTTCTCCCCATAACTGTTCAAAATAACTCATTTTATACCCTAAAACATAGTATCATTTCATAGTATTTTGACAACATCAAACCAAAATGCAAATTTGATTGGATTTTGGTATTGGGGCATAATTAAAACTGCTTGGCTGAATTTGAATTTGTTTCTGTATCATGGCAACTGACTGTGAAATCAATAATGCAGCTATGTTACATTTTAACTTGTTTCAGAACACTTTGCGCCAGCCAGAAATTTCAGCTCCCTTAAAAAGGTACAGAACACACCGCACCTTCATAACACTTGGCTAGAGGTACGTTTTAATGAAGATTATTGAGGAAAGAGACAGTGGCAGAGAAGCTACCTTACAGTGAAGTGATTGCTATTTAGAGGAGGCATAATACTTCTCCAGCAAACACAAGAAAGTTTCAATGTTGTAAATCTGGTTTAGAACATGGAGGTGGTGTTGGACTTGGGTGGGTAAAGTCAGAAGTCACATGACACTAAACTTAGTCCAACAGGGTTATTTGAAGGAGCAGTGTTCCACAAGCTTACAATTTCAAATAAACTTGGATTAGAACCTGGTCACGTGGGACTTCCAACCCGATTTAGAACAAGTACAGATATTGTAATAGTATGAAAAGGGGTAAATTAAGACAAATTGTTTGATACATACAAAAGCTATCCGTGGTCTGCAGCACCTCAGTTGATGAACCTCATCCACTTGGGGAAGGGGAGCATGTTGCACACACATTTGTGTCATTATCAAAGCATCGCACACTGAATTATAAAGCTTTCGTAGAGATCAACAGCCCATAAAAAAAGCATGATTGTGTTGTGTGTCTAGGTGCTAATTATTTAAAAATCTTGATAACATATGCCTGCTGTCTCGTAGTAAAAATTTAAACACTTTTCAAAATTTTGCTTTCCTTGAGCAATCTAGTTCAATTAAATGGACATGTAACAACTAAAGATAGTTCTGCTGTAGTAGTCAAAATCTCCAATACCTTCTGTATTTGAGCTGATGTACATAGTTACATGACTGCATCAGCAAGTTAATTGGGGAGTATGAAAAAGAACCCAAAAGCCAAAACGTAGCTCAAATTTTATTTTTCCAAGAGCTATGTTCAAATGTCTCTCCTTCAACATATGGAAGGTTAGAATATTTGACAGTCTAGATGTGGGTGAAAGGAGTTTTATTTTGGCAACATTCAAGAACAGGTACAAGCCTTTGCTTGTACAATTCAAGGGATCAGAGAGAATACGGAAATAACACTGCAGTCCTTCACAAGTTGAAAATCATGCACATTTTTGCTGCTCAGTTTAGTTTTGGCAGAGATGTCCAAGGTTAGACATTTTCTACTTTGATGCTTTTTTTTAAAAAAAATCAACTGATGGAACTATTAATGAGATGGGTAGCCAGTGTCAAATAGATTGTAAACAACATGTAGACCATCACACTGTCTTGCTTCACCCCAAATCTGGTTTAAAGCATCTATTTCAGATTTCCCAGTGAAGCTGCTAGTTATTTCATGAATGGTCAAGTTATGAGGTAGTTTCTCAGACTCCAACATTTGAGTACACAGTCTCAGTACATCAAGTCAAATGCATTGGTCAGCTCAAATGAATGCACTGATGATGTTCTGGTATAATCACAAATTTTCTTGCAAAGACCATGCCTGGACATTTCTCAGGAAGTGTAAAATGTAAAATTCAGGATACCAATCATGGTGGTTTACCAGATTGTAGAATTAGTTTAACTGAACGAGAGCGACTTCCAGAGGAAGTGGTGGATGTGGGTCCAGTTGCAACGATTAAAAACATTTAGAGAACATGAATAAAAAAACGTTTGCAGGGATATGGGCCAAGTACAAGCAGGTAGGACTGGTTTAGTTTGAGATTATGGTCAGTAAGGACTGCTGTGGGGTGTAGAGTCTGTTTTCGTGCTGTATGACTGACTTGATATTTTTCTTCATTTATGGAAGAAATCTTTCATTTTATTCCCAACAAGCTTTAACCTGTCTTATCAGACAAGACAGATTGCCCAGTCCTGTAGTTAAGAGGAGGATCTGCAGCTGATGTTATTTATACTCCGGTTATTGCTCTAATTGATGCACCAAGGAGTGGGGCTCAGAGGAGACTGCATCAACTGCTACTGTAGATTCACTGTTTAGTTGTTTAAAATGTTCATTCCAGCATTTATCACTCTACAAGCGAAAAAAACGTTTGTCCATTTGGTCGTGATTATTAAGTGACCCAATGGCTCCAAAAAGACTCTGCATGTCTTAAAAGTCAGTACATCCCTGGATTCATGGACTCCTCTGCTCACCATGTCCTTCACCTTTGGATACATGCCTTGAACAGATGGAAGGCAACCTTCTGACTTTGGGTTGTTCTGCCAGGAAAAAAGCCTGCTTGTTTTTGTTTCATGAAAACAAACTTGATCAAACATCTTCATTAAACCAATCCTGGTGCCAACAAGGCTCAAATGCAATACAGCTAATGCAGCTGACTTTACTGGATCCCAACTGAGATAGATGCATGAAGATTTTCCAAAGTAATTGCAGAATTACTGTTTAATTACACAGTTTCAGGGCTGACACAGATCATCTGCATCTTGGACCTTGCATTGTCCTAGCACTAGATAGATATTAATTTTTTTTATTCACTCCTGGAACATGGGAATAACTGGGCTGGCCAGCATTTATTGTCCTGCCCTGTGAGCCACCTTCTAGAATTCTGCAGCGCACCCCACAATGCTGTTGTTAGGGAGAGAATTCCAGGAATTTGACCAAGCTACACAGAGAAGAAACAACAATATATTTTCAAGTCAGGATGGCCTGTGGCTTGGAGGGGAAGTTGTAGGAAATTGTTCCTATGTATCTGCTACCTTTGTCCTTCTAAATGGAAGTGGTTGTAGATTTGGGAGGTAAGCCAGTACTAAGTTGATTTGTCCAGATTGGTGGCCTGTATGGACAGTGATAGATACTCTACCTTGGATTAAACAGTTACAATGATTCAAGAGGCACCAATGCTCTCATGTAGGATACCGTCATGTGATTTTGTATTTGTCCTGCTGGTTGACAACTCAATTAGGCTATGCTTAGCTCACCGACTGTAGGAGAATAATTTACCGTGGCTTTTCCCATCTTGCTTATCCCCACCTTGATGTTTCAGCTCCAACAGGAGTGTGCCAATCCTGGCATGAATACTTCCATGGAAGGTTTCCTGCCCATCATCTTTTGCAAACACAATGCAGCATCATGGCAAGACATGATTCCCTGAACTTCAGAATCAAAAGTTAGAGGCATGAACTCTAAAGGCAGTGGCATATCACCTGTAGCCCAGCCATAGGTGAAGTACCTGATGTAGGTACAAATGGGAAGTTCCTGCAACACTTCACAATTTCATTCCTCATTTCAAAACCAAAGCCAAACACTTGGAAGCACTGAAAGCTATCTTGTGGGTGTATTCTCCTAACTGATTTCCTTAGCTATCCCTCCCCAAAAGATAGGCATGTCAATTTGGTCTAGAGAGCTTGCTTAATAGAATTTCATTTCTTCTTTCAGGGTGGTCACTCAAGATTATTCAAGAGTGTTCTGACATGCCAAAAGGTGGAAAAGTTAGGAGTTTATTTCTCTGACAACAAGTTGGTAACTCTGATGGGTGCGGTTCCACAAACAGAAAGCGAGGCACTCTTTAGGGTACCTTTCTCACACCTACTTTGTGGTGTGCAAATGGTAGCCTGAAGGGGTCAATTTGGTGACAATTGCAACTGCCCAAAGGCAAAGTTTCAATGCCTGTGTTTAATGACATTCCACCCCCCCCCCAAAATTAGGGTCTTCCAGATCCCCAGCCCTATCTCACCACAGGGTAGGAGTGTGGATCTTGGTGGAATCCTGACTTCATTTCACACGGGCACATAAGGTACCATCATTGTTCTCAACTTTGACAGGTGGTGATAGTCAGATTCTAGCAGTGGTCTGAACAGGATGAGCAAGACAACCCCAACACTGCAGTGTGAAAGTAGGCTATTTGGCCCATTGAGTCCACAGTGACCTTCCAAAGAACATCTCACCCAGACCCATCCTCTACCCTACCTGAAACCCCACATTTCCCAAAGCTAATCCACCTGACCTAAATATCTCAGGACACTATGGACATTTAGCATGGTCAACCAACCTAACCTGCACATCTTTGGACTGAGCACGCAAACTGGAGCACATGGAAGAAACCCACACAGACACCAGGAGAACATGCAAATTCCACAGACACCAGAGATTGGAATCGAACCAGGCTGCTGGGTCTGAAAGGCACTAATACTGATTATAATGGTCACCCAATAATATGTTGGGTTATGTGGATGCTCGTCCCTGTAAAATGACTATCTAATTCATTCCAGAGGAGATCATGAACTCGTGTATACATAAGCGATCGTTCTCTCCCTCCAGGGCCCAGAATAAAGTTGGAGGTACAATTATGGGGAGGGAGAGGAGAGAATGACAGAATTTGTTGGATCATAAATGCTGACATGTCAGAAACAGCACTAGAGTTCAAAAGGAGTGCTACGAACAGATTACCTTGTTGCTCGTCAGGACAACTAAAATGCAGAACCACATGATTCACCTCTGCAGTACACATGAAATTGAAATTGCGAGAACAAGGTACAACATGTATGCAAACTGTTACTTGACAGTAAAGCCATAATCCCATCTGATGGAAATACTAGGCAAGTCAGATCCCGAAAAGAAACTTAGCTTGATGTGCATGGGATTGGTGGGTAGTATATAGAGATGGATAGAAAATTGGTTAGGACACATGATAAAAATAAATGAGCCTTTTTCCAAATGGCTGGCAGTGACTAGTGGAGTACCACAGGGAATGGGACCGAGACCCCAGCTATTCACAATATTTATTAATGATTTAGATGAGAGAACTAAATGTAATCTCAAAATTTGCAGTTAAACACTGGGTGAAAGGATGAGCCGAGAGGCTTTTAGAGAGACGTTGCAGTGTGTTTTGGATAGACTGAGTGAGCAAACACATGGCAGATGCATTACAAGACAAGTAAAATGGTAGAAAATTTGAATGGCTACAAGTTAAGGGGAAGAAATGTTCAACAAGACCTGGGTGTTCTCACACTTGAAAGCAAGCATACACATACAGTAAATGCTGACTGTATGGTGACCTTGTGATACTGAGATTTACTTTGTCCTTTTTATATATATAAAAAAAATGAAATGTTTTAAGACCGGTTAAGCTATTTGAAAATGCCAACGAAGTAAACAGCTTGTGAGGCCTTAGGGATTTCCCCCCCCCACCCCCTACTAAGTTAGAAACAGCTTGAAAGGGGGTGGTCAAGCTCTCCAAACCAAGATTTGGACTTTTAGTTTCTCATTAGCAGTTGTTGCTGCAGCAGTATGTCTATCCCTGCTACACTCTCGACTTCTCAATGTTTTTCCTCTTGGGCTGCTGGCGTTGCATGTGAAACATTCGGTTTTCTGAATTTGCCTTTTGTCAAGGCTGTGTTCATGGGATGTTACGAGATTGGGAGAGTTAATTACAGAGGAACCTTGATTATCCGGCATTCGATTATCCGCACAAGCTCCTGATGCTTGGCTAAACTGTATTATCTGGCATTTGATTATCCAACAAATAATCCCTGCCCATTTTGTTTGGATAATCGAGGTCCCTCTGTACTAAGATGAATGTATTATTGTTAGTTATAACCCTATTGGAAAACCTAAGCCAATTCTTTTCTTTATTCTTGGCACTGTATTTTAACTACAACGTATGAATAAACTTTTGCTTAATGTAGTGTACTTTGACCAATTGAGTTACATTTGCAATTTGATACCTTACATTTACCTTTAAAATAAAAAAGATTCAGGGTCTCGACTACCATTTTAATATACTTTGAGGGTGTTTGGTCTGGTCCGTAACAACATTTATAACAAGAATTTTAGTACAGGAAGAATATCTTGTTGCAATTATACAGGGCATTGGCAAGGCCACTCAATGTGGTTAGTTGGGGAGCAGACAAACAGTACGTTAGGATTATATTTACTAGAGTTTAGAAGGCTGAGGGTGTACCTAGAAGCCTATTAAAAAAACGTTAACAAGACCAGTCAGGTTAGATGCAGAAACAATATTCCAGATGTTGGGGACTCCAGACCACATCTCATAGCTTAAGGGTAAGGGACAAACCTTTTTCTTTTTTTAAAAAAAAGGACAGATCAGGAACAATTTCTTCATCCAGAAGTGAGAGAGATGAGCCCGTAGCATTCACAAGGTGGTGGTAGATCTAGCTTGTGGCTAAAGGGGTATTTTGTTGCTTAGGAGATGGAAGCAAGGGAGAAAGATGTTAGGTTAGGGTATGGAGTACCAGTCAACCATATTGAATGGCAGTAAAGACTCTAGGGATTGAATGGCCTATTTCTATCTTCAAAATGTGTTCTATGTTTAATAGGTTAAATTTAAATATTTACATTTGGTTAACTGTGGTTAGACACAAACAAACAAACATTCAAAAATTACAGATGTTATTTAACAGAAGACAAGTTTATTACATTAAAAAACTCTACATACACGTGTTTAGGAAAATTCCTCAAGCCTGTCTCCCAACTCCATCCTTCAGAGATTCAATTCCAATGAAATATTACACCCAATCCTTTATCAGCTTTAGAACAGCAAATTAATGGATGCTGTCTGGTTTCTTATCCTTCAATTGCAGACAATTTTATTACTCCTTTCAGAGTCTGATGTCACAATCTTTCACAATTCAGATGGCCTCAACATTCTCAGTTCCAGTGACATGAACTCTTCTGAACTGGAAGCTTCACAGACTATAACGATGATAAAACTAAAGTGACAACTGCCCCGAACTATTATGCTTCCCAAAAAAGCCCTGTTCTCTTCCTAGAAAATATTCCATCTTCTAAGCTAAAGCTTTGAACACAAAAATACAAATTGGTTAAAAATATCAGGGGTGGTAGCATCTGTGAGGAGAAATCAGTTAATGTTTCAAGTTGAGTTACCCTTGCTCAGAACCTGAGCTCTGCCAGCAATTGCTAGTTTCTTTGATTTACAGCAAGCAAGTTTTTTTTGTTTTTTTAAATAAGTTTGAAGCATTCTATTCATAGAATCTTGTGTGGAAAAAGGCTTATCACATTTGCAATGACCTCAAGAGCATTCCATCCAAACCCCATATTTACAATGGCTACTCTACACATTCCATGAGACTATGGACAAATCATCTCATCTGTACATCTTTGAGCTTTGTGAGGAAACCAACTCACTTGGGGGAAATCAAATGCACATCCCTGGAACAGTCAGCAGTGCTAACCATCAGGCCACTGTGCTACTTCTACTGAAGTGAAGAATCTAACCTAATTGCCTTTACAATGTTTATTCTGCTTGTCATAAGCCTAATAGTATTAGGTCCCTGTAGTGTTAACTAGCACTGGATTATGATCATGTTCTTTGGAACTGATGCATTATAGGTCACTGACCAAATTCCAAAAAATATGTTATACATTTTTCACCATACAGTGCAACAATTGATTTGAATTACTGGATGATAACTTGATTTCCCCAAAGGCCTCAAATTCATGCAGAACATTAGTTTTCAGATCATTTAGACTCAGTTTTACAGAGCATCCTGGGCATTCCTTGCTTCAATTGTGAATCCCAAAGAAATTTTTTTCAACTCATGATTTGCCATGTTACAACAACTGGAACGAACGATCTGCACATTTCCATATGCCAAAAGCGATTGGTAGAAACAACTCACTCAATTTTGCAACCAAAACAAGAAATTAGACATGAGAAACCACAATGGGATTTGAATCCTGCTGCAGTCACCCCCCTGATTCAAACTTGGCAGTACCAATATACTTTCAAATGCTGGATTCCACCTTCATCAGGAACACAGTTAACAAGAAATCTCAATGCTAATCCTGATTGGATACTGCTTTGATGTGGCAGGCTACAGGACAGATTTGTGAACTATACTTTAATCTGACACCTTTTGCCAACCCTGCTACCATGGGTGGCCTGATCAAGAGCAAGGAGCTCCCAAACAGATTTATAAGAAACAGCTTCCCCCACTACCTCAAGATGGCAATCTATAGATTTGCTTTTGGGTGGGTGGGGGGGGTTATGTTTCTAGCCTTAGCTAATTCCAAGTTTAGTGTTAAGAATTTCACTCCACCGCGATGGAAGAGGATTTCTAATAAACAAATAAATACCAGCTTGTATGATAAAAATTTGGTACATAACCACTTAGACCGGTACAATACTTCCAGGTCAAATGCCTCAACTTGTTAAACAGAAGGAGCGCTGAAGCTGTTCCACGTAAGGTTAATTGATTATTTGTATTACCAATCTGTTGATAACTAACTCAACTGAAGGTGAAACAAATCAGACACTATGTTGCTAAGTTAAGGTCAACTTATCTCAAGAGGGTTGGAATATAAAAGCACCATTGTGCTGAGACTTTATGAAGCTCTGGTTAGGCCCCATTTGGAGTACTGTGTCCAGTTTTGGGCCCCACACCTCAGAAGGGACATACTGGCACTAGAACACGTCCAGAGGAGATTCACACGGATGATCCCTGGAATGGTTGGTCACATACGAGGAACGGCTGAGGATCCTGGGATTGTATTCATTGGAGTTTAGAAGATTTAGGGGAGACTTAATAGAGACGTACAAGATAATACATGGATTGGAAAGAGTGGACGCTAGGAAATTGTTTCCGTTAGGAGAGGAAACTAGGACCCGTGGACACAGCCTTAGAATTAGAGGGGGTCAATTCAGAACAGAAATGCGGAGACATTTCTTCAGCCAGAGAGTAGTGGGCCTGTGGAATTCATTGCCACGGAGTGCAGTGGAGGCCAGGACGCTAAATGTCTTCAAGGCAGAGATTGACAGATGCTTGATGTCAAGGAATTAAGGGCTACGGGGAGAATGCGGGTAAGTGGAGTTGAAATGCCCATCAGCTATGATTGAATGGCGGAGTGGACTCGATGGGCCGAATGACCTAACTTCCACTCCTATGTCTTATGGTCTAACTTCTTCAGACAAGCTAGTTTACTGCAACTTGATGGGCACAAGTTTTAAATTAGCAACATTATCACTGAAATCTGCTGTAAGTAATTTAAACAAGGAATAAAACTGAAAGATGGAAACCACAAAAAGAACTTTGGGAGGCATGTATCCCCATCATAATAAACAAAAGAAAATATTGAATTAACTGTTCAACCACCATTCTAGAGAAGGTGGCAGCTACTGGAACAGAAGCAATTTTAAATTAAGCTTTATAGTCTATTCACCTTGGATGCGGATGATTTTATTCGCATTTAAGTCACTGGCACAGATTACATCAATTATACTCTGAAGATCCAGTTGGGAGAGGGTGTAAGAAATCAGTGAATAGAAAAAAGTTACCAAACAAAATTAGCTTGTCCAACTAGAATTACACATTAATTCTGTCATGCAAGAAACAATTTTGGACACCTCTTGAGAGGTCAGCCTATGTTTCTATCTATTTTGTGATTACCCTAAATTGTAGCTGCTTTGGGCATAATTCTGTTATTCATCCAATGCCACCTGAAATAGATTAAAGAACTGCTTTTAAAAAGTTCTCAAAAAAAAAACCAAAGGCCCAGTTGAGAGTGAGGCTAGGGAAAAAAAAAATCAGCAAGTGACAGAGCAATTGGATAAGTACATTACATCGGTCTTCACAGTAGAAGATGCAAAGCCTTCCAAATGCTAAATAACTAAAGGGGCAAAAAGAAAGAAAATAAATAACTACCACGACAGAAAGCGTGCTAGGAGAACTAACGGGGCTAAAGTCCCCTGAATCCCCCGAATCCACAGAAAGAGTACATGCACTGGTCGTAACCTTCCAGGAATCCTTGGATTCTGAAACAGTCCGCAGGGGAATGGAAAACTACCAAATGTAACACCTTCAGTTAAGGAGCAAACAAAAAAGTTAACAGACTAGTTAGCTGAATGCCTGTCGCTGGGAAAGTGTTAAAGACTACCATAAAGGATGTTATAGCAAGCATTTAGAAGTACAAAGCACTTGGGTTAAACTGGCATCTTATGAACTGGCACGCTTGATAAACCAGAAAAAAAAGTTAGCTACCTCAAATACTTCAAAATACAATTTTTCTGTATTATTGCAATCTCCAAGTAGCCAACTGAGGGTACAAGTGAGAAAGCTCTGCCAGTAAGTAAGTTTTATTGATGGTAAAATTGCATTATTGACAAAAGTTCCTTCAATAGTAAAGTAAATAACCCCTTGGATTACATTTCTATTTCTATGGCTTTTTTTGACAAATGGAGACTTCTTGATCAGCTAGAATATTTGATCAACAGGCACATTCCTGACCCCAGTGGTGCCTGTTAATAAAAGGATCTGCTTAGATGTGCAGAATCAGTCAACATGGCTTCATGAAGGAGAAATCATGCCTGACATACTTACTAGAATTTTTGGAGATGGCAATAAGCAGGATAGGTAAAGGGGGAGCAACAGTGGCTGTAACACATTTGGACTTTAATGTGGTGTTGATTAGGTACCAAACCGAAGGCCACTTAAGAGCTCATGACATTGGAGGTAGCATATTAGTATCAATAACTGGCCAACTATTAGAACACAGGATAGAAGGAAAAATTTAAAAAAGGGACTTAAGGGGCAGCTTTTTCCATGCAAAGGGTGATGAGTGTATAGAATGAGCTGCCGGAGGAAGGAGGAGACTGGTACAATTAGAGCATTTAAAAAGGCACTTGGATGGGGAAAATGAATAGGAAAAGGTTTGGAAGGATATTTGCCAGCAGTTGGCCCATAGGACTAGATTAGGATATCTGGTTGGCATGGATGAGTTGGACCAGAAAGTGTTTCCATGCTGTACATCTGACTCTAGGATAAGGGAGGGTGGGTGGGTGGGGGGTATTTTCAGGATGGCAAGCTGTAGAGTGCAGAAGAGATCAATGCTGGGGTAACAAAATATATTAAAGACTTGAATAAGGAAAGTGAACATACTGCAGCAAAGTCTGCAGATGACAAAACTAAGTGGGAAGGAGTGTGTTGAGGAAGATAACAGTCTGCAGAGGAATATAGATAGGTTGAGTGGGGGAAGTTGACAGACGGATTCTATAGAGAAAATGAGGGAATAATTCAAGAATTGAATATTATTTAAAATGGAGAAAGACTGCAGAAAAGCTACAGCAGAGGGAATTAGCAGGCCTTGTGCATGAATCAAAAGCTAGCAGCAAAGTTCAATAGGTAATGAGGAAAGTCAATGGAATGTTGGCCTTCATTTTAAAGAGAATAGAATATAAAACTGAGAAGCTGGTATCTGGTATGGCAGGACTATATTATAGGGAGAGATCAAGCCAGACGTGTAAAGTTAAAAGATTCAATTGGAATCTCTCTGGGTATTAATTTATTATCAAACAGTTAAACTGCACTGACTGAACATTATGGAAGTGGGTGGAGGCGACTCATGCAGGAAGCTGACTCCCACTCCATTTGGACAGTAGTTTGCTACAACTCCCCTATTATCAAATCAAACCATCAGTGACTTCCAGTCATAAATGCTATCATAGCCACCCCCCAAAGCTCGGCATGTCACACCTGCATTGTCTTGGGGAATCACTGAGTCAGGAATGCATGTGCATAATAAATCCCTAAGATCAGGGCATTTACATTATCTCCAAGGATGATCGCATCCTACCAGCATACCTGGGGTAACATGTGACTGTTTAGGGAGTGGCTGGGGATTGTCTTGGGTGGCATGTGATCGTGGGGAGTGGCCAGAGTATCTGTGAGCATGACCAACTGACCTGTATAAAAAGGGGGATGTGTTTTCTTTGTTCAGAGCCTCTAACTTGACTTTGCACGCCTGCAAAAAGGGTCAAAGGGATCATCTAGCTTGTACAGACTTTAATAAAATTTTAATTGGTTGCAGAAGTGTGTGTGCACGAATTGCATCTCGTGTGAGAAACCTTGGGAAAAAGAACCTAACACCTTACCTACTGGAACTTAGAAGAATGAAAGGCAGCCTTATTGACAAATACAAGATTCTGGAGGGCTTGACAGGGCAGATGCAGTTAAGTTGCTTCTCTATTTGGGATGAGTCTAAGAGCAGAGGACGATTTCAGAATAAGGTATCATTCACCCAAGTGTTTTGAGGAGAAATTTCTTCTTTGACAGCAGTGAATCAGTGGAATTCTTTACCAAAGACAGCTGTCAAGGCTAGATCATACATATATTCAGACTAGTATGGACATGGTTTTAACCAGTAATGGAATCAAGGGTTACGGGGGGAAAAAAAAAAGCAGGAAAATAAAGTTTGGGGCTCGTGGTCAGGGTAACATCTATAGGTATTGTTTAAACAGACTTCTAGAAGGCATTTGATAATTAAGTCTTATGTGGAGCTTTAGGGTAGAAGCCTACGGAATGGAGGGCAAATTACTCATGGTTGGGAAACTGGGTGAGTGGCTAGCAACAAAGCATATGGGTAATGAATAGGTACTCATCCTTGTAATCCTACTAGTCTTTGGCATGATGGAACCAGTCATGTCTAAGAAGGATGTGTTTGGGCTTCATTTATTCACGTTAATAAGTAATGGTATACAGCCATATACAAATATCCAAGTTTGCTGATCAAAGTTAGGGAGCATCATAGCCAGTGTAGATGATAGCATAGAATTACAAAAGGAAACTGACAGGCTAAGTGAATGAGCAAAACTATGGCAGATGGAATTCAATTTAAACAAATGTATTCATTTTGAACAGAACAGATCAGGGTACTTTCCAGCTGGCATGATGTTATATACAGTGGATATCTGAAGAGAAATTCAGAGGCAGAAGATCTTCAAAATGTCACCGATATAGAAGAAAACAAAATCAAGAAATTTAATGGAATGCTGGCCATTGTTTCTATAGGACTGTGGTACAAGGTTATTTAAGTTATGCTGTAATTATATAAAATCCTAATTGGACTTTGAGTACTGAGAGCAGATCTGGGCACCAGACCTTAGGAAGGATGGCCTTGGAGAGAATATAAGAATGATACCTGTAGTTCAGAGATTAAGTTTGAGGAGAGGTTATAAAAAATTTGTCCTGTTTTCTCAAGAACAGGAAAGGCTAAGGAGTAATCTGATCACAGTCAAGATAACAGGAAAAGACAGGGTAAATAACAAACTACTTCCATTGGTTGGGGATTCTAGAACTAAGGGCACAGTCAGAACATTAGGGCGAGGGCATTTAGGAGAGATGTACAGAAGTACTTCCGTACCGTAAAAAGGTGGCAGATGTGTTGAACTCTTCCACAGTGGAAACAGATGCTGCATTAAATTTAAATACAGAAATTGATAAATTTTCATTAAACAAAAATATTAAAAAGGAGTACGAGGCAAAGGATAGTCAATGGAGTTAGGTGCAGACTAGCCATAATAGTTGAGTAGACTATGACTGAATGGTCTACTTCCTATGTCTTATGGCAAATATTATTAATGCAATTCAGATTGGAAATTATTTCAGAATAATGCCAAAGGTTTTTAGTTTTCAAAAGAATGCCCTAGATTAGTCAGTTAATCACAACATTAGTGACAATAAAGTCAGTTCCAATTCAACAATGTACAAACTCGAAAGGAACTCGATTATTTAAAATTTAACATTCCTTCGAAATGCTTACTTGGCAAGTCCTGTTTAATCTCTATTACCAAACTGGCTGTTACTTTCATAACATTCCTGAAAGCAGTTATTCAACTAAGAAGTATATTCACTTCAAAAATATTCCAAAAATGTACTTTTCAACATTACTGAGAGAACTGGAAGCCAGAGTAACTGTTGTCAAATTAAGTAAACCAAAAGATACACTTTTGCTTAGTGAGATACCCAGCAACAGGTCTTTTCCCTGGGGTAGGGGAGTCCAGGACTAGAAGGCAAAGTTTGAGGGTGAGGGGGAAAAATGTAAAAAAGGGACCGAAGTGCAACTTTTTCCACATACAGTGGTGCATGCATGGAATGAATTGCCAGAGGAAGTCGAGGAGGGTGGTACAACTCCAACATTTAAATGGGTACATGAATAGGAAAGGTTGAGGGCATTTTGGGCCAAGTGCTAGCAAATTGGACTAGATTAATTTAGAATAAATGGTCAGCATGGACAAGTTTCCATGTTGTACACTGTCCATTTTTTCCCCTCTCCATTTCAATGATATTTGCAATATTTAGACTCGGGCAAACCAGCACAGAACATTAAATATAGTCAATAATTTAAAGTCAAAAATTGGGACAAGTCTGGGCGTCAGTCAGATATTAATTTACTCTACTGACCTGCAAGAAATTGAATGCTCCAGGGGCAAGGTGGAATATGGGAGGTTTACCAGGAAGCGAAAAAGGAGGTTGCTTAGCCGCTGGTGAAGATCTTTGCTTCCTCATTCTCCACAGGAGTCGCGGCAGATAATTGGAGGTAGACAAACATTGTTCCTCTTTTCAAAGGGAAATCACTGACAATTACAGACCAGTCAGGATTAGAGTGGTGCTGGAAAAACACAGCAGTTCAGGCAGCATCCGAGCAGTAAAATCGACATTTCAGGCGAAATGTATTCTTCAGGAATATGTATTCTTAATGAAGGGCTTTTGCCCGAAATGTCGATTTTTCTGTTCCTTGGATGCAGCCTGAACTGCTGTTTTTCCAGCACCGCTAATCTAGACTCTGGTTTCCAGCATCTGCAGTCCTTGTTTTTAACCTACTTTACAGACCAGTCAGTCTTACGTCTGTGAGAAAGTGAGGACTGCAGATGCTGGAGATCAGCTGAAAATGTGTTTCTGGAAAAGCGCAGGTCAGGCAGCATCCAAGGAGCACGAGAGTCGATGTTTCGGGCATGAGCCCTTCATGCCCGAAGAAGGGCTCATGCCCGAAACGCGACTCTCCTGCTCCTTGGATGCTGCCTGACCTGCCGCGCTTTTCCAGCAACATTTTCAGTCTTACGTCTGTGGTCAACAAGGTTTTGGAAAGAATTCTGAGGGATAAGACTTATGACTAACTATTTGGAAAAGCACACAGCTTTATTAAAAGCAAATTGGCATGGCTTTGAGTTCTGAGGAGGTGACGAGACAGGCCGAAGGCCAAGCGGTGTATGTGGACTTCAGCAAGACATTTGAGAAGGTTCCCCACGGTAGGCTCAAAGTCAGGAGGTATGTATAAAGGAAGATTTGGATGTCTGGATTCAGAATTGGTTGGCTGACAAGAGGTAAAAGTGGTTGCAGTTGAAGAGATTTCTGCCTGGAGGTCAGTGGTATACCGCAGGTTCTCTTCCTAGGCCTCTACTTTTTGTAGATTTAGAAAATGACTTAGATGAGGTGATCGAGGGGTGTGTTACTAAATTTACTGATGACAAAGGTTGGAGGTGCCATTGATAACGAGGGCTGTTGCAGGATGCAGAGTTGGGCTGAGAAATGGCAGATGGAGTTCAACCTGGATAAATGTGAACTGATGCATTTTGGAATGGGAAACTTGAATGCTAAATATTAGGATTAAAGACAGGATTCTTGGCAGTGTGGAGGAACAGTGGTGTTCAAGAGCATAGATCCCTCAAAGTTGCCACCCAAGTGGATAGGGTTGTTAAGCAAGCAAATGGCGTTTTGGTTTTCATTAACATGGGGATCGAGTTTAAGAGCCATGAGATTTAGATTCAGCATTATAAGACCCTGGGTGAGACCACACTTGCAATATTGTGTCCAGATCTGGTCACACGATTATAGGAAAAATACAGAAACTTTGGAAAGGATGCAAAGAAGGTTTACCAAGATGCTGCCTGGACCGGCGAGCTTGTCTTACAGAGAGAGGTTGACTAAAGTTCAGACTTTTCTCTCTGGAGAGAAAGAGGAAGAGAGAGATGACCCGATTGAGGTATAGAAGGTAATGAGAGGCATGGATAGGATTGATAGCCAGAGACTTTTCCCCAGGGGAGGACTGACTGGCACAAGGGTTCATAGTTTAAAAGGTTCAAACTTTGAGAGAAGATTTGTAGCTCGGGTGCTCGTAGTTGTGATTCTGTCGCCGAGCTGGGAGTTTGTGTTGCAAACATTTCGTCCCCTTTCTAGGTGACATCTTCAGCGCTTGGGAGCCTCCTGTGAAGCGCTTCTGTACTGATTCCTCCAGCATTTATAGTGGCTTGTCTCTGCCGCTTCCGGTTGTCAGTTGCTGTCCGCTGCAGTGGCTGGTATATTGGTCAAGGTCGATGTGTTTGTTGATTGTGAATTCTATCAACAAACACATCGACCTCGACCAATATACCAGCCACTGCAGCGGACAGCAACTGACAACCGGAAGCGGCAGAGACATGCCACTATAAATGCCGGAGGAATCAGTACAGAAGCGCTTCACAGGAGGCTCCCAAGCGCTGAAGATGTCACCCAAAAAGGGGACGAAACGTTTGCAACAAAACTCCCAGCTCGGCGAACAGAACCACAACAACAGTTTTAAGGTGTTAGGAGGAAGGCATTGAGGAGACGTCAGAGGTAGGTTCTTTATACAGTTTTGAATGCATGGAATGCGTTGCCAGTGGTGCAGGTGGAAGCAGAATCATTAGGGACAATTAAGCGACTGCTGGACATGCACTTGGATAGCAGTGAATGGAGGGTTAGTTATTTTAGATTAGGAATAATCTACAGCGCAACTTAGTGGGCTGAGGGGTCTGTTCTGTGTTGTACTTTTCTATGTTTACATGGCCATTTCCTTGCCAGAGGTGATTTACATTTCCAACCAGAAGTCAATAAGAATATTACAGTTGGAATTTGACTACTCCCCTATAGTTACAAAAAAAACTATGTGCAACAGATTTGACCATGAAGAAATGATTTGTACAACACTGTCTCAGACGCTAGGGTGGTCACTGCATTGTATCTTGAGTGGCATGCGATTGAGGGGATGGCTGAGGGTTACCTTGTGGGCATTTCTAAGTGCGATTTAAAGATATTTGTATAAAGAAACAACCTTCCTTTGTTCAGTGACACCTCTCCACACAACTCGCAAGCATGGTGAAGAGTGTTCAGGATTTCTCTAAAGCTTGTACTGTACTGTACTGACTAGATTTGGTTGCTTGTTCAGAGAAGTTGGTGTGTTGCAGTTGCAACAACTGTGCAAGAATCAGCAGTTTTGTTCTTGAGATCCTTACATTTTGGCCTTCACGTATTCTCACTGTAAACATCCCAAACTTCAATTAAATAGTTAAATACTTACACAAATTACTTGTCATTAATACAAAAGATCATCAAGTGAGTTTTTGATTTCAACATTTTAATGACTTCAGTTCATAATTAGTCTGATAGTGAATTAAGATTTTAAGTTTCAACAAAGTTGTTTTATAAAAGTTTGTTTTACCAATCACTTGATAATATATCCATACTGCTTCTTGAAACAATATTTAGATAAATTAGTGGGTAAAGAGAGATAACAGAGGGTGGCATTCACAGATTATTGCTTGCACCCTGGGTACAGAGGAGTGCATGATGCAGGGAGAGTTTAAAAATTCAAAATAAAGCAAGTCCTCAAAATCCTGAAAAGTGGCTTTCAAGCTACATTAGGTAATCCTGTGTTTATACAATGTACTTTGTTATCTAATTATTGACAGTCATTGACACTGAATTAAAGTAATTCACGTGTTTCCAATTTGAAAATCAAGTTTCGTGGGTAGCAAGTTAAAAAAAGTAAATTGACAACCAAACTATTCCTTACGATGAAACAAGGAATCACCACCCAATTTGATTATTACTACTCTGAAATTCCATGCAACGTGTAGCTAGCACAAGGCAGGGTAAGAGAGTTAGTGTCAATCAATCAATCAAAAAACTACCCAAATAATGAACATGGTCCTTGGAACTCAAACTGTCAACCACAAGTATGAAAGGAACTCAACACTGCTTATTTAAAAGAGAACATTACAAAATTCCACTGGTGATAGTTACAGCTTTCAGAGAAACAAGCCTTCCTGACAGTGAAAGTGCTGCAGTATCAACACATGGTCAGAAGCATATTATGGAAACAAGAATTTAAATCAAAACAATCAAACTTATAACTTTTAACTTGGGTTTGAATTACTGAGAGGGTATAAACACTGCCCAATTATCCTTCTTTAGCTTACCTTTACCTGAAGGCTACATTGTGTCATGCCTTCCCACATGGTAACAGATCAACTAGAAGTTTTGTATTTAGCATGAGGGTCACATTATAGCCGGGCAAACTAACTTGACCAAACAAACAGCTCTACATACACCTGAAAAGGTTTGGCCTCAATTTGACAACTTAAAAAAGGAACCTCAGACAATTCAATAGTCAGTACTACACAAAACCAACAATCCAGATTATTGTTGTGGTTCTGTTCGCCGAGCTGGGAGTTTTTGTTGCAAACGTTTCGTCCCCTTTCTAGGTAACATCCTCAGTATAGGTGGTCAGTAATTCAGATTATACTTATATCATTGGGTGGGGCTTGAACACAAACTTCACACTTAAAAACAGAAGTTACTAGCAGAATGGTAGGTTTTGAAAAATGTTGTGCTTTCACTGAGCCCAAGTAAGCTTTGAAAATTAATTATAGGCCAGATAGAAATTTAGAAGAAAACATTGCGAAAATGCAGACAATATGCAAACTAAGAGGAATTAAGATGTTAAGAAATAAAAATGTTGCAAAAAAAAGATAAACTCCATATAGTAAACAAGTGTGACTCATGCATGATTTTTTTTCAGAAAAAAAAGTGTATTTTACTATATTACCTCTAGATTATTGTAATACTCTCCTGGCTCATCTTCCATCATCCACCAGGCAAAAACAGGAGGTTATCCAGAAAGCACTGCCCACGTCCAAACTTGCAGTAAATTCCATTCAACTATGGGCACCACACTGGCTTCTGGTCTAGCAGTTCCTGGAGTTTACAATGCTCATTCTTGTTTTCAAACACTTCCACGGCTATCTCTCTTCAACTCAGCAAATCTCCATGATCTTTGTTTCTTCTAGAAAGAGAGACGTACAGCATGGAAACAGACCCTTCGGTCCAACCTGACAATGCCAGCCAGATATCCCAACCCAAACTAGTCCCACCTGCCAGACACAGCCCATTTACCTTCAAACTCTTCCTATTCATATACCCATCCAAATGCCTCTTAAATGTTGCAATTGTACCAGCCTCCACCACATCCTCTGGCAGCTCATTCCATACACGTACCACCCTCTGCGTGAAGTTGCCCCTTAGGTCTCTTTTATATCTTTCCCCTCTCACTCTAAACCTAAGCCCTCTAGTTCTGGACTCCCCGACCCCAGGGAAACTAGACTTTGCCTATTTAACCTATCCATGCCCCTCAATTTTATAAACCTCTATAAAGGTCACCCCTCAACGTCTGACGCTCCAGGGAAAACAGCCCCAGCCTGTTCAGCCTCTCCCTGTAGTTCAGATCTTCCAACCCTGGCAACATCCTTGTAAATCTTTTCTGAACCCTTTCAAGTTTCACAACATCTTTCCTATAGGAAGGAGACCAGAACTGCACGCAATATTCCAACAGTGGCCTAACCAATGTCCTGTAGAGCCGCAACATGACCTCCCAACTCCTGTACTCAATACTCTGACCAATAGAAGAGCTCAAATTTGTATGCATCCCCTATTGTAAATATTCCACCAATTACAATTACACTGCTGCGAAAAGTTAAAACTGTGGAACTCCCAAACTAAACATCTGCCCCCCCTTTTAAGACACTTCTTGGGCCAAGCATTTGGTCTTCCGCCCAAATACAATTTAATATCTAACCAGATAAGGTATGATACTGGCTTGTGACATTTTATGACACTGGAAGATCAAACCAACTGAGGTAAAAAAAAATGTTGAGATATAGGTTTGCACTATGTTATTACACGGAACTTAGATTTTAAAATGGAGGAAGTATTTTGGTTCACAATTCTGTGAAGGTGACTTTTTTTATAAAAAAAGCTTAACAAGTCATTTTAATTATCCAAATACAGCTTTTGCAAGAAAACATGATTCATGTTTAAACATCAACCTGGGAAGTTAACGGAAGGTTTACAACAAATCTTTTACGACATGCACAAAAACAGAAGGTCAAAGGCCATTAGCAAGTTGATGTCAGAAGAGAAAGACTGACATAAATGTCAGTTTTTGAAAACAAAATTGGAGAAATTCTCAGGTAGTTAGAATTGGAAGTACCCTGGCCATCAGCACTTCATAAACATTTTAAGCTGCTTCAACAATCCAAGGACAAAGTTTTGAAACAGCCAGAGCAATAAGTTAAAAAGTTAAGTAGTAGTGTTGCTTCAGTGGAATAGGAAGATTTTAAAAAAGGATATTGCTAGAATGTGTTTTTTTTAAAAAACATGCTGTTTGAGAAGAGTAAAATTAGCTTTGTTTTTTTTAAAATAAAATAAACTTGCATTAAAAATATATTGATAGCCTTGAATGAATATGCTCATTAACTGACCACCACAGTAACCAAACTGCAAAAGAATAAAAAAAAATTTAGAAACAAGCCAGGTTTCACTCAGCTGAGTTGTCCAGTACTATCACCCATTGGAATCATAACACCCTAGTACTCAGACAATTGTTTCCAGGTGGTGATCAACTTTCTCATTCTACATTTCCACATCCTAACGGAAAACAGACAGCCTTCATGAATGTCACTAGCTACATCCTTATGCTTTTTGGAAAACTAATGGTTCAGTATTACTTTTCTCAATAAGTACACTACAGTAAAACTACATACAGTATTTATAGTCCAACCAGCACTGCTCCCCAAATTGCCATTGTTATTTTATAGAATACCAGAAGAAAGTGAAATTGGATAATACAAGTACAGATTGAATTATACAATAATTTGTGCTCCCTCTACAACCTGTTCCTTATCTCCTACTCCATGCCCACATTTAGTCTATATTTTGACAAGAAGTGATTATAAATGGTAGTTTGTCTTCTATTTAAAAATCAATCTATTTGGTGAAAACTAAAATTAAAAAAGTAAAAAAACATTTTTCAGGTGCAAATGTGCAGTTGAATCTGTTTGGAAATATTAGTTATCAAGCTGAAATATGAACTTCTGCTTATCTATGCAAATGTTTTATTTATCATTTGTACATAGAACTATAATAGACAATGGACAAGTGATCTTTTGTTATAATTTCAACCCTTCTGCAAACCAAGGAGTTAAGACTAATCCCACAAAGTGAAGGAATATAATCCTCCTTTTAAAATACAGAAAAATAATGTTCCTTTTTGGAAAGAGTTTATGAATAGAATTGTTTTTAAACTGGAACAAATCTTCATAATTCTAAAATTGATTTCTCAAACTACATGAAAATGAAATTCAATAAATTTTGGTCAGCAAAACAGGGAAGCAAAAAATATTGCAATCTAAAGTCACAGTTTAGAATGATATTTTACAGATAAAGCTACTGCTCTGGTAATATACAAGAGCTGAATAAATAGGTTAGCTGCTGCCTATATTAAACAAAAATGCCAACCATGCAGGATGCCACTCAACAACCCAATAGAACCAGGTTCCAGGAATAACCACATTCCAAAGTTCACCCACAAAATGTAAACCAGAAGGAACTACAGAGACCAAAACTAAAGAATACATGCCTGACAACATCTGGGCAGGAAAACCAGACTTAACATTTCAGGTTGAGTGACCCTGCCTCAGAAGGGTCACTTGATGCGAAACATTACCTGTATTCTCTCTACAGATGCTGTCAGATCTGTTGAGCTCTTGCAGCCATTTCTGATTTACAGCATCTGCAGTTGCTTTGGCTTTATTTAACAAAGAATGCATGCTGTGCCCTTAACTTTGCAGTTCAGAAAAATATAAAAAATGTTTGAGAATGGTTATGCAAATCAAAGCAGAAATGAAATTATATACAGCCTGCATACTACTGTTCAAATAGGCAAATATCCAGGCATGATCTGACTGAATGGCACAGGTTTGGGGAGCCAAACAGCCTACCCGATTTTTGAAGCCCTAGTTTTTAAACTTAAATTTATGAGTTGAAACTGCATTTAATTAACATGACATAGTCAAAAAGCAGTAGCTAAAGCACTTTACAAATATTTAGAGTCAGAATCAGAGATCCTATAACACCAAAAAAGGCCCTTTGGCCCATCAAGTCTTTGCCAGGCAAAAACAACCACCTAACTATTTAACTCAATTCTACAGCAGTCAAGATTAGTGTGGTGCTGGAAAAACACAGCAGGTCAGGCAGCAGAGGAAAAGGAAAAAAAAAATCGACATTTCAGGCAGGAGCTCAATTCTACAGCAGTTGGCCAAAAGCCTTGCATGGTTTAGCAGCACAAGTGTACACTCAAGATGTTTAGATGTTACAAGGGTTGTCTCAACCACCCTCATAGATAATGAGTTCTAGATTTCTACCTTTCATGGGAAGATTTTTCTTGCACCCCATCAAAACCTTTCACTCCTTACCTTAAATCTACACTCCTGATCATTTATCCCTCCAAAAGCAAGAAGTTCTGTCTATCCCAATTATGCCCCTCAATTCTGTGCATCTCAATCATGTTTCAACTCAGTCTCCACCGAGGAAAAATAACTCCAGTCTAACTTCTGCAAGCCAGGCAGCATCCTAGCAAATTTGCTATGCACCCTCTCCACTACAATCACATCCTTCCTACATTGTGAATTTCAGAATTGCACACAATACTGACTGCAGCTAACCAACTTTTTAATGCAGTTATTTTTCAAACTCATACACTTACAACAAGTTGCACTAATATAGCACCTTTGAAGTTGAAAGGCACCTCAGAGGCATATTCAGACAAAAGTTTAGACCAAAACACAAGTAAATTCCACTTATCTCCCACCACAAGTTAACACAGGTAGATGGCATGTCTATGCACTTGCAAATTGTGATTAAAAAGACAGTACTCAATCTATTCTACATTTAATATCGATACTGGATGATAAAGTTTAATTCCTTGCTACCTAGTTTTCAACTTTCACCATTTCTTTCCTGCTAAAAGGATAGAAGACAGAAAAACCTTACACTTATAGAACAAGAACTCATTTTTGAGGTGGAAGAAAAATTTGAATTGTGAGGGTGAAAGACCGGCAAGAAACAAAAGACCGGCCACAACATCGAAGACAACTGATGTCATCAAGCATTTTTGGTGCATTGGTAACTACTAACTGAAAAACAACCTTAAGCCAATCACTCTTATTGTGGCCATACAATTTACTTAATATCCAGTTTACTTTACTTAATCGATGGTGATGCAAACCATTGATGATAAAATGTTCCCTTCAAGTATAAAGGGTCGAGAAACAAAAACATTTGCACCAATTGTTTTTCGCAGTTTACGCGCTTAGAGCAGTTAAGCGAAACCTTCGTGACCCCAAATGCAATGTCGTGGCGGAAAAGAAATTGCTTTTGAACTTAAGTGTATAAAATACAGTCAAGGAATAGGTCATACGCATTTTGAGAAGTACACGAAACTACTTCCAGTAAAGTCGACAATGTCTACAACTAACAGACTCCAGTTCACAAAAATAAACAGAAGGACAGAAAGTTTTAACTTGCAGCTAAAATGGAGAAAGTGTTAGTTGGATTAGACATACAGATCACATATGACTAATAGATGGGGATTAACATTATTGCAGACGATAGCTTTTTGGGTGGCTTCTTTCTCGGTTCCAGATCCTACTCTCAATCCCTATGAAGTCCCTCCAGATTTCTTGGTAACAAGTTAACAAAACATCGATAACAGAGAGAGAAAAAAGAACTTATCAGGCTCAGAGCAAATAAGTTTTTTTTACCCAACCTTCCTTCGCCTGTTAAAGGCATAAAGCCTGAGGCCTACGTCTAACACACTTAAATGAAAAAGAGGACAAACATATTTGAACGCCGCTACAGATGGTCTTTACCTTACCTTTAAATAAATAATCGTACTCATCATCCCTAGTTCCCATTTTAACGTCGATATAACCGGTTTATGCCGGGGTGCAAACCTGCAACGACCGCAAAGAAATCCTTCCTTTTTCTCGGCGCAGGCACAAGCCCAACCTCTACCCGACAACCGGAAACTACTATTGACTCGCCCACTGATTGACAGCTCAGTGGCCAATAAGAAAGCGGCATGCGTGCTACGGGCCATAGAGATTCCATCACTATGGCAATAAATCCCGCCCCCACACTGCAACGCCTGACTGGGTGAAGTCATCCAGCCCGGATCCTAGTCCCGCCTTTTGCTGGATCCTCTTCACCGATTGTTTACAAGAGCTGTCAATCATACGAGTATGCCGTTGATGATTGGGTAGCTTCTCTGTCATTCACAGCGAGTCAAGAACGGGATCCTCTTCCGGCAGGGATTTTTTTCTCTCTCTCTTTAAGGAGTAGGATTGTAGGTTGGGAGCGGTGATGTTGGCAGAGAGATGGGCCCAATGAACTATTGATCCGAGCCCCGCGAATCGTCGAGACAGCCTTTCCGAAAGTGATCACCCTGAGGTAATGAGGGAGGAATCAAGCCAGTGATTTTAAAAATATTTTTAACATTAAACATGCAGCGGTTCTCCTCTTCTAACGAGGTATTGTGCGTCATAGTCCTGGGATTGGGAGTCTCTTGTTGGTTTATTTTCTCGTTAAAATGTCTCCTCGAGTGATGGTTTAAGTAGATGTCCGAGTGAACTGTCACTCGTTCTGCAGCGGTGTGGAGCGCAAGCCCCAGCCAGACATCGCTGCAAGGACTAGCCCCCCCACCACCTCCCCCACCGTCTGCTGTCACAACTCGGAGGAAATGGAGCACATCGTACAGTTCTTTGCATAATCCTCTAAGAAGTCCCAGAAAAATGTAGCATCAAAGCCTCAATGGCTTGTTGTTGTTTTCACAATAACATCCATATGTGTCTGAAATAATGTACCAGGTGAGCTGTCAAATGGTTCCGAACGGTTTGGTTAGCAGTCTAGCTTGTGGAGACCAAATGGTACTGACATATTCATGGTGAATAAGTGAACCTAGACTAGTATTACATTGAAAAAAAAAGCTTCCACTAATGAGCTATCATATACTGCAACTTAATTTTTATGACTACTGTTTCTCGCCACTGCTTCTGAGCTCAAACCTTCTGCAGTCTTTTGCTTTGTTCCTATTGGATCATAACTTGGACAATTACAGAATAGGAAACATATTATCAGTTGAGTGTTTCCACAGTATTTCTTAGAGCTAGTTTCCAAATCAACTTATCTTGTGGAACTATAAATTTAACTTTATAGTGGAGCTGTCAAAACCAGAACATTTGTAAGCTTGTGTTGAATTTGACTGGAGATGAATCTCTGACCACATAAAGGGCTATCATGAAAGCTGTCTATTTCTTCCTCTGAAATATCACTGGACTCCATCCCTGCCTTGCTCATCAGCTATTCTTATTCCTGATGAAGGGCTTCTGCCTGAAATGTCGATTTTTCTGTTCCTGAAATGTTGCCTTACCTGCTGTGCTTTTCCAGCATCATTCTAATCCTGTGCTGGAGACTCTGATCTCCAGCATCTGCAGTCCACGCTTTTGCCTAGCTGTTGAAACCTCACCCATGCCTTCATTACTCTTGACTATTTCAAAGTACTCCTGTACAGTCACCTACATTGAAGCCTAAGGTAGGCTGTTACCTCTGAACTTAGCCATCCAGTACCATCAGCTCATCATCCATGTGCTTGTTCACCTTTCTTGACTTCTGTCTGATTAATATCCTGACTTTAATATTTAGATTCCTCATAGCTTCAACCACTCCTATCTTTGTAATCTCTTGCAGCCCTATAATGACCCTATATACTAGTGCTCCTGCAATTCCAGCTTTTTGAGCATCCTTAAATTGAGTTGCACCATGTGTCTTCTGTAGCCACTTCTGAAATTGCTTTGATAAAACTCTCTGGCACATTGCTGCCTTCGTCCTTTTAAAATGTCTCTTAAAGATCTTTGACCAAGCTTTTGGTAATCTTGTTTAATATCACCTTATATGTGTCAAATTTTGTTTTTTTAAATTTTTTGCAAAGGGCAAGACCAATATAGATTATTTTTATTGAGCTGCCCCTCTTTAGTGGTTATTGATGCTGCCTTATCATTGACATATTTAAATTTAGGTTATTTGGCTTATTTTCTACCTAAATTAATTTTTTTTCCTTTGCATATTATAAGTAACTGGAAAGCAAACATACATTGTACTCCTTTTTTTGTAACGTATTACTATATTTTCTCAATACTGAAAACTGTTATGTGGCCATTTAATAGGGGAATTGTGTTTCTTTTTCTTTTCAATGATAGTTTCGTACTGGCAATTCTTATGTAAAGACTTTGTTTAGGTAAATAATTTGTTGTGGATAGATAAATAAGTTATTGTGCAAATCTGTGAAATTTACTGAGAGCTCCTGGGTACCTAAATGATCAAAGGTCTTGAATCTTTTCTGACATCTACTGGGATGGTTCTTTAAATTCAACTGTGTAATGAAAGCCTCTGATCTTGCCTTCATCAGTTTAATGTAAATACTTAGATTTATGGCAATACAAAGCAAGTTTCAAAGTTTACAAAATGTCTTCATGAGATTAAAAGAAACTCTAAAATCTACTTTGCTTTACTTATGAACAAATAATTTTTGGTTGTTTCTGAAAACAAAATAAGCAGTAGGTACGGAGAAACTTTCTCTGCCAGCAGGTGGTTTGTAATCGAACACTACAGAGTTAATTGTCACTGAAGGCTGTGGAAGCCAGATCATTGAATATATTTAAGACAGAGATAGATATCAAGGGTTACGGGGAGAAAGCGAGGGAATGGAGATGAGAAACATATCAACCATGATTGAATGGCAGAGCAGACCCGATGGGCTGAATGGTCTAATTTCCGCTCCTATGTCTCATGGTTATGGTGTGGAATGTATTGTTTGAAGGGATGGTGAAATTAAATTGAAATGTTCAGATCTGCTTTGAAAGTTACATTTACTGAGAATTGGAACCAATTGGATAACTGTGATAGAGAAAATACGTGTGAATAATCTTTTAGTAACAAAGTAAGATTGATGAATAGTACATGTGAATAACTGTTTGGCTCCCAGGAACATTTCTGGTTGCCAAGTAATTGCTGTTTAATGGAAAAATAGAGCAGACAAATATGTTCATGTGTGGAGAATAGTGGCCCAGTTTCCAGATGCAAAACTTATGTGTGGAGTATGGAAATTGTTTAATAGCCAGAACACATTATCTAGAGAATACACAATGGGAGCAGCAGATAACAAATTTACCTTGCATGAGTGAGAAAGAATTGCAACTTGTTGTTAATCTCAATATCTCTGTCTCTGTTTTCTCTTCATCTCCTTATTATGTTTTTTCATAATTGTTTTTCTCAAGTTAAGCATTTATTTGAAATTCTTTGTTTCCTTTGAAATTGTTTGTTTGTCTTTGGTGAGATGTGAGTTGCATGAGAGGTAACCTGTTTTTTCTGTAACCCATTACCAATGGATGACAAATGTATTAAAATGGGCTTTCCGTTGCAAAAAGTTAATTTTATGCAGCCATTTTCTGAAGTGAACCATGGAACCAATGTCATATCTTGACTAAATTTATACAAATATAAGTTGCATTGCCAAATTTTGTTGGCTTCAGCCTTGGAGGAAATGGTATGTTTCCTGGTTCAGTTCTCTATATTGTGGTTTTAATAAACTATCAATCAATTGACAAGGTAGTTATGATCGTAAAGACATGGATTTTTTAAATTATAAGTATGATAAGGTGTGTGAAGGCAATGGCACTTGAATGACTAAAAGAGCAGACATAACCTAATCTTTTCCTAAATACTGTGAATAAATATTTCACCTTCAAAAAAGTTGATTTTGATCTTCAACAGTGTGTTTCCTTTCCTCCTAAAGTTGGCTGTAAATATAACAGACATTGTGTCTCTGTTCAGAGAGTGTTGGAAATGCTCAGCAAAAATGATAAACATCTAAAAGTAGAACATTTAAGCCTAATATTTTCATCTTCATTTAACAGGCTGACTATCTCAACTAAGTTTTCCAAAAGATTACTTTTTATTTTGCTGGCTCACTTCACATGAAGAATAAGTTTGATGACCTGATAGTTTACAGGAATTATTAGTCATCTACTTGGAACTCAAATGGATCCAAAATGTTAACTGCCCTTTAATACAGTTGTGAATCTGTTGTGCATTCACAATTTTCTTTTCAATTCAGGTGATTATTTTCTTCTTAAGAAGGGAAAATTAGTGTTTATGTAAAAGTTCTATCGATTCATGGGGCTATTCTCACATTAGAGAGAGATGACTGGTGGTGGTTTAATCTGAGGGTCACCATACCTCAGGCAAGGAGAGAGGTTGAGAAGGAGAGTGCTTGATGGTACTCTAAAGTCAGTTGTTGTCATCACTGTGCATCACAAACTAGCTGTCAACCAACTGAACTAATCAACTTCCTCGAATCTATATACAATTTCATGAGTTCTAAAATCAAATGAACAAATACTGGTACTCTCCCACATTTTTCTCCATCATTCCAACCCTTCTCAAATATGAAAATAAATGCAATTATAATTGAATGATGTCATTGAATGCTATCCATATTTAACAATAATATTACAAAAGGAGAATGGTAAATACTAATTTGCATTTTTCAATCCGTTTAAACTTTTGGGAATTGAAAAAATAAATCAGTGTATCACTGGGATTTTTTTTCTGGGGATGGTGTGAACTGTTCGTTATATTGTCCTAGAGTTGTAAACCCCAGAAATGGGCCCGTTGGTCCAACTTGTCCAAGCCGATCAGACACTCCAATCTTACCTAGTTCCATTTGCCAGCATTTGGCCCATTTCTCTTCAAACCCTTCCTATTCATATACCCATCTAGATGCCTTTCAGTTGTTGTGTTTGTACCATTTCCTCTGGCAGCTCATTCCATACACTCATCACCTTATGTGTGAAAAAGCTACCCTGTAGGTCCTTTTTAAATCTTTCCCCTCTCACCTTAAACCTATGCCATCTAGCTTTGTTCACCCCAACCTGAGGAAAGAGACCTTGGCTATACATCCTATCCATGACCCTCATGATTTTATAAACCTCTATAAGGTCACCTTTCGGCTTCTAACACAGCAGGGAAAAAAGCCCCAGGCTATTCAGCCTCTCCCTCTAACTCGGAGGCTCCAGTCCTGGCAATATCCTTGTAAATCTCCAGTTTAGTAACAAACCCTTTCAAGTTTAACAACATCCTTCCTATTAGAAGGGTGACCATAATTTTATGCACTGTTCCAAAGATGGTCTCACCTATGACCTGTCCAGCCACCAAAAGACATTCCATGTTCTGACCAATGAAGCCAAGTGTGCCAAGTGCCTTCCTTACTGTCTGCCTATGACTCCACTTTCAAGGAACCAAGCACCTGCATGTCTTTGTCCTTCAACACTCTGCAGAATGCCAGTTACCTTATACAGGTTCATAAAATCGTGAGGGGCATGGATAGGGTGACTAGTCAGATCTTTCCCCAGGGTAAGGAAATCCAAAACTAGAGGCAGAGGTTTAAGGCAAGAGGGGAAAGATTTAAATGGAACCTAAGGGTCAACTTTTTTTATGCAGAGGTTGGTATGGAATGAATTGCCAGAAGAAGTGGTGGAAGCTGATATAATTCCAACATTTAAAAGGCATCTGGATGGGTATATGAATAGGAAGGGTTTAGAGGAATATGGGCCAAATGTTGGCAAATGGGACTAGAGTAATTTAGGACAACTAGTTGGCATGGACGAGTTGGACTGTAGGGTCTGTTTCTGTGCTATAATCTCTATGACTTTATTAACATGAACCAAAACTGCTTTCACACCATGCATATGTCAAAATCACATTAAACACTATCCTGAAAACCCAATATCTGCTTTACTGATGTCACTGCAAACTAATTAATGATTTCTCAAATGCCAATCAGCCTTCTCCACCTTGAATCCTCACTTTATTGATAATCATTGGACTCATTATTTTCCCAAGGTCTTTTCCAAGGAAAGCCCAATTTTTGAATTCCCTCAATTATTCTTTCTTCTTTCAATTTACTGACTTTTTAAAAAACTAGCTATCAACTACTCATGTTTTACTTTTTAAAACTGTATTTAAAATATATTATGGTGCTTTATCTATTTTTAAATGTTTGAAAAAAGCAAACGTAGAAGAGAACAAAACAGTTGATAGGAAAATCTATCCTATTCATGAGGAGAGTCTCTCATAACAAACACAGTATAAGGGCAAGAAAACCTCCATTGTTCAGCAATCATACTCCATATTTTATAACATTGTTCTTTTTACAAGTTAGCATTCGATTTAGGGAAGTAAAGTAATTTTGATTTTCTTCCCTCCTACAATTTATTTGCATTTGTTTCTAGGAAACTACTTACTCGCATCAAGGTAGACTATGAGGTGCTTCATACTGTGCTGAACAATTACTTTTGTCAATTTTTATCAGGGAGGCACTACATTGATGAAGATTTGTCATCTGAGAGAATTGTTTCAACCCATTTAAATTAAATCAGCAGAGCAATTTTATACAAATGTATGAAACATTCATCTATTGCTGTCACTTATTAATTTTACTGGTTCTTTAATTTATCGAGCTGTGAGAACATTTTTGCCGTGTCTCCTTGCATATTGCAAGGAATTTGTTTCCTTTCTGCTCTGTCTCAATATTTTTGAACATTACTGTTCCCAAAGCAGATGGAGATTTACTGTTTAAAATGTGTTTAGCCAGAGTGGAGGAGGCGGTTCTTGAAATATCCTTTTCTGTTTCTCAGAATGCCACATATGTACATTGTTTGAATTGACTGATTATAACTTGTAAAGAGTTAATAAAATATGAAGTTCCAATCTACGGTCATCCAAAACTAGATTATTTTAGCATTGATTTAGTTTGTATTGTTTTAACTTTAATTATATTAACTATTTGTATTAAAAATGTGTCACAAATAATGAACTTCAAAAAGTTACGACTTCACAGCTAGGTGTCTGTTGTTGGGTTTTTAAAGAATTGGTACACACAATGGTTGAGGAAATACTATTGGTTGTTTTTATCTGTATTAATTCCAACAACATACAGGTAGCTAATTTTAATTCACTTCGGCTTACACAGTCACAGGTTTGGATTCCACTAGGCAACAGCATAAACAACATTTTTAAAAGAACTGTGCAATAAGCAAGAATTTTTTAGGTGGTTACTTCTTCCAAAGATTTAACCATACCCTAATCTTGAAATTTGATTCTTTCGATGCTTTCTGGCCTCCACAGCATATGACTTACGCAGATGCCATGGCTCACTACTTTGCTTGTGCAAAGTCTCTGTGCTTTAATCTCCATCTCTACAGTAACCTCATTTTTTTAGTGTACTGACTGTGCAACTCCATTCTTTTGACATGAGATTATTTTTTGCTCAACCTGCCTCAGTGACCTGTGGCCAGTGCTTTCATTTCAATGTCTTGTTTCTGGCCCACCATTAACCATTCTTCTTTTATCAACTATATCTTACACTCACAAATTTCTATCTAAATTCTTTGGCCTGTCTGCCTATAACCTCTGCTTTCAAACTTTTCTTCTCAATTTGTAATTTGAATACACCTTTTCCCAGTAGCATTTCTGTGTTATGTGTGATGTCTATTTATTCTGCCCTATAAAGTATCTATCTCATCGTTTGTGTGGAGTAGTATAATATTTTCAGTTTTTAGCACCAGGAACAGCAGCAAAATGGTAGTACAGTGTTATTGTGTCGGTAATGGATTAGGGTACACTAATGTTCAGAAGATGTGAGTTCAAATCTCAATACAACCGGCAGAGTAGAAATTCAAGTAATTTTAAAAAATAGTAAAGATCTATGAACATTAATAATGACCATAGAGTTAACAGATTGTTATGAAAACTGATCTGATTCACTAAAGTCCTATTTAGGACAGCAATTTACTATTCTTATTTGGTTTTGTCAATATGTGACTCCAAATGCACTTGGCTGACTTTTTGCACTTTCAGATGGCCTAGCAAAGTCACACAGTTGTGTTGAAGCATGATAAAACAGTCAAACAAATATAAAACAAGGCATACTACTAATTGATCTGGCATTGGGTACGCCTAGCCTGGTTGGTTGTGCAACTAATAGCGAGGACCAAAGTTGAGAGAGCTGTTTCATAAACTCGTCAAGCAATAGCCTGACATAGTTACACTGACAGAAACAACCCATATCTTTCAACCATGCCAAGGCCTGGGACAGGTAGCTAAATCAGGGCCCACTTTGCTCTGGTGGGGGCACCGCCGTCTGTGATTTTTGTTCCTCGCCCTGTTACAGATTCCTCCATTAATATGTCTGAGTGTGTCCTGTCCAACCATAAGAACTAGAGGTAGTGGTGCAGTAATGGACTTTCGATTTGAAAAACCAGCTCTACTTCACATTGAACATGCCTTGGAACAGACGCTCAGGGTAGCAGAGCCCAGGGTGGGGATTTCGATATCCATTCCCATGAGTAATTTGATACACCACCACTGACCAAGGTGTTGGAGTCCTTGAGGAGATGGCTGTCAGACTAGGTTTGTAGCAGGTGGCTGAGAATCAATGTAAGAGATAGAATTACTTAGAGTCATAGAAATGTACAGCACGGCAAAAGAGCCTTTGGTCCAACTTGTCCATGCCGACCAGATATCCCAACCTAATCTAGTCTCATTTGCCAGCACTTGGCTCATATACCTTTAAACTCTTCTTAATCATATACACATCCAGATGCCATTTAAATATTGCAATTCTACCAGCCTCCATCAATTCCTGTGGCAGCGCATTCCATACACGCACCAACCTCTATTTGAAAACATTGTCCCATAGTCCCCTTTGAAAATCTTTTCCCTCTCTCCCTAAACTGATGCATTCTAGTTCTGTACTCCACCACCCTAGGGAAAAGACTTTGTCTATTTATCCTATCCATGCGTCCCATGATTTTATAAACCACTATAAGGTCACCCCTCAGCCTCCAACACTCCAGGACAAACAGCCCAGCCTATTCAGCCTCTCCCTATAGCTCAAATCCTCGAATACTAGCAACATCCTTGTAATTTTTTTCTGAACCTTTTCAAGTTTCACAATATCTTTCTGATAGGAAGGAGACCAGAATAGCATGCAATATTCCAAAAGTGGCCTAATCAACATCCTGTACAGGTGGAACATGACCTCCCAATTCCTATACTCAGGACTGTGACCAATAAAGGAAAGCATACCAAAGCTGCCTTTACTATCCTATCTACCTGCACTGTACTTTCAAGGAGCTATGAACCTGCAATCCATGGTCTCTTTGTTCACTAACCCTACCCAGGACCTTACCATTAATTGTACAAGTCCTGTTAAGATTTGCTTTTCCAAAATGCAGCAGCTCGCATTTATCTAAATTAAACTCCATGTGCCACTCCTCAGCCCATTGGCCCATCTGATCAAGATCCCGTTGTAATTGAGGTAACCTTCTTCGCTGTCCACTATACCTCCAATTTTGGTGTAATCTGCAAACTTATAAACTGTACCTCTTATGCTCACATCCAAATCATTTACATAAATGATGAAAAGTAGTGTACCCAGCACAGATCCTTGTGGCATTCCACTGGTCATAGGCTTCCAGTCTGAAAAGCAACCCTCCAGGACCACCCTCTGTCTTCTACCTTAAGCTAGTTCTATAGCCAAATGGCTAGTTCTTCCTATATTCCATGAGATCTAATCTTGCTAACCAGTGTCCCATGGGCAACCTTGATGAACACCTTACTGAAGTCCATATAGATCATATCCACTGCTCTGCCCTTATCAATCCTCTTTGTTACTTCTTCAAAAAACTCAATCAAGTTCATGAGACATGATTTCCCATGCACAAAGCCATGTTGACTATCCCTAGTCAGTCCTTGCCTTTCCAAATACATGTACATGCTGTCACTCAGGATTCCCTCCAACAACTTGCCCACCACCGATGTCAGGCTTATCGGTCTGTTGTTCCCTGGCTTGTCCTTACCATAATTTCTTAAACAGTGGCACCACGTTAGCCAACTTCCAATCTTCCGGCACCTCACCTGTGACTATCGATGATACAAATATCTCAGCAAGGGGCCCAGCAATCACTTCTCTAGCTTCCCACAGAGTTCTAGGGAACACCTGATCAGGTCCTGGGGATTTATCCACCTTTATGCGTTTCAAGACATCCGCACTTCCTCCTCTATAATATGGAAATTTTTCAAGATGTCACCACCTATTTCTCTACATTCTATCATCTTCCATGTCCTTCTCCACAGTAAATACTGATGCAAAATATTCATTTAGTATCTTTCCCCATCTCCTGCGGCACCACACAAAGGCCGCCTTGCTGATCTTTTGAGGGGCCCTATTCTCTTCCTAGATACCCTCTTATCCTGAATGTATTTGTAAAAACCCTTTGGATTCTCCTTAACCCTATTTGCCAAAGCTATCTCATGTACCCTTTTTTTGCCCTCCTGATTTCCCTCTTAAGTATACTCCTACTGCCTTTATACTCTTCTAAGGATTCACTTGATCTCTCCTGTCTATACCTGACATATGCTTCCTTCTTTTTCTTAACCAAACCCTCCATTTCTTTAGTCATCCAGCATTCCCTACACCTACCAGCCTTTCCTTTCACCCTAACAGGAATATACTTTCTCTGGACTCACATTATCTAATTTCTGAAGGCTTCCCATTTTCCAGCCATCCCTTTACCTGCGAACGTCTGCCCCCAGTCAACTTTTGAAAGTTCTTGCCCAATACTATCAAAATTGGCCTTTATCCAATTTAGAACTTCAACTTTTACATCTCATCTATCCTTCTCCATCACTATTTTAAATATAATAGAATTATGGTCACCGGCCCCCAAAGTGCTCCTCCACTGACACCTCAGTCACCTGCCCTGTCTTATTTCCCAAGAGTAGGTCAAGTTTTGCACCTTCTCTAGTCGATACATTACACCTGAATCAGAAAATTTTCTTGGACACACTTAACAAATTCTTCTTCATCTAAACCCTTAATACTATGGCAACCCCTATCTATGTTTTGAAAGTTAAAATCCTCTATCAGAACTACCCTATTATTCTTAATATCTAAAGATATCTAAATATCTTTACAAATTTGTTTCTCAATTTCCTACTTACTATTAGAGGGCCTATAATACAATCCCAATAAGGTGATCATCCCTTTCTATTTCTCAGTTCCAACAAAAAATGCCCTGAATGCATTTTTGGAAATATCCTCCCTCAGTACAGCTATAATATTATCCCTTATCAAAAACACCACTCCCCCCTCCGCTCTTGCCCCCTTTCTATCTTTTCTATAGCATTTGTATCCTGGAACATTAAGCTGCCAGTCCTGTCCATCCCTGAGCCAAGTTTCTGTAATTGCTATGATCTCCCAGTCACATGTTCCTAACTATGTCCTGTTCTGAGTTCGTCTGCCTTCCCTGTTAGACCTCTTGCATTGAAATAAATGAGTTTAATTTATCAGTTTTAGTTTGTTCTCTGCTTTGTCCCTGCCTGCCGTGACTGTGTTTGACTTGCCTCTTTTCTCAACTGTACCAGTCTCTGATCTCTTTCTTCACTATCTCCCTATTCCCCCAACTCCCCCTCCCCCCCCCCAACCTTGCTAGTTTAAATCCTCCCAAGCAAATCTCCTTGGCGGTATATTAGTTCCCTTCCAATTCAGGTGCAATCCATCCTCCTTGTACAGGTTACTTCTACCCCAAAAGAGATTCCAATGATCCAAAAATGTGAATCCTTCCCTCATACACCAGCTCCTCAGCTACACATTCATCTGCTGTATCCTCCTAATCCTATCGTCACTAACTCGTAGCACCGAGAGTAATCCAGATATCATGACTCTCGAGGACCTAACATTCTATATTCTCCCTTCAGAATCTCATCCTTTTTCCTTACTATGTCATTGGTTCCAATGTGTACAATGACCTCCTGCTGGTCCCTCTCCTCTTTGAGAACATTCTACACCCTCTCTGAGACATCCTTGATCCTGGCACCAGGGAGGTAACACACCATTCTGATTTCTCATTGCTGGCCGCAGAAACATCTGTCTGTGCCTCTGTCTAGAGAGTCCCCTAACACAATCGATCACTTGAGACCCAATGTACCCCTCATTACTTAGAGCCAGTCTTGATACCAGAAACTTGGCTGTTCGTGCTACATTCCCCTGAGAATCCATCACTCACTACATTTTCCAAAACAGGATACTTGTTTAAAATGGCAAAGCCAGAGAAGACTCCTGTACTAGCTGCCTACATCTCCTACCTTTCCTGGAATTAACCCATCTATGTGACTGTATCTGAGACTTTTTCCCCCTTCCTATAACTCCCATCCATTACACCACCTTGCTTTTGTAAATTTCTCATTGCTTTGAACTGTCACTCCATCTGATCCATTCAATCTGATAGGATTCATAACCAATAACATTTATTACAGATATAATCGTCAGTAACACGTAAACTGTCTCAAAATGCCCAAATCCGACAAGAAGAAACAATCATATTACTAAAGGCCATTTTTGCTCCTTCCAATCTACAGACCCAGAAAATAGGCTAACTTAATACTTATGGATTTATTTTTAAAATTTAATCAAGACGGATCTCAATAAAACATAATGAAGAAAGAACTGACTCTACTCCCTCTTGTAGATTTATAG
Source organism: Hemiscyllium ocellatum (assembly GCF_020745735.1). NCBI lineage: Eukaryota > Metazoa > Chordata > Chondrichthyes > Orectolobiformes > Hemiscylliidae > Hemiscyllium > Hemiscyllium ocellatum. The sequence continues at coordinate 30,365,254 of NC_083428.1, read as the reverse complement.
CAAGGTTACACTTAAAATTATGCACTTACCTGTTTCTGTGCTATGATCTCTCCCAAACAGGTTCCTCCAAGATTAGTTGTGAATTTCACTGTGTTACATTTTCGTAGATGCACTCTGATGTCCAGTGATACATGAATTCAAACAGAAAGGCTGTAATTTTACTGTGTCAGTTAGCAGTGTAGGTTTCTTCCTCACTCTATCTCCATCACTGATCATGTGCTGCCTGTTGTCTGTCCTTCTCCCGTTGTTTGTGCCGTTGTTTGGCATTGTTTTGGAACTTTGGAGAAAAAAAAATGCAACAACATATAAAACAGTAATTGCTGCTCCTGGACTTTGAGGAAATCACCTTGATCTAACCTTCTTCAATCTCCTTGTCAAAAATGAATCTGTCCATGACAGTTTTGGCAAGAATGATGACCGAGCAGCTGTTGTGGAGACTAAGGGTCATCGTCATGCAGAGCACATCCTTTGTTGTATTATGTGGGATTACCACCACTCTAAGTGGGATTATTTCAGATCTAGCAGTTTAACACTGAGCATCCATCAGGGACAATCAGCATTAACTGCCACCTGTGAGAGAGGGAAAGGTTTTTTAAGAAAAGGTTTTTCACTATTGTACACTAAAAACATCTGCCAGTTTGGTTACAAAGCATAATTGATTTTTGACGTTGGTAACATCAGCTTTCTACTGCGTTTATAATGAGGGTGAAGTTATGGAATAGAACTTAAAAAGTTGGACAAGCTAGTAATTAAGATAACAAACAAGTGCTATTGATTAAAACTACAGTGTTGGAAATATTTAACAAGCCATCAACTTCTTGAAAAGTAGATGAAGATTTCATAGACTGTTCATCAAGGCTGGATCTGTTATTTTCAAGTGTTAGCTATCATTAGATTTCAGTCATTTTCTTTTTGATAACCATTCCAATACTCTGACCTTTTAATTTACAACCATGTGTGTTGGAAAATATGTACTGGATATTGCACAAGTAGAATTCTGTCTGCATCCCAGAATTTGAGATCTGAACTATTGTGATGCAATAATTTCCTATATTGCAATAATAGTAGTAAAATGAATGCTAACTTTTTCCTAACTTCCTATGGACAATAGGAACAATGGCACTACTTGTAACAAATGGGAAACAAACCTTTTGGTATGCGTTTTTCTAATTAAGTGGAACAGCTCAGTGAAATGGTAGATTTGCACTGAGGTTTGTGTAGAAGGAACAACTGTTTGGCTGGAAAAAAGAGTGTCTGATGAAACAATAAAGGTATTTGTTGGCTATCAAGTGCAAACCAGGCTCAATACAATTTATTAAAAAGGGAGGCAAAGACTAAAAGTAAGACTAGCAAAGAGAGAATTTGAAAATGGAGTGTACTTAACATAAAGAATTACCCAAAAATCATCATCCAACATTTAAAATGTAAATGGATACTAACAGCCAAGACGGGGTCAATTAGCAACAAAGGTGATATATGCTTAAAATCACAGTGAAAAGCGAGAATACCAAAGGAGTTTACTAAGGAGGAGGCTGTTGATAAATGTTATAGGAGCATTGATGGTAAATAATGGATGATGTAAAAATTGACAGGCAGGATGTAACGAAAAGGTTGATTATGTTCTGAGTGGATAAGTCCCTGGTTCAGTTCACTTATTTCAAGGGTCCTAAGGGAAAGATAGAGTTTGTAGAAGGACTTACCATAATGTTTTGGTTTTCCCTCAGTATCAGGAGTGTCAAAAGATTGGAAAGTGGGAAATGTGCTGCCCTTGTACAATAGACTGTAGCATATCCTTACTAACTTTTGTCCAGCTAATTTGATGTCAGTGGTGGAAAAAGTTCTAGAAACTAGTCCAGGTGAAAAGAATTACTGGCTACTTGGTGTTGTGGACCAGACCAAACCCCCTCAAAATATATTAAGAAGATAGTCTGGAGCCTAACTTTTTCTTTCTTTCAAGGAAGTGTAAAGTTTTGTGCTCTGGGTGCAATTTGATTGGTCAAATTGAAACAAAGTACACTTTATTCATAGACCTTACCTAAAGTATAGATAAAATAAAAATGCAAGAAAAGAATCGGCTTAACTATTACTCTTTTGAAATGCTTGACAGTATGTTATATATGCATTACCACTAATTAACTGTTCCATTATAGTAGCTTCCCATAAATACACCCTTGGCAAAGGCAAATTCAGTAAAATAGATTGTCTCACATGCAATTTGTGCAGCAGGAATAGAACCCCAGATCTTAGCTATGACAGGCAGAGAAATAAGAGCTTCCACTTCCAAACTTCAAGACCCCAGCAAATGCTCTTGAAGGCTACAATTAAAAGAAAATCCTGGTTGTCTCGGAGCTTGACCCCACCCATTCAGGCTGCTTCTTCTATTCCAATAATTGAAAAACAATTTCAAGGCCTCACAAGCTGTTTACTTTGTTAGCTTTGGAGCAGACTGCTCGTCATGTTTGCCTCAATCTTTCTTCATTTAAAAAAAAAATCATCTGTTAAAGCCAAAGTATTGTAACATTGCCACAATGAGTTTGACAAAGAAGAACCAGCATGAATTTGTACAAGATAGATTGTATTTGACTGATCTAATATAATTTTTCTTGAAACAACAAATAAGGTTAATGAAGGGAATTTGATGTTGTCTGTATGGATTTTTTTTTAAAAAAGGATTTTAAATGAAGAGCCAGGATAAAAGCTGGCTAACAGATTTGAGGCTCTTAGAATAGTTGGGTCAGTGTTAGTTTGGGTAGAAAATTGACTTAAGACAGAAAACAAAAATGGTAAGTAGTTGTTTTCAGACTGAAAGGTGCTAGAAGTGTTATTTCCCAGGAATTAGTGTTTGGTCTACAGCCTTTGATATATTTGACTTGACTATTAGATAGCAAAGTAAAATTTCAAAAACTGACACCAAATCTGTGTATACAGTAAAAATGATAACAATTCACTACAATAGGGGACAGGCATGGTAGCAGAATGTGCAGACAAATATAATTTAATAGTTAAGTGTAGAGTGTTACATTTTGGATAAAGCATTAGAGAATTGCAGAATATACTTAGTGACGGCTGTAATGGGTGTCTGAGCCCAGAGGGACCTGGAGATGTTATGTCCACAGAAGTTTGAAGATGATGAGACATTTTGAGATACTATTAACAACACAAATGTAACTGTTAATAGAAATATTGAAAAGAAGAGCAGGGAATATATTCTGTACTTTTATGATGCTCTGATTAGGCCACAATTAGAGTACTTCATTAGTTCTGGTCACCATATTCTAGGGAGGGTGCAGAGGATATTGAACAGAATGGCATCAGTCTTGTGGGTATTTAGCTGCAAGGTTAAATTGGAGACACTGGAGCATCTTGGAGCATAGGTGGTTCAGAGTGCACTTTTTACAACTTTGCAATATACAACCGTTTTAGATAAGGTAAACAAAGAAATGCTTTTCACATTAACTAATGATATAAAAATGAGGTGATGGATTTAAGGTTGTATTAGAGATACAGATGCTGGGGGAGGGTTGTGAAATGTGGGGCAATATGAGCAAGAACATTTTAATGAAATGAATGGTGATGGTATGCATTACCTGTAAGGTGATAGAAGTGGAGACAATCCATAATTTCAAGAGGAAATTTGACTGGCATTCAGGGACATGAAGCTGCAGGGTTGGAAGAAAGGATAGAACATTGGGCTGAATTATTTCATCAGTGGATAACATGAACTTGGATTCATATTGCATTCTCATCACATCTCATCCTCAAATGCTTTGTGTAGAACATGTTGTATTGTACAGTTGTTCCTGTTATGCATCAATTTTGTACAAAGCTAGTTTGTCCACTAGTAGTGAGATGAATAACTAACTAATTTGATTATGGTAAAAAGAACAAAACAATGCAGGAACAAGCCTTTCAGCCTACCAACCTGACTGGCCAACTTTTCTGTTCTCTGCCAGGACTGATGAAGATAAGCATGTCATATTGCCGCCTTGACCACTTTATCCACGTGTGTTGCCAATTTCAAGGAACTGTGGAGCTGAATGCCTAGATCCTTGTGTATATATATTGATGCTTCTAAGGGTTCTGCCAATTACTATATAATTTTCTCCTGCTTTAGACTGTCCAAAATGTATCACTTTGCATTTGTCTAGATTAAATTTCACCTGCCATTTCTCTGCCCATATCTCTATCTATATCCTGCTGTATCTTCTAGCAATCTTCTCACTGTCTGCAGCTCTCCCAATCTTTGTGTCATCTGTAAACTTACTGTCAGATATATATCTAAAATAAATTATAAACAAAAGGTGTCTCAGCACTGATCCCTGTGGAACACTACTGGTCATATAACCTCAGCCAGAAAAGCACCCTTTCACTGCTACCCTCTATCTTCTATGATGTAGCCATATCCATCTTACCAGCTCACCTTGTGACTTCACCTTTTGTGTCAATCTGCTATGAGGGACCTTGTTAAGGCCTTGCTGAAATCCAAGTAGACAACATCAGTTCTGCCCTCATCAATCATCTTTGTCACTTCCTCAAAAATTTCAATCGATTTTGAGATAAATGACCGTCCCTCCATAAAGCCATTTTGCCCATTGCTCATAGGTCCAAGTTTTTCCAAATGGGAGTGAATCCTATCCCTAAGAATCTTCTCCAATAATTTCCCTCCAACTGACATAAGGTTCATCAGCCTGTAATTTCACAGATTATCCCTGTTGCCTTTCTTAAACAAAGTTAGCTATTCTCAAGTCCTCTAGAACCTCTCCTGTGACTAACGAGGATACAAAGATTTCAGAGAAGGATCCAGCAATTTCTTCACCTGCCTCTCTCAGCATTCTGGGATAGATTCCGTCAGTCCTATCTTTTAATGCTTTTCAAAATACCCAACACCTTTTTTTTATATCAACGCACCCTAGAATACCAACGTACCCAACCTGAGACCCACCATCCGCCATGTTCTTTTCCTTTTTGAATACTGATATAAAATATTCGCAGAGGGCCTCACTCATTTCCTCTGATTCCACATATAAATTCCTTCCTTTGTCCTTGAGGGGACTTACCTGTAGTTAGAGTTGAGGACTCATCCTGACACTTTTTGCAAAACTGGCTCAATTGTGTATTTTTGTCTTAATTGTGTGCTGAAGTGAGCTTTGAACACTCAACTTTGTTTTAATGCTATCAGCAGGGTTAATCTGATGATTTACACAGGATGTTTTTTGCTGGGAGTGTTGATAAGATATTTTATGTCATTTAATTAAAATTTGAAAGGGGCAACTACCTTTTGAACATCTTTGTGTGCACAAACCTTGATTCCCTAATAACAATGTACAACACAAAACTTCACAAGATTGTAACTGAAAAAAAATTATAAATGCCAGAAACTAATTCTTCAGTTATATGGAAATTATTCTTCAAAAGGAAGAGCATGATGATATGGAAACAAGAAATAAGTTTCGATTTATTGTGTGGAGAAGAGGACGTGTCTAGCTTGCGTCAACCTTGAATTCTTTTGAGTATTGTTGAAAAAGATGTTTTATTTAAGGTTTTAGCTTTACATTCATCAGGACAATTTGCAAGAAATAACATTGTAAAGAAAAAAAACAGAATTTATGCTGAATTAAAAAGGAGTGCTAATTAGTTGGTGAGAGGACTTTGATTGGTAGAGGCATTGCCATAGAGAATGGATGAGCTAGATGATGACTTAGTTACTGGCAAGATTTATTTAAATTTTAAATAAGACACACTAATTTTGATTGGCAAAGGAATTGTTTGGAGAAATGAACCTCTGAATGGCTGTCATTTACTTTGTTGAGTTGAACCAAGCTGTCTGTGTATGTGCCTGCAACGAAACAGTTCCCTGTGTATGCTTATCATTCATTTTCAGAACTCAAAAGTAATGCTTACAATTGATGCAGTAAACCATGGAAGATATGTTGTGAGTAATATACTTAATAAATGCCAGACACATTTGACTTTACATCATCACACTCTTTCTTTTGAAGAATAGCATGTAGTAGTGACAAATGTCAGTTCTCTGTGTGAATACCAGTTGCATGGCTGGCCCTTTAACTGGCAAATGTTACATTTTTTTTCAAGAAATATGCACAATTCTCAACCTACCTAATTTTCAGACCCAAATTGATAGAAAACATGGAGAGGCTATGTACTTATAAAGAAATCACTTAATTACAGGTCATTTGAGTCTAGCTGCAGGCAAACAATTAAACTGAATTAAGTAAACGCTTCAAATTAAAACTCTAAACCCTTCATAAATTCCTCTTGTCTCACAAATATAAACAGAAAAATACCAACACGGGTAAAGGGAAAGGTAGGAAAACAGTCCTGTGGTCTTTGTTCACAATATCTGTTGGGTGCATTCTTGCTCGTCTGAAGATTTCTCCATGATCTTCCTTTTTCTAAATGCTTCCACTGGCTTCTAGGAGGTACAGGTTGGCTGGTTCACTTAAGAAAGGACCTCTGGCTTATCCAATTCAACGTCTCAACTTTTTCTTTGATTTGCTTTATTATTGTCACATATGTAGGTTTGCTCGCTGAGCTGTAGGTTTGATATCCAGACATTTCATTACCTGGCTAGGTAACATCGTCAGTGGCGACCTCCAAGTGAAGCGAAGCTGTTGTCTCCTGCTTTCTATTTATATCTTTCTCCTGGATGGGGTTCCTGGGGTTTGTGATGATGTTTCTTGTTCGTTTTCTGAGGGGTTGATAGATGGCATCTAGATCTATGTGCTTGTTTATGGCGTTGTGGTTGGAGTGCCAGGCCTCTAGGAATTCTCTGGCATGTCTTTGCTTAGCCTGTCCCAGGATAGATGTGTTGTCCCAGTCGAAATGGTGGGTTTTTTTCATCCGTGTGTAGGGCTACAAGGGAGAGAGGGTCGTGTCTTTTTGTGGCTAGCTGGTGTTTGTGTATCCTGGTGGCTAACTTTCTTCCTGTTTGTCCTACGTAGTGTTTGTGGCAGTCCTTGCACGGAATTTTGTAGATGACGTTGGTTTTAGATTAGATTAGATTACTTACAGTGTGGAAACAGGCCCTTCGGCCCCACAAGTCTACACCGACCCGCCGAAGCGCAACCCACCCATACCCCTACATTTACCCCTTACCTAACACTAGGGGCAATTTAGCATGGCCAATTCACCTGACCCGCACATCTTTTGACTGTGGGAGGAAACCGGAGCACCCGGAGGAAACCCACGCAGACACGGGGAGAACGTGCAAACTCCACACTGTCTCTCGTCTGAGTCGGGAATTGAACCCAGGTCTCAGGCGCTGTGAGACAGCAGTGCTAACCACTGTGCCACCGTGCCACCCACTGGTGGTACTGGGTCTTTTAAGTTTGTTAGTTTTGTTTGAGAGTGTTGGTGGGTTTGTGTGCTATTAGGATTCCGAGGGGCCTCAGTAGTCTGGCTGTCATTTCTGAAACTTCCTTGATGTATGGTAAGGTGGTTAGGGTTTCTCGCTGTGTTTGGTCTGTTTGCTGTGGTTTGTTCTTGAGGAATCTGCGGACTGTATTTTTTTTTGAGTATCCGTTCTTCTTGAATACGTTGTATAGGTGGTTCTCCTCTGTTTTCCAAAGTTCGTCTGTGCTGCAGTGTGTGGTGGCTTGTTGGAATAGTGTTCTGATACAGCTTTGTTTGTGTGTGTTGGGATGGTTGCTGGTGCAGTTAAGTATTTGGTCATTGTTTGTCGGTTTTCTGTATACGCAGGTTTGTAGTTCTCCGTTGTCCTTTCTTTCGACTGTGATGTCCAGGAATGCGAGTTTGTTGTCGGTTGCTTCCTCCAGACCTCCTCCTCACTGAGGACGAACGATCAGTCCTCAGCAAAGGACTCACCTTCATCCCCCCTCCATCCACGCATCAATGAATTTAATACACACCGTGACGTCAAACAATTCTTCCATCGCCTCCGCCTCCGAGCTTACTTTCACAATCAGGACTCCCACCCACCTTCTGAGGACCCCTTCACCCACCTCCAACACACCGCATCCATCTGGACACTGCCTCGACCTCTTCATTTCCAACTGCTGCCGGGACATTAACTGCCTCAACCTGTCTAGCCCCCTACCCAACTCTAACCTCTCACCCTCACAACGCGCAGCCCTCCAATCCCTCTGCTCCAATCCCAACCTCACCATTAAGCCAGCGGATAAAGGGGGTGCAGTGGTAGTCTGGCGCACTGACCTCTACACCGCTGAAGCTAAACGCCAACTCGAGGACACCTCTTCCTACTGCCTCCTAGACCATGACCCCACCACCCCATCAACAAACCATCATCTCCCAGACCGTACAGAACCTCATCACCTCAGGAGATCTCCCACTCACAGCTTCCAACCTCATAGTCGGGGAACCCCGCACTGCCCGTTTCTACCTCCTTCCCAAGATCCATAAGCCTGACCACCCTGGCTGACCCATTGTCTCAGCATGCTCCTGCCCCACTGAACTCATTTCTACCTCCTCGACACTGTCCTATCCCCCCCTAGTCCAGGAACTCCCCACATACGTTCGAGACACCATCCACGCCCTCTATCTCCTCCAAGACTTCAGTTTCCCCAGGCCCCCAACGCCTCACCTTCACCATGGATATCCAATCCCTCTACACCTCCATCTGCCATGACCAGGGCCTCCAAGCCCCCCCATTTTTTCCTCTCCAGACGTCCCCAACAGTACCCTTCCACCGACACTCTCATTCGTTTGGCTGAACTGGTCCTCACCCTTAACAATTTCTCCTTTGAATCCTCCCACTTCCTCCAGACCAAAGGGGTAGCCATGGGCACATGTATGGGCCCCAGCTATGCCTGTCTCTTTGTTGGCTACGTAGAACAGTTGATCTTCCATAATTACACAGGCACCCCTCCCCACCTCTTCCTCCGCTACATTGACTGCATTGGTGCCACCTCGTGCTCCCGCGAGGAGGTTGAGCAATTCATCAACTTCACCAACACATTCCACCCTGACCGGACCATCTCTGACACCTCCCTCCCCTTCCTGGACCTCTCCATCTCCATTAATGATGACCGACCTGATACTGACATTTTTTTACAAACCCACCGACTCCCACAGCTACCTGGATTACACCTCTTCCCACCCTATCTCTTGCAAAAATGCCATCCCGTATTCCCAATTCCTCAGCCTCCGCCGTATCTGCTTCCAGGAGGACCAGTTCCACCATAGAACACACCAAATGGCCTCCTCCTTTAGAGACCACAATTTCCCTTCCCACATGGTTAAAGATGCCCTCCAACACATCTCGTTCACATCCCGCACCTCCGCCCTCAGACCCCACCCCTCCAACCGTAACAAGGACAGAACGCCCCGATGCTCACCTTCCACCCTACAAACCTTCGCATAAACCAAATCGTCCGCCGACATTTCCACCACCTCCAAAAAGACCTCACCACCAGGAATATATTTCCCTCCCAAACCCTTTCCGCCTTCCGCAAAGACCGTTCCCTCCGTGACTACCTGGTCAGGTCCACGCCCCCCTACGCCCCACCCTCCCATCCTAGCACTTCCCCTTCCACCGCAGGAACTGTAAAACCTGTGCACACACCTCCTCCCTCACCTCTATCCAAGGCCCTAAAGGAGCCTTCCACGTCCATCAAAGTTTTACCTGCACATCCACTAATATCATTTATTGTATCCATTGCTTCCGATGCGGTCTCCTCTACATTGGGGAGACTGGGCGCCTCCTAGCAGAGGGCTTTAGGGATCATCTCCGAGACACCCGCACCAATCAACCACACTGCCCATGGCCCAACATTTCAACTCACCCTCCCACTCAGCTGAGGACATGGAGGTCCTGGGCCTCCTTCACCGCCGCTCCCTCACCACCAGACGCCTGGAGGAAGAACGCTTCATCTTCCGCCTCGGAACACTTCAACCCCAGGGCATCAATGTGGACTTCAACAGCTTCCTCATTTCCCCTTTCCCCACTCACCCTAGTTTCAAACTTCCAGCTCAGCACTGTCCCCATGACTTGTCCGGACTTGTCCGACCTGCCTAGCTCCTTTTCCACCTATCCACTCCACCCTCTCCTCCCTGACCTATCACCTTCATCCCCTCCCCACTCACCCATTGTACTCTATGCTACTCTCTCCCCACCCCCAACCTCCCCAAGCTTATCTCTCCACGCTTCTGGCTCACTGCCTTTATTCCTGATGAAGGGCTTTTGCCCGAAACGTCGATTTCGCTGCTCGTTGGATGTTGCCTGAACTGCTGTGCTCTTCCAGCACCACTGATCCAGAATCTGGTTTCCAGCATCTGCAGTCATTGTTTTTACCTTGTAGAATGTACTTGGTTGTTCAGAATATCATGAATTGTCTTGGCTGCTGTAGTGTAACTTTTCACATCTGTCAAAATGTGAGCAAAGTATTCAGAGCAGGTTGTTGTAGTAAGATGATGTCTGCATTCATCTGAGTGAACAATAACAGGCTTCATTCAACATAACAATTTACAAGGCACAGTAAGAAAGGACATGCCACTGAAGCCTCATAGACATTCTTAAATCCCACTGATCTGACATCACTATGACATATCTCCTTTCACGGGTGTTCATGCTTTTGCATACATTCTTATTATTTGTCCTTCACTGCATAGGTGAGTTGTGGATTTGCCTGAAGTTCCTCAGTAAGATGAAATCTCTTACAAAAAAATACTTTTTTTCTGCTTTGAAGTTGCAGAGCATCCACCAGCAGGGAACAGCCTGAAGAAATGCTGCGTAATTGTAATAATTTTTTAACAATGGTGAGTGTATGTGCTTTAATGAGTATTCTCTTCACTTGTTCTGTATGTAATTTGACATAGGATGCATATGTATGTGTGAGATCAGAGGACCCAAATACACCATAGGGAAGTTGAGTAGATTTATCAGATGAACTATTAAGATAGTAGTTTGCAGCATTTAATTTCTGGTCCCATTCTATAATAATTATTTTAGAATTGCATTGTTTTTCTTTGCTCCTTCACAATTTTGCAGTTGGGTAAAAGGTGATTAACTTCTAACTTATCCGTAAAGTGCTAAACGATTATAGCGTATGTATCTTTTTCTGACATTTTATACAAGATGGACAACAAAATAACTTCCAGTTGATAAAAATATTCCATAAATAGTACATTAAGCACCAGACATTTTCAGTCTATTTTAGAAGGAAGTTAAATGTTGCCTTTCATTGAATTATTAAAATTCCAAGAGTAGGTTACTTTATGTTGTTTGATCATACAACTTACATATGAGGTTGCTCTCATCTAGAAAGGATGATGCTGTTGAACTTGAAAGGATGCGGGAGAGATTTACAAGGATGTTTCCAGGGTTGGAGGGTTGAATAGGCTCGGGCTTTTTTCCCTGGAGGGTTGGAGGCTGAGGGGTGACCTTCCAGAGGTTGATTAAATCACGAGGGGCATGGTTAGGGTGAATAGCCAAGGTCTTTTTCCTTGGAAAGGATAGTCTAAAACTAGAGGACATAGGTTTAAGATGAGAGAGGAAAGTTTTAAAAACATTCTGAAGGGTAACTATTTTTCACACAGAGGGTGAAACAAGCTGCCAGAGAAAGTGGTGGAGGCAGGTACATTGACAACATTTAAAAGACATGGAATCATGAATGGGAAGGGTTTAGAGGGATATGGGCCAGATGCTGGTAAATGGGACTACGTCAGAATGGGATTTCTGATCAGTGTGGACCAAAGGGTCTATTTACATGCTGTGTGAATCTGTGATTCTGAGTAATTGTTTGAATGCAAAAACCTAATTTCTATTTTTCAATTTCAATCATGTTTCCTGATCTCCACTTGCGTTAAATATACTGGGTTCAATACCTGAACTTTGAATCAACTAATTCTAACCATCCAGTCAAGCAGCAAGAATAACACAATTTTCCACAGCACATCCAAGAAATTTCCTGGGTTCCTGCTTTTTATATACACCCCACTTCCGGTTTCTAGAACAAGTATGAACATGATTGGTTAACACGCCATGAATGAGTAACTCTGGCACCAAGGAATTGATGCATTTGGAGATGCAGAAAAAGTTAACAAAGATTTGTTTAAAAACTTATTTCTACTTGACCCCGACTTAATCACAAATTAAAAGATTAATCGTGATCTTACTTGCATGCATGCCATTGATGATGCTTCCAAATGGCTGTTGGCTATTGATGTATGTGCTTGGACGGTGAATATTTAATATTCAAACAGAGATTGATGCATGCTTTATTTAACAAGGGTCATGCACATACAGAATTTGATATGTTCCCCTCCCAGCCTAATTGTGAATAGAAGTGTCTGGCATCATTCCAGTACTCTGGGGAACATCAGCATATATGTAACAGAGAAATTGTAGATTCCAAATGAGATCCTATTCTGTTGAGCCCTGTTTTAAGTCAATTTTCAAACATGTCTTGAAGTAATTAAATGAAAATAATAGTTTATTTTGACTACATAAGAAACAATGGTTTATTTTCTTGTATAAAGAGAGGAAAGTAATGACAAGGTGCTGAATCAGTAACATTGTCCCAGAACAAAGCCTGGATATCTTAAAGCAATGCCACAATGATTTGGGGAAAAAAGGATGAATCCAGTGATCTACATTGGAGTGTTCGGGGGAAATTAGGATAAGTTGAACCATGAATTAAAGGATTTTATCACAAGACAAGAATTTCAAGTTGAGAGCATTGCGAAACTGAGACCCGTCATTGTGATGGTGCAGGTTCTGTTACAGGCAGCAGAGATTTTAATCAATTTAATTTTACGGAGGGTGGATAATGGGAGGTAATTGGATTGCTTTGGTTGTGATCAATTGAGTGACCAGACAAAGGCAAGAGAGACCATCCCAACCTGGAAATAGAGGAAAGTCATCAAAAGAAAATGGTTGCAGTTAACTGTATCAGAGACTTCAGAGAAAGGACAATTAAGAAAGAATGCACAACTGTCACAGATGGTTTGGGATGTTGATTTCGGATTCTCCCACAGATTCAAACTGGAGAAGTTCAGACAATAAGTGAGCACAAATATGGGAGACAAAAGCAGTTCAGTGATGCTGGAGAAGAAAAGGTTGAAAATAGGATGGCATTTAGTGAAGACAGGAGCTTTTGAAAGTAGGGTGGTTCCAGTAGTTTTTGAAAGGGAGATATTCCATGTCTAAGAAAAGGAAGCAACTCACAATGTCAGTTAACGTTGGACCAGGACAATGCATGATGATGTGGAAGTTGGGTTGTATGGGCAGCAGGAAGCTCTAATAGAAGTTAAGTTTACAGTACAATGTAGAAAAGATGGGAGTCCAAGTAGAGACACCTAGGAGGAAACTAGGAGTATAGCTGACAAGGGAAGCAGCAGAAACAACTGAACAGGTGCCATTTTTGGTGACGAGAACTCTTTAAACTCTTTAATAATGTTGGATGCAAGAAAAGAGGCAGTGGAAAATGAGTTTTACGAAAATTGTTGATATAAAAAAACATTAGGCTCCTTTTTTCCTATCGTTCAAGATGGTCCAAAATATGGGGTACCTTTTTCATAGATTATAGAATTCCTACAGTGTGGAAGCAGGTCATTGGACCCATTGAATCCACACCAACGCTCCAAAGAACATCCCACCCAGGTCCAATCCCCTACCTTATAACATTGCATTTCCCATAGCTAACTCACCTCACCTAGTCATTCCTGGACACAATGGGCAATTTAGCATTGCCAATCCACCAAGCCTGCGCGTCTTTGGACTGTGGAAGGAAACCGGAGCACTTGGAGGAAACCCACACAGACATGAGAAGAATGTCACCCAAGGGCGGAATCGAACCTCGGTCCCTGACGCTGTGAGGCAGCAGTGCTAACCACTGAGCTAATGTGCCACCCCAAACAGAAGAATATGAGGCACAGTAAAATTTGATGTGGTCAAGCCAGATCTGGTGATTGACTCTGTTAATTAGGTGCCAGGTTGCTTGCTTTTGTGTTTCTTTGATTTGAGGGAGTCAGATGGCATCTTGTGTAGTTCTTGAGATAGGTGATGTACGTTTTGATGGGGCATTGTTTTAAAAAACCTTCGCATTCATATTGAGCCTTTCATGTGCACTGGACATCTCAAAGGGCTTTACAATCAATGTTATACTTTAATGTAATTATTCTTGCAATGTAGCAAACATGGCAGCAAATGTGTGCACAACAGTCTCACACAAACAGCAAAGTGATAATCACTGGATAATTATTTTTTTGTGATGCGGATTGTGGGATAAATATTGATCAAGACATTGCACATGACTTCCCTATTCTTTTGATGTATTGCTGTGGGATTGTGACATCCAAACCTTTGGTTTAATAGTTCATCTGAAAGACAGCACTATCCACAGTGCAACACTTGCTCAGTTCTGCAGTGGAGTGCCAGCTTTCATATTTGTGTTCAAGTCGTAGAATCATACAGAACAACTTGTCCATGCCATCAGACATTTGGCTCATATCCCTAAACCCTTCCTATTCATATACCCATCCAGATGCCTTTTAAAAATTGTAAATATATCAATCTCCACCATCTCTTCTGGTAGCTCACTCTGTACACACACCACCCTCTGCGTGAAAAAGTTGCCCCTTGGGTCACTTTTAAATCTTTCCCCCCTCACCTTAAACCTATCCCCTGTAGTTTGATGTGGTGTGCTGGTTTATGATGCAGCGTGAGAATGCTATCGACTGACCCATGGCTTGCTTCATTGTAGCCATCAATTGAGCAGACATAAAGCAAATAGAAGGCTAAGATTTTGGAGTGTGGTTGTAACAGTCAGTTAGTTTTTGTTTTTTATCTGGGGTAAATAGAGATGTCTGTGATAAAGGTCAGTGATAAACTTGTTTGTCATTAAGGGCACAGGATGCAGTATGGTCAGGAGATGGTTAATGATTATGGGTCGGAGAGTTTTTATGGATTGGGAGAGTTAGGAAGGTACAGCATGCAGAAGAAATAGAAATGGAACATGAGTGTGAATTGTCATACTGCGGCTTAAGAAGAATTAAAGAGCTATAATTCTGTAAGAAACTCGGGATTAGACTTCATAGGTGGCAAGGAGTTTAGAAGGGAGCTTGAGAAGTGGAACAGATTTAATTGGTTGAATGAGGACATAGCATAATGTTTGTGGGAAAGGTTAAGCTGTGTATTCGTGCTTAGGAGTTTGGATGGGACAGGCAAGCCATGTATAACTCAGGTTTGTGCCCTTACTGAATTTGTAATGTAAAGTGTGTTATAAATTGTTATAAATTCTGACTGATGTAACATTCTGTTTTGTTTTTAATTTTTGTGTGAGCTAAGAACAATATGGTTTCAGTCTGTACTGCTGTGAATTACATTCAAGCAGTCATTTATGTTTTCTTAAACTTGATTTTATAACCTCCTCCAGATGTGTGAGTGAGTGAAAAGTTTCCTACACAGCTTCCAACTCGGGCGTTTCCATAATGTGACAAATAAAATCCATTTTCTTGCACAATGCTGGCTGTCTGCCTTTGTTTGAGATTCCAATTGAATTGTGCTTCCAAATCTACAATTGTTCAAAAACTCACTGGAAGGTCAGTGTTTACCAGTTTCACACAGAAAACACTTTACAGTTGGAACGAAAGGATCCCTCATCCTTATTTACAAACATCTATTTGTGAGAAATAGATTCAGCATGGTTGGTTTCATCTCACATGCTTAATAGCTGCTATCAACTGCTTTGAAAAAGTTGTTAGCCTGTTTTTGGATGAGGAAAATTAGAAAGTATACACCTGATCACATGGCAAGATTTGCTTTTCTTTTGTCACTGGATGTCTGCCGTATGCAGAATCTGACCATCATTATTGTGAAATGAATTAGAATTTCCATCCACTTGATGCAAAGTGCATGCTAGCTTGCATTCAGGAAAAACTCTACTTACCTCAGGTTAGCGACACCCAAATGTAATGAAATTGATGTGATTTAGCCAACCAAAATTGTGGTTTATAGTGGACAACCTTGCCTTCACTGCAGACTCAACGTTAGTTTGCTTTTTCTCCATGAATGCCAATTGTCCCACCGGGATCTCCAGCATCTTGATTTCAGTTCAGATTCCATTATCTGCAGAAATTTGCTCCTACTTCGAGAGAATGATTTGGTTGGGGGTGAGGTAGTGCTAAATTGTCTCATCTGATTTTACACAGATGTTGGAGTAACTAATGATTCAACCAGGCATTCCTGTAGCTTTCAGTTTTGTCACTGGAGGCAGTATTGGAGGCAGTATTTTTATAAGGCTTTAATTGGCAGACATTTTTGTAGGCCTCTTTAACCTTAACAAATTAAGTCATAAACCTTTGCCCTGAATTTTTCGTGACAACAAAGTCCCTGATTACATAAAATGTTCTCTAATGGATCAGATATGCATACCATAAAGAACTCAAAAGCTATTAGAACCAATGAGCTTCGATAGTGTTTTTTGTTTAGGTAGAATTCAAGTCCTTGTTAATAGAAACTTCAATTGTACTCTGGAACAACATAGATAAGCATATGTGAAATATTTTTGTGTCACATTTTTGGGAAAACTTTAATACAAATCAGTGATTCTTGGCACTCCTATCTAAAGCCATATGTCTCTCTTGGCTCTTTCCTATCCCTACTTCTGTGCAAATTTTAAGATTGCAAGCGACAGTAACAAAAGGTACGCTGAAAAGGATGGAAGTTGCAAATTTTAGAAGCCAAAGTCGAACATGTGGTGGAAAGAAAGGAGTGTCATTCTTTCTAAACTGATCAATTTTAATGGATTGTAAGAAGATCTTTTATTGCTGATGCCAATGTTGCAGCTGCCTCTTACATAGAATATTCAGCAGTTAAACAGACTAGCTAGGCTATATTGATGTACTCCACCCGAGTCTCCTCCCGTTCCATCCATCTTATTGCAACTTTCTCTTTATCCTTTTCTCACAAACTGTCTGGTTTCCTTTTAAAAGTATCTGAGCTATTTGCATACAACCATTTCTGTGGTGGTGACCTCCACATTTTAACCGCTTTGTAAATAAAAAAAATTCTCCTTATTTCCTTGTTGGACTTATGGTTAGCTGTTTTGGATCTTTTGGACTTTGCTTTCTTAAATTTCCCACGAGTGGAAGCATTCTTTATTTCCATATATGGGCTGCTCAACTCATTCATATTTTTTTAAGATCTCAATCAGATCACCCATTAGTTTTAATTAAAGATTTAATAAAAACAGGAAGAACTATGGATGCTGGAAATTAGAAACAAAATCAGAAATTACTGGAAAAGCTCAGCAAGTCTGGCAGCATCAGTGGAGAGAAATCAGAGTTAACATTTCTGGTCCAGTTCTGAGGAAGTCACTGGACCCAAAACATTAACTCTGATTTCTCTCCAGAGATCCTGTCAGACCTGCTGAACTTTTCTGGCAATTTCTGTTTTTTGCACCTATAAGGCCTCCCTTTTCCAAAGAGACCCAATCTATTCAACATTTCCTGGTAGCTGTAATCCTCTTTTTTTTTAAAAAAAAATTACTCATGGGACATGGGTGGCACTGCCTCGAACAACATTTATTCGCTGTACCAAGTTGCCCTTGTTTTGATGTTGACAGCATCATATCACAAGCAGTCTTTATCTCCAGGAAAGGAAGAAAAAGATTACAGAGCATTTATCTTGTTTTTATGACAGTTATGCCTGTTGCTATTCATTCTCAAATAGGGCAGTGTGAATTTAAAGTGAAGCAGTGATACAATTGACAACGTTTCAAACGTTTAGCAGTTCTGGCGTGTTTTTTGTAAACCTTTTCCACTCATTCTCCAATTCCTCTTTCTTTTCGATAATATGAAGACCACAAGCATGCACCTTATTTCAAATATAGTCTGACCGGAGTTTTATGCAAGTTTTGCTATTTTTTTCATTTTGCATTTTAAAGTATTGTCCTATGATATTGAAGAGGAGTACATCAACAAGATCTTGAGATGACATTCAATACTAACACAAACTCTAGGATAAGAGAATTTGATTTTATGGGTAGATATGAATAATTGTGTGAAATGCCCTTATTGTGGGTGGCAGTACAAGTTTTACAGATGTGAAGATGGTAATATTTTGGTAATTGGGGCAATTGAAGTGAATGAGAGAAACGATGTAGCAAGTTGGTAAATAATGCCAGAAGACACAACTTTTTCAAATTGTATACAAATCTGGTTTAAGAACATAGGTAGAGAAAGGGTTAAGGTCTTTTTTTTTTGAAGCAATAAGTTATGGTGAACATTGGTGTACTGGAATTTACTCATTTGACTTATCGTGCTCTGGGGAATTTCCAGAGTTTTTCTGAAAATTGGAAATCCTTTTTATAGTTTTGCCCTTCTTAGGAATTGGCATTACAAGTAATGAAAATGGATGATTCACAAGCTTTGTGGACACTTCCAAGTATTCTCTTTGCAACTTAATTCCCGATGCATATTATTGTTACTTTGCCCTTTTAATGAAGTAGGATAGTCAAAGGTTGTATACTGTGTTAATGAGGTTTCATTATACTCATTGCTGATGAGGAAACTAAGCTTTTCCAAACTATATTGAAAGCATTGGTGTTCATAATTTTTTTTCAGGTGAATGTAGGAACCATTAACTCCTTGTTGCCATGACAACAGGTGACTGCTGTCATCTTCCAGGATCTCTTTGTGATTGTACTGGCAGTGCCGCCTTTTCTAAGACGGTAACAGCGGCTGATGCAGGGCGACCACAGTACATCGCACAAGTAACAGCAAAAAATGGACGCCTGCTGTCAACTGTCATTAAGGCTCTAAGCACTCAAAGGTAAATGGAGGTTAGGTGCTCATATGAGAAACGACAAATGCATGTGCCCTTTATTGTTGCTAATGTTTTGAGCATGTTATGAAATAAGCATATTGTCAACATGTTAGAGACTATAATACCTGTCAACAAGGACTTTTTTCTCTCTGCAGTTCTTTGGAAGACCAAGTTGCATGTCTGTTGGCTTGAGATATTACAATAAGCTTTGGTAACTGCAGGATACCATTTTCTCAAAATTCGCTCATAGATGTTGCTGGTTTGGTCAGACCTATTGCCCATTGCCAACTGCATGAGGTCAATCACATGGCTGTGGCTCTGGAGTCACGTGTAGGCCAGCCTAATTAAGGAGTAAGTTTCCCTCCTTTAAAGGACAATAGTGAACCAGATGGGTTTTCATAACAATCAACAATGATCGCAGAGTCACCATTAGGCCAACTTTATAATTCCACATTTTTATTGAATTCAAATGTCACCATGTCCTCAGAAAGTTAACCTGGGGTTCTAGATAACTAAGCCAATAACATTGCCACAATGCCACTGCTTCCCCAGTATTAATCAACATACCAATAATCACGAGTAACCCGCTGCCTGACTCCCCTAGTTTGTCCACCATCTACAAGTCAGGAGTGCGACAGAAAACTCTCCCCTTGCCTGGATGAATACACCTGCACCAACACACATCCAGGACAAAGCAGCTGCTTAACTGGTACCACATCCACAAGCATCTACATTGTTTCTGATACCTGGACTTTAGGGCTCAAGTTAGAAAATAGAACAGTACAGCACAAGAACAGGCCCTTTTGGCCTGTCATGTCTGTACCAACCATTTTTGCATTCTTCATTAATCTCATCTGTCTCCACATGATCAATATCCCTCTATTCTCTGCCTGTTCATACATCTGTCTAAATGCTTCTTTAATGTTACTGTTTGCTAGGAGAGGTGGTAGAAGCAGTCACAGTGTGTCCCAGGCACCTATCACCCTCTGTGTAAAAAAGACTTGCCTTGCACATCTCCTTTAATCATTCTCCCTCTTTCCATCAACCTATGACCCCTAGTATTGACATTTCCACCCTTGGTAAAAGGATAGTAAAACTATCTACCCTAACTATGGATCTCATAATTTTATGTGAAGAAGTTACACAAATTAGGCCTGTTTTCTCTAGAATTTAGAAGGGTCAGGGTGATCTAATCATAATTCAAGATAGAGTCATACAGCATGGAAACAGACCATTCAGTCCAACCATCACAAACTACACTAGTCCCACCTGCCTGCTCCTACTCCATATCCCTCTAAATCTTTCCTATTCTATTAACAGGAAAAGACAGGATAGATATAGATAAACTATTTCAACTGGTTGGGGATTCTTGAACTAAGGACCATTATCTGAGAATTAGGATCAGACCATCCAGGAGAGATGTTCAGAAGCATTTCTATACTCAAACAGTGGTAGATGTTCAGAACTCTCTCCACAAACAGCAATGGATGCTGCATTTGTTGCTAATTCTAAATCTGAGATTTTTTTGTGGAGCAAAGATATTCAGAGACTTGGACCAAGGGCAGGACTTTTCATTCAGTCGTGGAATGAAACATCACTGGCTAGGCCAGCTTTCATTATCCATCCCTAATTGCTCAGAGGGCAGTTAAGAGTAAACCATATTGCTGTGGGTCTGGAGTCACATGTAGGCCACACAAGGTAAGGATGACAGTTTCCTTCCCTTAAGAGCATTATTAAACCAGATGGGGTTTTTTTTTTGACAATCAATTCATGATCATCATGTTAATTCCAGATTTTTTTAAAAATTGAATTCGAATTCCATCACCTGCCATGGTAGGATTCAAACCAGGGACTCCAGAACTTTCCTGGGTTTCTGTATTAACAGTCAATGATAATACCATGGAGGTTTATGGAGTTCATCTGCCATAATTGCATTGAATAGTGGAGGGGCTTCAAGGGGCTGAATAGTCTACATCTGTTGCTATGTTGCCCATCACTAGTGCTCAGTAGTATTAGTGTGCCCCATTTACAAGATACACTCAGAAATTCACCAAGGGTCCTTAGACAGGACAAACCCATAGCTGTTTATATCTAGAAAGATAAGGTCAATAAATACATAAGAACACCACCACCTGCAAGTTTTCCTCCAAGCTGCTCACCATTCTGTTTTGGAAATATACTGCTGTTTTTTTCAGTGTTGTTGGTCTAATTTCTGGGACTCCCTCTCAAACATCATTGTGAGTCTACCTATAACAGACTACAATGGTTCAAAAAGGCAACTCACCACAACCTTCTCAAATGCAATGAAGATGGGCACTAAATTTGGGCCAGTTAGTGATGACAACAACATCGCATGAATGAGTACATTTTTTAAAATCAACTTTATATTTCTATTGTGTCTTTAATATAATAAGACATCCCAAGATACTTCATATCGCTATAATAAAGCAGAAACACTGTGTATGCCACATACGAGAGACATTAGGTCAGGTGGCCATAAACTGGATTAAAGACAGAGGTTGTAAGGAGGAAAGAGAGTTTGAGAGGTTGAAAGAGGGAATTTCTTTGAAGTTATGACCGTCAAAATCATATATGCTTAAGAGGCCTAAATTAAATTAATACAGATATCTCAAAGTTGCAGGGTAAGGGAGCTTATGGAGGAAAGGGGAGAATCTGTGACACAGATTGTTAAGGAACCTTCCTGTCTCTTTTCTTCTGTTGGATTTTATTTTAGGCAAATACTTTTCCCTATCCCCCTCTTCCCTGTACTAATGCAAATTCCATCTCTTCAAATGGTATTTTGTCAGTATTTGCTAGGCATGATGGGAAAACAGGATAATGCAACCAATAACTACCTGACGTGTTTACAGAATGACAAAATTATCAGCATGTTAATAGAGTGAGTCAGAATAGGCGAAGTTTCATTCTTGGTGGGATGGAGTTATATAGGCTGTAGTTATGATGGGGATAGAGGGGCTCCAGCAAATGGACTGTGATTAAGAAGTAAAATTTAAGAGCAAGAGCAGCTTTGTCAATCTCTTGAAACTTGGTGACAGAATTTGAGAAAGGGGAGGATTAATTTTACAAGGTCCATGAGGAAGTACAGAACATCAAAGGGTTGCTATACGTAAGAAAGTTTCATAGTTGGTTGGAGCTGGAATGTGAGATGTGTAGATGACATGTTTTGTTAGGGGCATGAACTCTCTGAGCTTAACTGCATATGACCTACTTTGACAGAGTTGTAGTAAAGCAGAATGTCCAGGTGCCAGGTGTCTCTGGTAGATGGAGCTTCATTTAGATAAATGTGAGGTGCTGCATTTTGGAAAAGCAAATCAGAGCAGGACATAAACGCATAATGGTAAGGTCCTAGGGAGTCTTGTTGAACACAGAGACCTTGGAGTGCAGGTTCATAGTTCCTTCAGAGTAGAGTCGCAGGTAGATAGAATAGTGAAGAAGGCACTTGGTATGCTTTCCTAAATTGGTCAGAGTGTTGAGTATAGGAGTTGGGAGAGCATGCTGCAGGTGTACAGGACGTGCAGTTCTGGTCTCCTTCCCATCTATAAATGTTGTGAAAAGTGAAAGGGTTCAGAAAAGATTTACAAGGATGTTGCCAGGGTTAGAGGATTTGAGCTATAGGAAGAGACTGACTAGGCTAGGGATGTTTTCCCTGGAGGGTTGGAGGCTGAGGGTGACCTTATAGAGATTTATAAAATCATGAGGGACATGGATAGGATAAATAGACCAAGTCTTTTCCCAGGAGTGGGGGAGTCCAGAACTAGAGGGCATAGGTTTAGGGTGAGAGGGGACAGATAAAGAAGAGACCTAAGGGGCAACTTTTTCACACAGAGGGTGGTTCATGTATGGAATGAGCTGCCAAAGGAAGAGGTGGAGGCTAGTACAATTGCAACATTTAAGAGGCATCTGGAAGGGTATATGAATAGGAAGGGTTTGGAGGGATATGGGCCGGGTGCTGGCAGGTGGGACTAGATTGGGTTGGGATATCTGGTCGGCATGGACGAGTTGGACCGAAGGGTCTATGTTTCCATGCTGTACATCTCTATGACTGTGTGACTCTACAGACCACATTTCAAGTTCTGAGAAGTGGTTTTCTTCTGGGCAAGCCAGAGGCACATGGACAAGTACATCATGAGGACCCACCAATGAAGATTTCTCTTTCATGGAGGAAAGAACATGCCCAACAATGAAGATAACTTCTTTTCATCTCCATTGGAGCTTGCAGTTATGCCCCCTCTGGGTCACCTAATTGGTCACCTTTGCCTACTGAGGACAATGAGTTCAAGTGGTATCCATACAGATTCATGGTGTTGATATGTCAGCCAAAGCCTGGCAAGGTTGTACTGCAGACTTCCATCAGTTGAATGAGAATGCTCTCACATATAGACTCTTGACATGAAGTGAGGTCAATGGGTAAAAACAATCCACCCCTAACTTATTTTCAAAGCTGAGTTAGGTTTCATCATCTGGTATCCTGACCATAGACCTGGCCCTTCTGGCATTCACCATGTCAAGTCCCCTCAAGGTCTTGTATGTATCAATAAGATAACCTCTCATTCTTCCAAACTTCAGTGGATACCAACCCAACTGGTCCAAACTTTGCTCATTTGATAATCCCTTAATCCGCCTCCATCATGGCCACTTCCACAGCCACTTCCACCCCTCACGATTCCTCATGCACCACACGTGACATCACTTCTGCCACTCACATCATGCTGATGCTCAGTGACTTCCGCACCCCCCCACTGCTGTGTCTGCCACCACCTCCACCCCACTAATGCCACTCACCTGCATTCTGCTGACACGCCTCCCACAGATCTCACTGTCACCATCCCCGTCCTCCAGAACCCTGAGGGGAACACCATCCTTGCTCATGACTCCATCCCCATTCCCTACACCACCACACCCACTCCAGTTACAGGCTCCGTCCCCACTCCCAGTTCCACACCAGATCCCAGCTCTCAGCCCTGCCAACCATCCGTCCAGACCTCCCCCTCACTGAGGACGAAGGATTAGTCCTCAGCAAAGGACCCACCTTCATCCCCCTCCACCCAAGCATCAATGAATTTAATACACGCCATGACGTCGAATATATCTTCTGCTGCCTCCCCGCTTACTTTTACAATCAGGACTCCCGCCCACCTTCCGAGGACCCCTTCGCCCACCTCCAACACACTGCATCCACCTGGACACCCTGAGCTGGCCTATTATCCGCCCTCGACCTCATTTCCAACTGCCGCTGGGACATTCACCGCCTCAACCTGTCTACCCCCTCCCCCACTCCAACCTCTCACCCTCACAACGCGCAACCCTTCAATCCCTCTGCTCCAATCCCGACCTCACCATCAAGCCAGCAGATAAAGGGGGCGCAGTGGTAGTCTGGCACACTGACTTCTACACCGCTGAAGCCAGATGCCAATTCGAGGACACCTCTTCCTACCGCCCCCTCGACCATGACCCCACCCTCCATCACCAAACCATCATCTCCCAGACCATACAGAACCTCATCACCTCAGGAGATCTCCCACCCACAGCTTCCATCCTCATAGTCTGGGAACCCCGCACTGCCAGGTTCTACCTCCTTCCCAAGATCCACAAGCCTGACCACCCTGGCCGACCCATTGTCTCAGCATGCTCCTGCCTCACTGAACTCTTTTTTTTTTTACCTACCTCGAAACTGTGCTATTCCCCCCCCCCCGGTCCAAGAACTCCCCACATATGTTTGAGACACTACCCACGCCCTCCACCACCTCCAAGACTTCCGTTTCCCTGGCCCCCAACGCCTCATCTTCACCATGGATATCCAGTCCCTCTACACTTACATCCGCCATGACCAGGGCCCAAGCCCTCCGTTTCTTTCCCTCCCAATTTCCCCAACAGTACCCTTCCACCGACACTCTCATTCGTTTGGCCGAACTGGTCCTCACCCTTAACAATTTCTCCTTCAAATCCTCCCACTTCCTCCAGACAAAAGGGGTAGCAATGGGCACCCGTACAGGTCCCAGCTATGCCTGTCTCTTTGTTGACTATGTAGAACAGTCCATCTTCTGTAATTTCACCGGCACCACTCCCCACCTCTTCCTCCGCTACATTGATGACTGCATTGGCACTACCTCGTGCTCCAACAAGGAGGTTGAGCAATTCATCAACTTCACCAATACATTCCACTCTGACCTTAAATTTACCAGGACCATCTCTGACACCTCCCTCCCCTTCCTGGACCTCTCCATCTCCACTAATGATGACCGTCTTGACACTGATATTTTTTACCAACTCACCGACTCCCACAGTTACCTGGATTACACCTCTTCCCACTCTACCTCCTGCAAAAATGCCATCCCATATTCCCAATTCCTCTGCCTCCGCCGTATCTGCTCCCAGGAAGACCAGTTCCACCACAGAACACACCAGATGGTCTCCTTCTTGACAGACCGCAATTTCCCTTCCACGTGGTTAACGATGCCCTCCAACGCATCTCATCCACATCCCGCACCTCTGCCCTCAAACCCCACCCCTCCAATCGTAACAAGGACAGAACCCCCTGGTGCTCGCCTTCCACCCTATCAACCTTCGCATAAACCAAATCATCTGCCGACGGACCCCACCACCAGGGATATATTTCCCTTTCCACCTTCCGCAAAGACCGTTCCCTTCGTGACTACCTGGTCAGGTCCACGCCCCCCAACAACCCACCCTCCCGTCCTGGCACCTTCCCCTGCCACCGCAGGAATTGCAAAACCTGCGCCCACACCTCCTCCCTTACCTTTATCCAAGGCCCCAAAGGAGCCTTCCACATCCATCAAAGTTTTACCTGCACATCCACCAATATCATTTATTGTATCCGTTGCTCCCGATGCGGTCTCCTGTACATTGGGGAGACTGGATGCCTCCTAGCAGAGCGCTTTAGGGAACATCTCTGGGACACCCGCACCAATCAACCACACCGCACTGTGGCCCAACATTTCAACTTCCCCTCCCTCTCAGCCGAGGACAATGGAGGTCCTGGGCCTCCTTCACCGCCGCTCCCTCACCACCCAACGCCTGGAGGAAGCACACCTCATCTTCTGCCTCGGAACGCTTCAACCCCAGAGTATCAATGTGGACTTCACCAGTTTCCTCATTTCCCTTACCCCCTTCCCCCCACCCCCGCACCTCACCCCAGCTCCAAACTTCCAGATCAGCGCTGTCCCCATGACTTGTCTTACCTGCCTATCTTCCTTTCCACCTATCCACTCCACCCTCCTTCATCCCCTCCCCCACTCACCTATTGTACTCTATGCTACTTTCTCCCCACCCCCACCTTCCTCTCATTTATCTTTCCACCCTTCAGGCACTGTGCCTGTATTCCTGATGAAGGGCTTTTGCCTGAAACGTCGATTTTACTGCTCCTTGGATGCTGCCTGAACTGCTGTGCTTTTCCAGCACCACTCTAATCTAAACTCTGGTTTCCAGCATCTGTAGTCATTGATTGCCTGGATTAAGGGATTAGGTAAAAACAATGAAGTAGTCCTTCTCTGAACTGTTTCTAATGCAATTACATCTTTTCTTAAGGAGACAAAACTGGGCATAATATTTTTAATCGCTTTGATTAACTAAAATCTAGTGTCAGATTCAAAATTAACGATTGATTTGGCATAAATTGCCTTTTGTGGAAAAGAGTTATAAGCTTTCACACTTTGTGTAAAGAAGGGATTTCTAATTTCATTCCTGAAAGGCATAGCTCTAATTTTTTAACTGTTCAATCGTGGTCTGAGACTTTTCGGTCGTTGTGCTCTCGTGTGATCCTGTGCTGTCTTACTGGTTGTCTCGTGCACTGTGGATTAGGCTTTTGCATGCTGTTGTCTATTTTACACCTTATCCCTTCTCTTTTAACATCTTGGATTTTAGCTACTCCTTGCTTTTCACCATTTGTAAAGTAATCTGTTTTGTCTTTTGAAGATATCAAATAGATGACTGCACATTTGCCTCCTTTGAAATTCCTTTGTAACTGTTTTACCCATTCATTGAACGTGTTAACATCCATGTTTTTATACATTAATTTATACACTATTTATGATGCTGCTTACCTTTTGTCACAGCAGATTTGGATATGTAGCTTTGTATATTTATTAATATAGGAATACAGTGAAAGTGAGGCCTTAACTTCCATTTTTGCAGGACGCTGCATGATAACATCTTGCAATCCTGTGTATTATTTGCCGTCTCTGTCCCCTTCCTGTCCACCTATTTGCTGATCAATTTAGTAATGTGATTTCAAGTCTATAAGCTTCAGCTTTAGCGAACGGTCTTTTATGAGCAACTTATCAATTATGCATGTCCATGTGAATAACATCCACTACTTTAACATCTGCTACTTTACTTTCATCACCCCTTCAAAAAAAAATTAATGTTTGTCAGATGTGACTTGATGTTTACACATCCATGCTGGCTTGGTCTGATCAGCTGATTTTTTTTTTGTTCTCTGGGTATTCAGTCATCCTATCCTTAATTATAAGCTTAGTAGTTTTCCTACAACAGATGTTTAGGTAAGTATTCTTTAATTCCCTAGCTGCGCTCTCTCTCTCCTTTCTAAAATAGGGCGTGACATAGCAGTTTCCCTATCTCAAGGAATGGTTTTCTGTATCCTTAATTCTTTAATTAGATGAGAGTACAACCATGTGAGTCGCATAAATAAACTTAATTAAAATTTGTGAGAAAAGAAAAATCAAAGCTAAACTTATAACAGAATTAAAACTCTGGAGATATTTCTGGTAAGTTGAGGTGATACAGGATGGGTTTAGATTAGAGTGGTGCTGGAAAAGCACAGCAGGTCAGGCAGCATCCGAGGGGCCTGGGGGCGGTGTGGTTGATTGGTGCGGGTGTCCCGGAGATGTTCCCTGAAGTGCTCTGTGAGGAGGCGTCCAGTCACCCCAATGTAGAGGAGACCATATTGGGAGCAACAGATACAATAAATGATATTGGTGGATGTGCAGGTGGAACTTTGGATGTGGAAGGCTCCTTTGGGGCCTTGGAGGTGAGGGAAGTGGTATGGGTGCAGATTTTACAACTCCTGCGGTGGCAGGGGAGGGTGGGTTGTTGGGGGGACCTCTGAGTATTAGCTACTTGCATCAGTTTCTTGCTCAGTGTTTTCTGGGTAACTGGATAGTGAGAAGTACCAAACACTAAACAGGCAGACTTTGATTTTCTTTTCCTCCCTTCACTTCAGAACAATGTCAGGTCTTTGATTTGTTTTACTTGGATCTGAATACTGTAGAGCAGTAATTCAACCTTTCCATTGTCTTCCAGATTCACCAGATGAATAAATCTGAATTCCTTAATAATTAATAAAGTATGAAATGTATTTTAATTCTGTGTAATTTCAGGTAAACATTATAAAGAGCCCTATATATCTGAGAGATTATTATAAAAGTTTTGATTTTCCTTGGCATAAGTATCATGTCATAGTGTAAAAGGGAATCAAAAGCCATATTTAATGGTTGAAAATGAATATGAGTGTGAATTTCAGACAGTAATAAAGCTCATCAAATGCCAAGATTAGGTTCCAGTCTAGAAATTGCTCAGTGGTATTTCCACTTTTATTGTACATTCTGCTTATGATATTGGTCAGTCTGTCTCACTGCTGTGGATTTCCTAATCAATTTTTTTGGCTCCTTTGGTGGTTCCTGCATTATCAGCTTATAACATGCAGTAGGGTACTTTACTTAATGCATTTTGTATGGTAAATTATGAGTACACTTTTCATTTCCAGCGATGGGCCGATTTGCCGAATATGTCACGAGGGCAGCAACATGGAAGGCTTGCTTTCACCTTGTGATTGCACTGGAACACTTGGGACAGTTCACAAAACTTGTCTGGAGCGATGGCTTTCATCTTCCAACACCAGCTACTGCGAACTTTGTCACACTGAGTTTGTAGTGGAGCGAAGGCCTAGACCTTTGAGAGAGGTAGGGTTAGTAAAATTATTGTCAGCAATATTATTGTATCATAAATAGCAATATTTTATTAATTTGTTCAAACTGTAAAGGCTAAATAAAATAAAAGTTCTCCAGTTTCAACTGAGCAATATTTTATGTAATACTTTTTCCACTACTTGACCAGATGTGTAAATGCAGGATTTTATAATGATGATGTAATTAAACTTGGTGGAGTAGAGAAGGAAGGAAAAGAGAAAAGTACAGCGTGGCTCAAAATGCATGAGGAAAGTGAGCAAATTTGCCTTTGAAAGTCTCCAAAATGCAAGGCAATTTTCAATTGGAGGCAACCAATCAGAGTTAAGTGGCCGCATTAGGTAACGTGAACAAAATTGGCTGTATCTGCATGCATAGGCTAGTTGTCTCACATGCTTACTGCTGATAGGTTCCAGCAATAAACATGGGGGAGAAACAGCCTGTGATTGAAATTACAACAAACAGTTGGAAAAATGGTAAAGGGAGGGAGTTATTGGGGAGTTAGCATCAACTCTTATCGTGATTTGAGGGTTGGGGGTCTTTTGCGCAATGGAGAGCCATTTGCCAGGTGCAATGGGGCAGCGAGGGTGTGTCTGCCAGAGGAGTGGAGAAAACTGCAAGGTTTATTGGGGTTAGACAAGAGGAGAGGGCAGCAGGAAAAGGCTGCAAAATGTTTGGAGGAAGCAGGAAACACTTGCAAGATGGCTTGGGGGAAGAGGAAGAAACTGCAAAATGGTTGAGAAGCAGGAAGGCACTGCAAGATGTTTGGTGGCAACAGGAAGAGGCTACCAGAGGGCTGGGATGAGAAGAGGCTGCAGGATGAGCTGTGTAGGAGCTGGAACCTGCAAAGGGTGAGGGCAGAGGACTGCAAGAGGAATGAAGAAGGAAATACAGGCTGAGAAAATGTCTTCGGAAAGGGAAAGCTGCAATGTTAGGGAAGGTTGCTGTAAAGGAGAAGAAAATTAAAACTTGTTAACGAAGAAAAACTTTGGTAACTGGGAGCCAAAACATTTGAAATAACTGAGATAATGAATACCTTGGAAATGACGTCACTGAGAGGTATTCTGGGAGATGGCACTGCAGTCATCATGATTGGTCTGAACTTCGCAGACCGGACTGGTATCAAAGAGAGGTTAAGCCTGAAACACACTACATTTAGTGTCCCCGCTCATCTGCCTCAAATCCTCTAACCAAACAAAAAAGAGCATTTTGAAGAGGACAGGAAAGATTTTCATCTCCAGAGCAGTCGTGCTGAGGGGTAATGCTGTGTCAGGAAAAGTGTCAAGGCTTTGTGTTGGAAGACTTTGGTGAGAGGGGACTACAGTGAGGCTCAGGTAAGGTTTTTTTTTCCACCTCTATTATAGAGCAGTGGGGAGAGAGGCTACAGCTCTTGCAGGATGTGACTTTACCTGCAAGAAGTGCATCCAGCTTCAGCTCCTCCGAGACCACATTAGGGAGCTGGAGCTGGATGAACACCAGCTCATTTGGAGGCTGAGGAGCTGATAGAGAGGAGTTACAGGAAAGTAGTCACACCTAGGTTACAAGATGAAGGTTAAGTAAAAACAATGACTGCAGATGCTGGAAACCAGATTCTGGATCAGTGGTGCTGGAAGAGCACAGCAGTTCAGGCAGCATCCAACGAGCAGCGAGACAAGATGAAGGCTGCTGGGTTACTGTCAGAAGAGGGAAAGGGAATGGGCAGTCAATGCGGGGATCCACTGTGGCCGTTCCCCTCTATAACAAGTGTAGCATTTTGGGTACTGTTGGGGAGAAACGACTTACCAGGTGAAAGCTACAGCAGCCAGGCCTCTAGCACTGCATCTGGCCTTGTAGCTCAGAAGGGAAGGGGAGACATGAGAGGAGTGCTAGTGATAGGAGATTCATTAGTTAGGGGAACAGAAGGAGATTCTGTGAACAAGAACGAGATTCCTGGACAGTACTTTGCCTCCGGGGTGCCAGGGTCAGGGATGTCTCCGATCGAGTCTACGGCATTCTTAAAAGGGAGCATGAGCAGCCAGAAGTCATGGTACACATCAGTACTAATGACATATCTAGGAAAAGGGATGAGGTTATGAAAAGTGAATTTAGGGAGTTAGGAAGGAAGTTAAAAAGAAGGACCTCAAGGGTAGTAATCTCTGTGCTGCGAGTGAGGGCAAGAAGAGGAAGGTATTGCAGACAAATGCATAGCTGTTGAGTTGGTGCAGGGGGCAGGGTTTCAGATTTGTGGATCATTCGGTTCTTTTCTGGGGAAGGTATGACCTGTATAAAAGGGATGGGTTACACCTGAACTCGGCAGGAGCAGGTGGGGGGTGGGGGCGTGGGGGAGAAACAATATCCTTGTGGACAGGTTTGTAAAGCTTTTGGGAAAACTTTAAACTAAGTTGGTGTGGGAACCAGATCATCAGGTCAGAAGATGCAGCAGCTAGGTGTAAAGGTAGATCCAACAAGCAGAGAGACTGAGGAAGGGTAGGCTAAAGTGACAAGAGGATGGGAATCCAGGCAGAAAGGCAAAAGGATGTAGTGCAGAGACCAAAGCAAAAGTTAAGAAAGAGCAAAGTAAAATTGGGCAACAGAATAATTCCATGCTGTACACCTCTATGACTCTCTGACTCTATATGCAAAAGACAGGGAGATTGTCCCTTTAGAATCTAGCAATGAGTATAAGGGCACTTTATCTGAATATCCATAATATTTGAAACAAAGTCAATGAACTTGTTGTGCAAATCAGTACAAAGGGGTATGATTACATTGCCATTACAGAAACATGGTTGCAGGTGGTGATGACTGGGAATTAAATATCCAAGGTAATTAGGAAGGATAGGCAGGAAGGTAAGGGAGGTGGGGTCATGCTCTTAATTAAGGATGAGATTAAGGAGACACTATGTAGGATCTAAGGAGCAAAATGTTGAATCAATTTGCATGGAGATCAAGAATAGTAAGGGGAAGAAGTCATTGGTGGGAGTAGTGTATAGGCCACCCAGTAGTAATGGTACAGTGGCAAAGCGATCAATGAAGAAATATCTGATGCATGTAAGAATGGAACGGCAGTAGTTGTGGGGGACCTTAACATGTGCATTGATTGGCTGAATCAAATCGGTAGAAGCAGTCTTTAAGAGGGGTTCATTGAACGCATCCATAATAATTTTCTTAAACAGCATGTTACCGAACCTACAAGGAAGGGTGCAATCTTCGATCTGGTCCTGTGTAATGCCACAGATAAAATTAATGATCTCGTATTTAAGGATCCTGTTGTGAAGTGTGATCATGGTATGATCTTAATATTGGATACAAATGGAGGATGAAATAGTATTAGCTAAAACCAGGGTGCTATGCTTAACCAAGGGAGACTATAATGAGATGAGGAAGGAGTTGGCTACCTTTGACCAGAAGCACAAGTTATATGGTGGAACAGTGGAGGACTTTCAAAGAGATTTTTCACAGTGTTCAAGGAAAGTATATTCTGGTCAAAAATGAGGATAACAAGGGTAGGAAGAGCCAGCCTTGGATGACCAAGGATATATAGGAAGGCATCAATTAAAAGTTCAGGCTTACAAAGTAGCCAAGAGTGGTGGGAAATATGAAGATTGGGAAAACTTTAAAAAGCACAAAGAACTACAAAGCAAGCAATAAAGAAATTGAATACAAGCTAGCATAGAATATAAAAACAGATAGGAAAAATTTTTATAAATCCATAAAACAAAAAAGGGTGGCTAAAATGCACATAGTTCCTTCGCAGGATGAGAAAGGGAATTAGTACTGGGTAAGGCTGAAACGGCTAAGGTCTTGAATAACTATTTTGTGTCAGTCTTCACAGTGGAAGATGTGTCTAACATGCCAAAGCATGATGTTAAGGGTATGATAGGAGATGAGGACCTCAATTCAGTTGTTATCACTAAAGGGGTAGTGTTGAGCAACTTGAGGGTCTGAGGGTAGGTAAGTCCCCTGGTCCTGATAGAATGCATCCCAGGGTGCTGAAAGAAATGGTGGAAGTTATAGTAGATGTGTTAGTGGTAATTTACCAAAATTCACTGGACTCCGAGCAGGTCCCAGCAGACTGGAAGACAACAAATGTCACACTGCTATTTAAAAAAGGGCGTAGGCAAAAGGCAGGTAACTATAGGCCAGTTAGTTTAACATCTGCAGATGGGAAAATGCTGGAGGCTATCATTAATGAAGAAATAGTGAGACATCTGGATGGAAAGGGTTCCATCAGGCAGACTCAGCATGGATTCAGGAAGGGAAGGTTGTGTTTGAC
This sequence comes from Hemiscyllium ocellatum, assembly GCF_020745735.1. Classification (NCBI taxonomy): domain Eukaryota; kingdom Metazoa; phylum Chordata; class Chondrichthyes; order Orectolobiformes; family Hemiscylliidae; genus Hemiscyllium; species Hemiscyllium ocellatum. The sequence goes on along the minus strand of NC_083428.1, from coordinate 30,332,271 downwards.
AAACTTACTGGAGTTCTTTGAGGATGTAGTAAGTGTGGTGTATGGAGGGGGACAGGTATATATTGTATACTTGGATTTCCAGAAGGCGTTCGACAAGGTGCCGATATGGTTGGAGATCAGTGGTGAACGGGATGCCATGGGGTCACTCTCGATTGTTCGTAATATATATAAACCATTTGGAAGAGGAGACCGAGTGTAACGTATCCATGTTTGGTGCTGAAACTGAATTGAGTGGAAAGACAAAGTGTACAGAGGATATGGAGGGTCTGCAGAGAGAGAGATTTAGATAGGTTGTGAGTGGGGCGGGCAAGAGTCTGGCAGATGGAGTACGATGTTAGTAAATGTGAGGTTATCCACTTTGGAAGTAAAAATAGTAGGTCAGTATTATTTAAATGGTGAAAGATTGAAGCATGCTATTGTGCAGAGGGAGTTGGGAATGCTTAGTGAATCGCTAAGAGTTGATTTGCAGGTGCAACAGTATATCAGGAAGGCAAATGGACTATTAGCTTTCATTGCTAGAGGGATTGAATTTTAGAGCAGGAGGTTCTGTTCCAATTGTACAAGGTGTTGTCGAGGCCACACCTGGAGTATTGTGCACAGTTCTGGTCGCCTTACTTGAGGAAGGATAAACTGGTTTTGGAAGAGGAGGTTCACCAGGTTGATCCTGGAGATGAGGGGCTTACCCTCTGAGGAGAAGTTGAGCTGCCTGTGACTGTACTCACTAGAATTTAGAAGAATGAGAGGGAATCTCACAGAAAAATACAAAATTATGAAATGGATCGGTAAGATAGAGGAAGGCAAGTTGTTTCTGCTGGTGGGTGAGACCAGGACTTGGGGACATGGCCTCAACATTAGGGGGAGTGGTTTCCGGGCAGAGATGAGAAGGAACTGCTTTTCCCAGAGAATAGCGAATCTATGGAATTCTCTGCCCAAGGAAGCAGTGGAGACAGCTTCATGAAATATATTCAAGACACAGTCGAATGGTTTTTCCATAGTAGGGGAATTAAGGGTTATGGGGATAATATAGGTAGACGGAGCTGAGATGATGAATAGATCAGCCAGGATTTTAATGAATGGCAGAATATTCTGTTCAGGCCAAATGGCCTCCTCCTGTTTCTCTTACTATGAAACTATGAACTGTGACGTTTCTAGTTGAAGACCATGTAACTTCAGGAGCAATTATACGGAGAAGGTGTAGTGAATGCTGTTGATATGTTTCACTTTAAAATTTAAAATCGGACATCAGAGATCTAAGAAGTGGAGGGACAATAGGGGAGTGTTTTGTGCCCTGAAGTAGTCAATGATACTACTTGACATAATTGGTAGATTTTTTAAAAAAATACTGTAGCAGCACTTCAAATTTATATTGCACCTTCAACTTAGCTGAGAGAAAAGAAAAACACTCAATTTGTTGTCTCTCGTACTGGGTGGTATGCTGTCGTGTTTGAATTATTATCCTTCTCAAAAAGCAAATCTAAGTTATTGGGCTTTGAATGCATTTAGTCCATTGGAATTGGTGCCAATTTTAAAAGAGACTATAGTAGCAATCAGATAATGATCATCCAACCTTGTAGTGCAGTTTGGGGAAGGTTTCCACAACACACTACCTGTAAAGAAAAATCACAGATTAGCTTATAAAGAACAAGTATATAGCTTTGTTGCATTGCACACTAGAATTTGTCTCTTCTTTCCTGGCATTACAAATGTGACCATTTCCTTACGGTATTTATCAAGACACAACAAGTTAATTCTGCTGTATCTTTCTTTTGAAGTACTTGTATTTAGATAGATAATGCAACTGTCCTGTTTTTCAGTGGCTCAGAGATCCAGGTCCCAGGAATGAGAAGAGGACATTATTTTGTGACATGATTTGCTTTCTTTTCATCACGCCATTAGCAGCAATCTCTGGCTGGCTTTGTTTGCGAGGAGCACAGGATCATCTACAATTCAACAGCCGCCTGGAGGCAGTTGGACTCATTGCACTCACTGTTGCACTTTTCACCATCTATGTCCTGTGGACACTGGTGAGTAGAATCATAGAATCCCTACAGTATGGAAACGGGCCATTTGGCCCAACAAGTCCACACTGACCCTCCGAAGAGTAACCCACTCAGACCCATTCCCCTCCCCATTACACAACATTTACCGCTGACTAATGCACCTAACCTACACATCCCTGAACACTATGGACAATTTAACCTGGCCAATTCACCTAACCTGCACATCTTTTGGATTGTGGGAGGAATCCAGAGCACCCGGAGGAAACCCACGCAGGCATGAGGAGGTTGTGCAAACTCCACACAGGCAGTCGTGCAAGGCTGGGATCGAACCCGGGTTCCTGCCGCTGTGAGGCAGCAGCCACCATGCTGCCCATTAAGACATTAAGAAAAATATGAGATTAAGCATCACCGAGTCATTCCATTGTAATTTTGTTTATTCGCACGTTCTTCCTTTCTCATCTCTCAATGCTTACTGTGTTAATGTCACTTTGTGAATTGATGGTAAACAATAGTCATCAAGTCACCAACATTCCAATTTAGATTTATTAGTTTAATAAGCCTGAATTACTAAACTTTACACCTAAAATAATTTCACTCCGAAACAATGCTTTCCTCCTCTTATCACTCATTATGAAGGTGGGATTAACTATATTCATTTGGAAAAATTCCAATTCAATTCATAGATTTTGCCATTTTAAATAACTGATATCTCAAATATTGATGGGTTAGATCAGAAATAAGTCTTTGAAATACTTACAGAATTGCGTTGTCCTTCATTAAGTAAGCAAAAAATTGCAAAACCATGTTTCAGTCCATAAAGTTTCTGTAGTTTCCACAAGTTTGATTTTATGTTTTATAAAGACTTAGCATCTTTTAAATTGATATGTACACCATGATCATTTTACTCTGGCTGATGTAACAGATAAACAGAGTTATACTCTCAAATATAAACTCATTATGGTCTAAGTATTTTTTTCAATGAATGAATCAATCACTCAATGAAGGGCAGGCATCAGAGACAACCAGGTAGCATTGCTGCAAGTTTCACCAAAAATTTAAAGAAATGAGTCAGCCCTATTTTCAATATGTTTACTTATTAAAACAAAAAGACCATCTGGCCCCATACCTTCAAACATAATGGAAGAGGTCCTTTAGGGAAGGAAACTGCCATCCTCATCTTGTCTGGTATGTATGTGACTTCAGAACCACAGCAGTGTGGCTGACTCATAACTGCCCTCGAGGCAATTTGTGATGGGTGATAAATGCTGGCCTAGCCAGCAATGCTCTCATCTCATAATGAATAAAAAACAGGTTAAGTTTATTTTTGTCAGTATGGTTTTGTGGTAATTTGTTCTTTTGGATTTGCTGCAGATTGGATTATGGGCAAGTTTTCCTCAGAGTTCTAAATAATAATAGCAGTGTTGCCTAATTAAACCGTTTACTTCAAAATGCATTGTTACACAGTTGGTGGAGCTCTTCATATCTGCTTTGAGTGGCAGAGATGTAATGGATCCAGATTTCTGGTCAGATAAACTTTGTGGGCAGAAGAGTAGCTTAAGCAGATGTTTGGATCAATGACCAAAATCTTATTCAAACAGAGAGTTTCCAGGTTCTTTCTGACAAAAGAGAAATTTAGGGTGGGAATTCAGGACTTGGGGCCTTGGCAGTTGAAGGTACGGCCACCAATAGTACTTTGGTAGAACATTTAAAATCGGTGTTGCCCAAAATGCCAGAATTGGTAAAAAGCTGACACACCAGAGGAAAGTTGGGCTGGAAGAGGTTACACAGGTGAGAGGAGGCAAAGCCTTGAGGGATTTGATGATGTGATGAGCGTTTTAAAATTGAGACATTGCTTAATTGGGAGCTTAGTTGGTCACCAAGCACAGAGCTGATGGGTAAATGAGTTTTGTCATAACTTAGCACATTGATCGCAGAGTTTTGGATGACCTCATGTTTATGGAGAGTAGAAAGTAGGAGACTGGCCAGGGATGTATTGGAATAAAACATGGATTATGGTTTGAAGGACACATGAGGTAAGGCAGGAGTACAAGTTAAAACAGATGATCTATTAGTATAGATATATAATCAGAAATGCCAACATCAGTATGACACCAATGTTGTAAACATGCTGGTTGAGCCTGGGCGATTCCTAGGCAGATGGAATTGTTGTATAGGTTTGTGGTAGGGACTAAAGACAGTGACTTTGGTCTGCCTAGTATCTAGTTGCAGGAAATTGCTGCTTATCCAGTATTAGAACTTAGAACAGTCCAGCACAGGAACGGGCACTTCAGCCCTTGATGTTGTGCCAAACATGATGTCAAATTAAACGAATCCCTTCTGCCTGCCCTTGGTCCACATCCCTCCAATCCTTGAGCTTATCGGAAAGTCCTTTAAACACCCCTATCATGTCTCTATCCAACACCACTCATAGCAATGTGTTCCAGACTCCTACCAAACTCTGTGTAAAAAACACTTGCCCCTCAAATCTCCTGCAAGCTTTTCCCCCCTCATCTTAAATGCACACCCTCTAGTATTAGACATTTGAACTCTGGAGAAAAAGATTCTGACTGTCAACCCTGTCTATGCATCTCCTAATTTTACAGACTTCTATCAAGTCTCCCCTCATCCTCTGCCACCCCAGAGAGAACAGCCCAAGTTTTCTCTCCTCTCCTTACAGCTCACATTCTGTAATCCAGACAGCATCCTGGTAAACCTCTTCTGCACCCTCTCCAAATCATTGGTGGGTTGTTTGTTTTAGCCATTTAATTTTAAGTGGCAGTATTTTAATATAAAATTTATTCCAAAATTATTCCAACAACCTAAATGATACAATGCTGTAAGTGATAATATTCTGTCTCAAAATCTTACTGCAATGATGGGACTTTTAATATGCATGTAATTTTGTTTTCCTCATCCTTTATTTTAAGGTTATTGATTTAATTGCTTTACTCAAAACAACCATTTTATCAATATTCTATACTGGGCAGTTACTATGCTCCTGTCAGAATTAAAGAATATATGGACTTATCATTTGCTGCAATACAACAGGAATGCTTTTTTTCCCAAAGTTATGCACTTTTAAAACCTGAAACAAATTGGAACAATCCCAAGCACCTCACCAATGCTCACCTCTTAAAGAAACACTGTTCTAATATGACATATTCAACTATAATACATAACAATCAGTATCCAGATGCCAGTTCTGAAATGATATTGTGAAAATGGTGCAAAATGACTGATGTTTACTAATTATCTTGTAGAACATTGGGTAGCTCCAGTTAGCTGCTTCCCCACACCAGTGTAGTTTGCAACATAAGCTGTGTGTAGAATTGTTACTCTGAAACTATATGTGGAGTCGTGAATTGAGACACTGACCTTCCACTACATTTTCAGGAGTTGTTGCCCACCTTCTGTAATGTAAATGTAAAATTATTGTTGCAAAGTTTTTGGACACATGATGCATGTCCTTGTAGTTTTAAAACTTTATGTCAAAACCCGAGAATGACATGTTTTGAGACAAATGTCTGTCATGAATGTTTTCCCACTTAATAACAAATTTTGCTGGTGCAAAGTGAAATTAAAGCTATAGAATTATAACAGGACAAACTCCCTGTGTTGTGACTTTATTAGCACATAGTGACATTTTCCTGGGTCTAAAGTACAAGGTTCGAACCCTGTTCAAATTTAAATTCTCTAATTATCAACAAATCTGTCTTGATGATATGGCCTCTGTGTCCCTGTGCAAAAGGAGAAAGAAATAAACTCAAATTCCTGCTTATGCTTGCTGTTCTTGAGGACACAGCTGTATTTATCAATGATCTCAGCCTACCGATATGTTTCCCAAGCTGACACACAGTCAACTCCAGAATATCATCAGATTCTTGGGGAAAGTCAGTAAGTGGGAAGAATGAAATTTGAAGAGATATGTTCAGTACTTGTAAAAATAACACATGCTGATTTTTGCCCAAAGGTTTCCTTCCGTTATCACTGCCAGCTCTACTCCGAATGGCGAAGGACCAACCAAAAGGTCCGATTGATGGCTGCAGACCATAACAGTGCTACTCAGCATTCTCTTCTCTCATCAAAGCTCATAAGAAAAGATTCCAGTGAAACAATTGTGTGAATTTATTGGTAAATATCGATAGAGAAATGAAAACTCTCAAAATTCACATTTGTCCTCAAAATGTGTAAAGTAACTCCAGCCAGCATCAGCAAAACAACAGCAACTTGTTTATTGGAATACATGCAAGAAAGAAACTTCATTTGCAACACTCTCAGGAGCCACTAAATATGCAGCCAGCATTTAAATGCAATTCTAATGAACAGTGGGATTAAAACATCATATTTCCATTATACAATTGGATGGTGGTTATTCTCCCATTGTAAGGTTAAAGCTTATGGAATAGTAACATGGAGTTTGAAATGTTGACAATCATTTGTGCTATCCTGCACAAAATAACCGGGCAAAGAACAAAAGAATGAGATATGTGTGTGATCTGATCCTTCTTTGTTATAAGAGGCAGCAACCAGCTGTGAACATAAAGTAAACCCTTGGCATTGCACAGTATTCAGCTATTGGATTGGTCAGCACTAATTATGTGAAGACCTGGGAGACCCTCCGAATTTTATTTTCGCTGAATATTATTTTTAAATAGAGAAGTGGCAAAGCAGACATGCAAGCATAATTGGAATTCAGCAAGTTTAAATGTGAACCTACAGGTCTGAGTAGTATCATTTTTTAAATTTCCTTAGAAGATGAGATAGGATATACTCCAATGACCAGTGTACATTATCTAGCACTGGTCTTGTGCATCACTGATGTACAACAACTTAATGTCTCAAAAGTGGCATATAATCACATTCTAATATTGGTGTTGTGACATTTTTTTATTGGCAATTATCTCCTGACTTCAACAAATTACACTCTTATTGTCAAATACTCTGCATGTTTTTAAAAATCACATTTTTGCAATATAGTTAGCAACACTACAATCAGTTTCCTGTACTTGTGACCACAGTGCATAGTCAGAGAGCTTGGGAATGTCACTAAATGACAACTTTGAGAAATAATTTGTAATATTTAAAACTGTGAGAATTTATTCAGAAAAAGCTAGAGAAAACAAAAGTAATCAAAATGAATAAGTGGAACCATAGAAATCATAAATCTTCAAAACCTGTATGAGAAGTAAAAGACGCCTGGGCAAATGTTGTTCGAAGCACTTATTATTTTTCATTGCAACTAATTTGACAAAATTTGGCTTGAATTAAAACCTGTTATACAAACTTTATTTGTTTTCCAAATATGATGGGTTTGGAAGAGGTGTTCACTTCCAAAATTTATCTTTCCCTTTTGAAGGTTAGCTGACTGCAGCAGATGGAAGGACATTTTGCTTTCTAGTCTGGTAGAGTAGATTTCTGTTTCCTGCCTTTCTTTCTATGTCATCCATAAACATTTGATAAGTGAAATATCAAAATAATACTGTACAGTTTGTGAAAATGTTTAAAGAGGGCTTATAATATTAAAACTCGTTCAATGTGTTTACCACCTTTTTATAGTTTTCAGAATGTTTGTTTAGTTTTTATTGCAGAATTCTTGGTGCACAATTTAAGGGCTTTGTGCAATTCCAGTGTGATGTAAAGTTTAAATGTAAGTTTAGGGAGACTGTAACTTTTTTAAAAATTTGTTTAATTCAGTATTTCTCCTTCTGATCATTGATTTTTAAATTGAAATTGATGGTGATAGAGCAATGAGCACTGATTGTGATTATACAGTTGAAAACTCTCACTCGTCATCACCTTTTTTTTCTTCCTTTGAGGATAATTATTTTATAGCAATTCATCAATTTATGATTACACTTCTATTGTTCAATATTTCTTAAACTGAGATTCAGTCTGACACGTAAACATCGTCACCATGTGTTCTGGTGCATGAAGCTCCATTTTCTTATTATCTGCACAAAAAATGAAAAACTGCCACATTGCATCCTCTATGTAATTTATTGTCAAAGAAAACTAAACATTATTTGCATTCCTGATTCTATCACCACTTGCACAAGAAAGAGCAAAACTGAGATAAAAAGAAAAGCTTTCAAGCTAAAACAAAGTGCAGAGAACGTTAGAAATGCATTTTGTTTTTGTTAGACTTTCTACATTTCTGAATTGTTGAAGTAATGACAGAATTTCAGTAAAACAAAAGCAAAATCCTATTTGGCAAACGGTAAATTACTAGTGAGTGTGCCTTCGTCGTATGTAAGTTTACATGGAGTATTTGTATGAGCAGATTGTAAGCAGTCTTGTTCTGCAGTTTGAACTTTTAGTTAGAAATTCTACATATTGATACCTATATGCTTCCAAGCACATCAATTTGATGCATAAGAAAATTGGCTTAATAAATATAACATCAATGTTTTAGCTAGCTTGCTAGCCAAGAAGAAATAAATATCATGCTTTATAACATTTTCAGGACATTTGAAAGCACTTCACAGTCAATGGATTACTTTTGTAATGCAGCCATTTATTAAACTTGAAAGTAAATTAGTAGACAATTTTTGTTCAATAAGATGCCAGAATAAGCAATGCAATGAATGAATGCTCAAAAAAGTTTGGTTGTGGTTGAAGGAGGTATGTTAACTGAGAGACTAGTGGAACTGCTGTTGCTCTTCAAATAATCTGAGAGATGATTTTTGCTCATTTGAACAGGGCCCTGATTAAATGTCTCATCCAAATAACGGCACCTGACTATGTACTGCTTAGCCAGCACTCCAGCTTCTGTATCAGGTGGAATTTATGTGCCCAAATCTTGACTGGGGAAGGAGGGGGTGTGCTTCAACCCATGAGCATCTGACTTGGTGCGGAGTGCAACCAACTGAGCCAAACTGATTTTTTTTTAATTAAGGGAATTTTGGAAAATTTTGTTTTTCTTGAACTAAGTCCCTTTTAATGTAATTTTCTGGCACTTGTTTGAAATTATGGCTTTTTTTTTTCAATTTTAGTAAAACATAGTATCTAATGTTCTTTGACTTTGTGTGAACTGTTGTGATCCTCACCTCTTTAAATTAAGGTTCAATTGTTTTGTCTGTGTCTGTACAGCAACCTTTCTTTTGGCCAGGTTCAGAAATCCCAGTAATGTAATCTGTTAATGGCTTTTGAAATTGCCATTTCTGAAAAACTGCTTTGTCTTACATTCCAATGTCTGACTGCTCAGAAAATCTTACTAAATTAGGTGACAGACACATCATTATTGTTAGTACCTATAAGAGATGAGTTCCTGCCTGTAGGTTTCAGATACAAAACTGTACTGTATGAAGTATGTGAGTTTGTTTACATTTCCTCTGTTTGCTTCATGTGGTTGCTGACATTGCAACCTGCCACCTCGAGCCTTAATTTTATTAATTGAACCTCTTTTTACTTCCCCAAGTAACTCCAATATACCAGTTGGATAAGTTTTGCTTGATAATTTTTTTCTTGCTTTGATAGGTTTCTTAATCTGTGTTTAAAATGACACCTATACATGCTACAAATGCAAAACTTATGATTTTTTTAAGCAACATGGTACATCCTGATTGGATGTCTTTAATTCTTGGCACATGCCCACTTTTTTGATGAATTTGTTGAATTTGCTTGAAATATTTTGTTGAAATTGTGGTCTTCACATTTCATGTGACATGCAACTTTCAAAATTGCATTTAATTCCTGCCAAAATCGTTTTGTAAAATACATTTGCAACATGAATTGGTTAATTTTCATTTGATTACTAGAATTGATTAAAATAATGTTTTGCCTAATATTAAGTGAAATGTAACAGTGGATTAGCAGGCCTGATTTTTATGCCTGGTTGAAAGTGAGGTTACCGGAAACCTAAGAAATGGTTTGAACGAAATTTAAGATAAGAATGATAAATGGTTTCTGATTCACTGATGTTGGGATCATAGCAAGAGTGTTGTTACACTGAGAGTTTAGCAATCCTGAAACAGAAGGGGGGGAATTCAGTTCACAGTCACTTTCCTAACCACTGCCAATATACCCCAATGCAGATATTTGACATGTAAAAAAGAATGAGGGTAGACTCATTATTAAGTAATGAGTATTAAGTAATAAGTATTAAATAATCTTTTAATAGTTTCTGACAATGCTCACCACATTAAAACATGGCTGTTTGAATGAAATATAGGACGAGTGAACACAACTTTTACTTCAGCAAGAGGTGGTTTATTAGGGATTGATTGGGGGGGATTTTTATTTCCCATTTTGTAGATAATAAACACTTCAAGGAACTGACCCAATATGAAACATTACAAAAACGTAATATCAAAGAATAAGGAACTGGTTTGGTGTTGATTCATCCAATGACTGTCAGCAGTGTTAAACAAATAATGTTGAAAAGTGCAGGAATGCAGTTGAGATCTAATCCTAATTATGGCACAAAGTTGAGCTGCTAGATTTAGACATGCTGTGAAAGTTTTAATTATCAGTCATTGTGAGAAAGAAACAAACCATCATTTTAAAACCATTTTTCTATATCTTTAGCTAATGACTTTTATTTCTTTCTTTTGAATATCTTTAAAAAAACTTAAGACATGAATTGGTGCACAGGTATTTGTGTCAGTATTTTTTAAATGAATTTTTGTCCCCAAAAGTCTTACCAGCTGGACCAATAGAGATGCAACATTTATTGAACTGTGCACAACCATGATTTCAATCCATTGATTGTCTTAGACTAATTGGATCCAAAGAAAATGACCCAGTTGCAGACTTTGACGTAATTGTTATTTTTTTATTATAAAAGTTCAATAGCTATTCTGTACTGCCATCTAACTAATTGGACAGAGAGGTAAGGTTAGGCAGATTTGGGCCTTGAACTGTTGGAGTTTTGAAGAATGAAAGGTAATCTTATGGAAACACACAAAATACTGATGGAATTTGACAGGGTATATGCTGAAAGGATATCAGAAAGCAGGAAGGTTTTCCCTTTGGATAGACAAGAAAATGCAGTTTAAAAAGGGATCTTCCATTTAAAATAGAAATTGGGATGACTTTTCTTCTGAGGGACATGAATCTTTGGGGCACTCTTGAATAATGGAGGCATAATCATTGAATACTTGTAAACTGAGGTAAAAAGGGAGTGGTTAGTCACCCAGAGTAGATTGAAATATGAAGTTTATGCCTCAATCAAATCAGCTATGATCTTATTGGATGATTGAGGCTGGTAGGACTGAATTGCCTTCCTTGCTGTCTCAGAAGTGGCCACCTCTCTGTGGCACTGTGGAAACTTCTACATTGCCAGTCTAAGTCAGACAGTTGGCAATGTGGATTATCTGGCCACTATCTTTAATTAAGCGCAGATTAGGTAGCAGCTCATTAAGAGGCCTCTTCAAGGGAACTGCCACTGTGATATCACTGCCCATCTGTTCAGGCTCAGGACCCGCTTATGGTCCCAGCTTCAGGACTCACCCCCTTTCCAAGAAAATAGACCTGTGTATTTAGTCCTAAATTAGCTGAAGCAGTTATTTGTTTCAAATTAATGCTGTTATTTCTGGTTAGTGATTTATCTTTAGATGTTACTCTTTGTATAATATAAAACTATGATTAATTTCTTTTTTAAAAAAAAAGCAAGGTTACTGGACCATATTGAACAGAAATTTCCGGTTTAATCCCTTTATTTTTTGCTGGTATGACAGTAATGGCAGTCAGTGTTCTATGAATCAAAGAGCGAGTTATCAGTGGGTTTTTTTTAACTCCTTAGTGCTATTCCTATTGGACAATATTGAGCAAGAACAGGGTCTAGCTGGTCATTGATACAATGTAGTCATTTTTGCCTCTTCTGCTAAATATAGAATGGCAAATTAAGTAAGGCAGTAGAGGAACTTTCATCCTATCAAGGAATTGATACAATTGCGAAGGGAAGAAAAATTAAGAGGATAATTTTTTCAGTACTTTAATATCCTTTACGCGCCTTCTTTATTTTTGCACAAACAGTAAGTCCATATCTAGAATCTGTCATCCGCAATGTTTTTTGTACGTTAGGTACTATTAACCCAATCAAAATAATGCACTGATTTATATGTGTACTACTCAGTTCTCAGCCTGAGTATTGATCATGGAAAATTTTCATCTTCTGAAATTCTGAAATTCTTCTGTCCTTTGTGTGGTCAGATGTCAAAATGGTGCTTATCACCTTCTATTATGGTAAAACTGTTCTGAAATTCACGATCTAGGTGGAGTTTTTTTTAAGTTCTATTGTATGAGGAAAGATACTGTGGCAATAGGAGGATATGATTTCTGTAAATCCTCCCTAAACCTGTAGTGTTTGAAGATAGCACTCTAAAATAACTTGAACAGAATGCCGCTCACTTTTGTATTTAAGTATCAATTAAAGCTGAAGCTTTGTCCTTGTTGAGAAAATTTCAGTAGAGGATTTAAAAAATGTTCGGTATTTGTTTCTGACTCTTTGAAGGTCTCTTGGAAAAATCTAAAAAAACATCCTTTAAGAAGCCTCTTACTTATGCAGTTGGTTATTTAATAGTGTTTTTTTTTCCATTTTATTTCATGGTAGATGTTTGGTTTCAAGTGTGTTTTTGCAACAATTGAATTGAGCTCTTCTCTGAAAGGATTTTGCATGGAAATAAAGTGAGGGCCTGGACACCTCAAGGTGTGTAGTAAGTTCTTGTGGTTCTGTCCCAGCAGTAGTAAACCGTTACATATATTGTTAATGTCATTACTCTTGGAATGTATAATGTTTTAACTATCTGGTTTGTAGTTGCTATAAATTGTGTACATATTTACAATCATTATATTCTGGCTATTACCATTATTATAATGCCTTTGGGTAATTGTCTTCATTCCATTTTTGTAAATATGATACATGTATTCATAATTCAATTTCATATCTTGAATAAACTATATCCAAAGTCACTTTTATGCTGTAATTATTTTACACATTAAATGCTATAGAAGAATAAATTTTACTTAAGTTTTACCTTGATTAAATAAATTAAGTTAATCTGTACCACTTTACCATTTTTGTGAATATTTCTATTTTATGAAACGGTGTATCAAATTTTTGCATTAGCTGTTAAAACTGGGCCCTATAGACAAGGCAGAATTACGTTTGATCCCAACAGAACAACAGTTGAAGTAAAGGGTACCTCAATGACATGAGTTGGTCAACACTCCTGCTTCTGACTGTTCCTTGACAACAACTGGAAATTGTACACGTAGGTGGTGTTTGGTGAGGGCATGAGTGGTTTTGGCCCTGACTTTATAATTGGCTCTGCCTTCCTTGGCACATATGCAAATTTTTCCCATTTTAGTAGAGTAGTTGGTGGTACCATCGCCAAGACCAGTTCGATGTTTGTTGGAACTGGGGGCACATCCACTAAATCATCTCTTGTATTGCTAACATAGCACCTATGGGGGTTATAACTATTGAACCATAGAATATTACAGTGCGATACAGGCCCTTTGGCCCTCGATGTTGTGCTGACTTGTGGAACCAATCTGAAGCCCATCTAACCTACACTATTCCATTGTCATCCATCTGTTTATCCAATGATCATTTAAATATCCTTAATGTTGGCGGGTCTAATACTGTTACAGGCAGGGCATTCCATGTCCCGACTACTCGGAGTAAAGAACCGATCTCTGACATCTGTCCTATCTCTTATCACCCCTCAATTTAAAGCTATGTCCCCTCGTGCTAGCCATCACCATCTGAGGAAGAAGGCTCTTACTGATCACCCTATCTAATCATCTGATTGTCTTGTATGCCTCTATTAACCTTCTTCTTTCTAACAAAAACAGTCTCAAGTCCCTCCACCTTTCCTCATTCGACCTTCCCTCCATACCAGGCAACATCCTGGTAAATCTCCTCTGCACTCTTTCCAATGCTTCCACATTATAATGCAGCAACCAGAACTGTACACAATATCCAAGTGTGGCCTCACCAGAGTTTTGTACAGCTGCAACATGGCCTCGTGGCTCCAAACCTCAATCCCTCTACCAATGAAAGCAACACACCATACGCTGCCTTAGCAATCCGAGCAACCTGGGTGGCAGCTTTCAGGGATCTGGATTCACTTCTCCACCGACTTGTATAATGCCCTTAGTCACCACAGCTGCCTACAGTTGCAATTTGAAGCGATATGTGCCTGTATTTCTTGAAATGATCGATATTCCATATTTTGTGTCAATGCCTGCAGATTTGGTTTAAAGAAAGAGAAACTCTGCTGAATATAATTATTGTCTAAGAATTTATAACTTGCCTTCATTTATTTTTTTTTGCAAATCAACCTGTAGCATGGTACAACAAGATTTTTTTTCACAAATCTGTTTGTTGGTATACGAGTGTCACAGGCAAGACCAGTATTTATTCCTCGTAACTAGTTTTCCTTGAGAGGGTAGTGCTGAGCTGCTGCCTTTTAGCACTTGAGCCTGTGTGAAATGAAGTCCAGTAGTGCTGGTGGCTAGAGAGTTTTATTTAGATGAAGTTTTGGCAATGGAATAATTATGTGTCCATACTAGGATCACACTTGGAGAGAAACTTAGAAAGGAAGCACACATGAACATATATCACTATGTTCATATCAGTTGAAGTTGAGGGTTTGAGAGCTGTTGCCAGACAAGCTTTGATGAATTACTGCATCTTGTAGATGATACTACTGTGGTGGTGGGGGAAGTGAATGTTTAAGGTGATGCAAATCATGTAAGCTGTTTTGTTCTGGATAATGTTAAGCTTCTTGAATTTTGCGAATGTACTTACCTAGGCAAGTGGAAAATATTCCATGACATTTCCAGTTTGTGGTTTTCAATAGGCAGGATTTGGGGAGTAGGAGGTAAGATTCTCACTGCAGTGTTTCCAGCTCTCGTAGTCAGAATGTTTATATAACCAAATTAAGTTTCTGGTCAGTTATGATTCTAGCACATTGATATGAAGGAATTCAACAAAGATCATGCCATTGAACTTCAAGTGAATTAGTCAGACAGTTGTTGAAGAAAATGAGTTTGTTTATTGCTGAGGATTATCTGAGAAGTTGAATAGAACAACCTACTCGTGACCTTTTGAAATGGAGAGAAGGACGTTAAGGTAGCTGAAGACAGCTGGAGCTAGTTGGGCTCTGAGCAAATTAAGTAGCTGTAGTTTGGGTCTGAGCTGATTGGTCTTCCTCAACCATATTAATTTGGTGGATGTAGGTTTGCTCGCTGAGCTGGAAGGTTCATTTTCAGATGTTTTGTCACCATACTGGGTAACCTCTTCAGTGAGCCTCCAGACAAAGCTTCATTCAGAGCTTTGACTTTGTCCGGAGGCTCACTGAAGATGTTACCCAGTAACAAAATGTCTGAAAATGAACCTTCCAGCTCAGTGAACAAACCTACATCTAGAACCTCAACATTAGCTACAAATCTTCTCAAAACTCGCTAATATTAATTTTATAGATTTAGGTATGACTTAGCTAGTGAGTTGTTTCCAATTCTAATTCATTTAAATTAACTAGGGTCACAGTTACTATCAATTCAGTCCAGAATTTAACTTCTTGTCCATATTTGAACTAAAGCTGAGTTGGGGCCTGGAGCCAACTACTTTGGCAAACCCAAATTGAGCTTAGTGAGTGGGTTATTGGTGAGAAAGTGAACCATGACAGCATTGTCAACAACATATTCCATCATTTTCTGAATTGTAAGTAGAAAGGTGGTAGTTGGGTGGACTGGAGAGAATATATCTGAGAATTTTCCACTTGGCCAGGAAGTTGTCAGATATAGGATGAGTAAACTAGCTTGTTTAGAAATGTAGCTAATTCTAAAGCACAAGCCTCCACTGTGGCTGGACATTGTCTACCCTATTACCAGCCTTTGCCTCATCTTGCATGCTCAGCCATTTCATGATATAATGTGGAATTAATCCAATTGGTTTGTTAACTGGCCAGTGATTGTACAAACATCAGGACCAAAATGGATCACTGAATTTGCACTTCTGGCTGAAGGTAGTTAGGTTCTACACTCAGAAGACCGATCAGAAGAATTTACCACAATATCTTCATTTAGTTGTTCCCTCTACTTCTGTAGCAAGTGACTTTACTGTCGATCTCTAACTCAATTAGAATATTCTCCCTCCATTTCATCATATGTTTGGCCACCCAATTGTGGATAAGCCCATCTTTGATTAATTCCTTGTATCCTTCTTCACCCACATGCCCTTTTGCCCTCTTCATTAGAAAAAGGTGGGGCCTCATGGATCTTTCTTTTCACAAAGATTAAGACTATCCATTCAGTAATTTCTGCTGTTTGCCTTCTTCGTAGTGCACTTGGAAAAAACTTGCTTTAACAAATAGAGAACCCTTGTCCTGGACCTGAACTTGCATCTTTCTCCAGTATCCCTCCTATCATCCCTTTCGCCCTTACCCAGCTGAACTCGTTTGAGGCCTACGTCCTGCTCCCTCCTTCAGCTAAACCACTTACTCTGGATGTAGGTTTTCTGCTGAGCTGGAAGGTTCATTTTTAGACATTTCGTCACCATACTAGGTAACCACTTACTGTCCAATTTCTTTCTTCTCCACATGAGCTAATATTAAGTGTTTCCTCTCCTCTGGAACTGTTGTCCTCCATTCAAATCCAGTTTCATTGTCCCTCTCTTTTAAAAATATACATTTGGTCTCTCTGTCCTTGCAAACTACCACCACATCCTTGATCTCTCTCTTCTTAGTATTATTGCTTCTTAAACCTGTGTCCATGCTCCCTCAATTCCATGTATAAAGGCCTGGAAGTTTTTGCAGCTCATTGAAATAAGTCTTTTCAGAATCTCACAACATGCTATACATCTGTGTTTTTAGAGTCACAAATCATTCTTTCCCATACCAGAGGATCGATGGTCTCTTCTCACTCCAATTCCAAAACAAAAGGAAAAAATATCATTTAACCCTTCAAACGTGTGCTGTTTTCAGGATGATTGTGGCTAATCTGCCTCAACTCTATCTTTTTCATACTAACGTGGATAGGAAATTGGTTAAGTGGCAGGAAATAGAGATTAAATACTAAAATTGGCAGGACGTGACTAGCCGTGTCCTACGTGGATTCAAAATATTCATAAACAACTTGGATAATGGCATAAAAAGTCAAATATCCAAATTTGCTGTTGTCACTAAATTGGGCAGCATTGTTGATGGTCTTGATGACTGCACAGGAGAAAGTGAGGATTGCAGTTGCTGGATTCGAAAAGGGTGGTGCTGGAAAAGCACGGCAGATCTTCCTGATGGCGTTCCTAATGAAGGGCTTATGCTTTCCTGCTCCTTGGATGCTGCCTGACCTGCTGTGCTTTTTTGGCGCCACATGTTTTGACTTTGACTGCATAAACTTACAAACGGATATTGACAGATTAAGTGAAAGGGCAAAGCTGTGGCAGACTCCTGTTAACATCAGCAATTGTGATCCATTTTGGACTGAAAAAGGATTTAAGAAGGCACAGAATTAGATACCGTGGATGTCCAACAGGATTTGGAGTTCAGTGCATTGCTCTTTAAAACGTCACAAGCAGGTGCAGAAAATAGTCGAGGCAAATGAATGCTGGCCTTCATATCTAAAGGGCTGGAGTATACGGATACAGACATTTATGCTGCAGTTATACAAAACCCTATTTCGATCTCACTTAGAGTACTGTGAGCAGATCTGGCCAACACCTTAGGAAGGATGTTTTGGCCCCGGATGGATGCAGGTTTACACGGACGATACCTGAATTTCAGGTGTTAAGTTATGAGGAAGGATTAGACAAAGTCAGCCTTTATTCTCTAGAGTTTGGAAGGTTAAGGAGTGATCTAATTGAGGCTTTCAGGATATTAATAGGAAAAGACAGATTCAATAAAACTATTTCCACTGGTTGAAGATTCTAAGAATGAGGGCCAGGCCTTTCAGGAGAGATGTGAAAAAACACTTCTATACACAGAGTAGTTGATGCTAATTCACTTGTTAAATTTAAATCCAAGACAAATTTTTATTAAGAAAAGGTATAAAAGGATATAGGCCAAGCAGGTTTATGGAGTTATGTCACAGATCAGCTATGATTTTATTGAAAGCAAAGCAAATTCGAGGGACTGAATGACTTACCCCTGGTCTCAAGTTCCTATCTCCATATCTCTTAATTCAGTTACATGCAAAATACTATTGATGAATATGCCTCACGAAGATCCTTCTTCCCTACACTAAGGTATATAAGCCTTAATCTATCAGTCTAGTGAATCTCGTTATGCTCCCTCTAAGGTAAATATATTCTTTCCAGGGTAAGGAGAGATCCAAACTGTACAGAAGGTGCCAGATATGGTTTTACCAAGCCAGTAAAACCTCTTCTCTCGAGATCTTTATTGCTCAAGTCTTGGAATATATCATATAATTTTCTTTCTAAATTGCTTCCTGTAGCTACATGTTAACTTAGATGTACAGACTGTTCGGTACTATTATAATGGTGATAATTTTTATGAAATTCCTTGAGATTTGAGTGAAATTGCCTTTTAATTAAAAAAGGAAAGTAAAAGACTTGGAATCTGTCTTTCAGTTTTGCATTTTGTAACCAGTTGAGTGAAAGGATGAATATTAAGCAATTGAGATGGTATTTCATAACAAATGCAAGTGGACATCAAATATTTTTCTATTGAGAGTTTGTTTCTTTGTTATTGCCTACTACCCAGACAGGTGCAAACATGTTATCTATCATTACATAAAGAAAATAATTTATTTTCCCCAATATTTCTGACCTGGTTAGATTGTCATAATATCAAATCATTTAAACCAACCTTTTTAAATGAAACCAAACAGGAAATACTTGTGAACATGAGAAGAAACCAGATTACTCAACTAAATGTTTCTCAATGGGGCCACCAGTATAGAAGGCAAAACCAGCCAATGGCAAGAGCCCAGGCTATTTGATGGAAATGCAGAATGCAGCTGAACTGTACAATCTTCAGCCATAAGTGGTGTTTGGATAATCCACCTTGGCCTCCTGCATAGCTCCCAGCATGACAGATACTAGTCTTAACCCAATTCAATTCACTCCACCTGATATGAAGAAATGGTTGAAGGCACATGATGCTGGAAAGGCTGAATGCCTGAACAAAATTCCAGCTGAACTGTGTGGTGATTCCACAGACAAAGAATTAACTGCCACTCACTATACACAACCAGATGTTGAGAATGGGTAATCAATTGGGTGTGCTTAAATCTTTAACCATCTCTTCCCACAGAAAGAGTGGCCAGGAGAAGACAGAAGAATATGAGGAAAATTGTGGATATGTTAAAAGAAGTGGCATCGTCACGTGATGTTTTACTAGAGTTATGGACTTTGATTTGCAGTGGTTAACCTGTTAATTTGAATCTACTGACCAACTAGTTAACAATTTTTATGCCTTGAATCTAAAATGACATTACATGTCTGTTGCATTTAAGGGAAACAGATAAACATGGTGAAGAGGAGAGCAGAAAGTTATATTGATGTCCATTCTGTATTTTTGCGCACACCGTGTAAACAGACAGAGCATCACTGTCATGTCTTGTAGCTACTTCTATAAAGTGTTTGGGAGCTGATACCATTTGTATTTCAAGTTTAATTTCACTCAGTCAGTCAGTGGAGAGGTAAGTTGTTATATGCTAAAAAGGGGCTTGCAAATTAGTGACATATTTACAGCCCAGCTTGAAGCTGGTTTGTGAGGTCGAGGGAGGAACTTCACATTTATCAAGTTAGGGATTAGCGGGTGCTAGGAGAAGTCCACGATAGAATAATCAGATGTAGATTACCAATGGACTGAAAGGCTTTGAGGGCTTGATGAGCTGATGTATTGCTCTCATCCTTCTCTGCATAGATTAAATGAATTTATTAGATGGCATTTTCCGTGAGATATGCGTATACTGCACTCCCGCCTACAGTTTGTAGTATCTTTCTTTCCATGGTAATGCATTATTCAGACAGTTGCTAAAGGCTGACTCTTTGGCTGAGATGCACAGGGTTTGTTTTTGGAGAAATTTTGCCATAAGTCTTTGCAAGTTTCCTTATTTTATCTTATCAATCCAACTAAATTAACTATCTACCCCAATCCTGCGGCATCTCTCACATCCAACTCTGGCCCCATGTTATCACACTATGTTCTCAGAATGACTTGCTGCTCAACAAAGGCTGCTGTGCTCCTGGACAAGGGTTGGCAGTCTAGCAACATCCACAGCACAAAGAAATCACTCTGTCACACATGCAACCCCTATCCTTGATGTGGAGGAGCCAGTATTGCAGGGGGGTGGACAAAGGTAAAAATCTCTAATCTAACCCCTGTCTGTGTACCCTAGTCATTGTATAAACACCAAACCAGACACTTTGCCTGTCTGTAGCTACATCCCATCTCAATGCTACCCTGACCCAGTACCCATTGTAGATGTACAGCTCATCTTTGTCCAGTAGAGGAACATCACATACTGGCAAGCATTTGGACAAATACAAACATGAGCTTTTACTTGCAGACAGCAAAAATGAACACAATGTTTGCCCTCACAATGCAAACCAGCTTTTGATATCACCAGTGACTATTTTACAATCTATGCTGCTCCACCCAGCTCTGACCTACTGGAAGTAGAGATCAATGTGATCCTGTATTGCTTGTAGTGCCTGGTGAGCTCGGTCATGTTCAAAGACATCTCCTCAATGTCTTTGTCCTCCTTCTCAGATTTGCTGAAATAGTTCAGAATGCAGCATATCACTTTAATGCCTATGCTAATTACACAGAGCACAGCCCGTCTGGAAGGCTTACCAGTTTGGTTCAAATCTTCACCAGCCCGGTACTCTGTTCCACCATGGTCCTGCATTAAATCTGCACTCAGTGGTAGCAGCCTGTATGACACCTGGAGTCTCAAACACACCAAGCCCACAAATTGCTCCAGGATAGAGGAATCATGGCAGCTGCCCATGCAGTGTGGGCATACAACTCCAGGATGTACTAATAATAAAACAGATCTCCTGAACATTAATGGAATAGAATCCCTTCGGGTTGAAGAATTCTGCAGCATCAGCTGACAGCCTTCTCTGTTCCGTGTGGGAAATCAATGGCACCCTGCACCTGGGGAAACTAGCTACATTCCCAAATCCTACTTTCTGGGGCTGCAGCACTGATCTCATCAGGAAACAAAACAAATTGTGTGATCATGCACAGGTGGCATCGGTCACTGTCCTGATGCTTTGTTGAAATGCCACTGAAATCTTGCACAGATCACCCTTTGCAACCTGGAGGCAGCCATGAGTGTAGGAGCTGAGAGTGGTTGTCACCTTCACAGCAGAGAGAAGGCAGCTTCCTGCAACCATCACAGTTTCCCAGGACATACAGAGTCTGCACTGACACTGCATCTCACTCGTTGACAGGAAATGGAGTCAGGGCTAAAATACCTCAGGGCCTCCTGTGCCCCCCTCACATCCCGAAGCAGCAGCCTCACCCTGAGCTAGGTGCTCCTTGTCCTCTAAAACAAGCTGCTGCTCCTCCTGTATGTGCCTTTCTTAGGAAAGCAGCCAAGCCACCAACAACTGGGTGCAGGACCCACAGTGGAAATGACCTGCATTGGCAACAGGAATGAAAGAGGTTCTTAGATCTCATAAAACTTTTCAATGGTATACCCTGGAGATAAGGGTTCAGCAAACTCCTCCATACACTAGGGTTCAGAAAAGATTTACAAGGACGTTGCCAGGGTTGGAGGATTTGAGCTATAGGGAGAGAGGCTGAACAGGCTGGGGCTGTTTTCCCTAGAGCGTTAGAGGTTGAGGGGTGACCTTATTGAGGTTTACAGAATCATGAGGGGCATCAATAGGGTAAATAGACAGTGGGGGTGTCCAGAACTAGACGGCATAGGTTTAGGGTGACAGAGGAAAGATATAAAAGAGACCTAAGGGGCAACATTTTCACGCAGAGAGTGGTACGTGTATGGAATGAGCTGCCAGAGGATGTGGTGGAGGCTGGTACAATTGCAACATTTAAGAGGCATTTGGATGGGTATATGAATAGGAAGGGTTTGGAGGGATATGGGCTGGGTGCTGGCAGGTGGGACTAGATTGGGTTGGGATATCTGGTCGGCATGGACGGGTTGGACTGAAGGGTCTGTTTCCATGTTGTACATCTCTATGACTAAGGCAAACTGCACCCAGATAACAAAGGGACAGGTCTCCATCATCATCCACTTTCAGGCTCAGAGTGCAGCAACTTGGTGAATGGGCTGCACTAACTGAGTGACCAACACATTGACATCAAACACAGAATGCCTGCTGTGCTCCAACACTTCTTCCTACTCCACTCACGTCAAATATTCAACTTTGCACTGCTTTCATGGCACGGATCTGTCAGATAAAGAATTGACATACCACTCCCACCCTTGAAAGTTGCACAATTAATCCTGCCAACATTGGCCTTTTGTAACATCATTGCTCCTGACTTCAAAATCATTAAGATGCTCCAGTTCAATCTGTAAGCACAAATACCGTCTTGCAAATTGCCTTTGACCAGCCTTATAGACCATTTAGCACCTTCACTCTGGATGTATAACAAACAGGCCATGAAAGGATTGGGAATTAACCATCCAACAAACGTGGATCCTGTGCTTTCACCCAAAGTGACACTGCCTTCACCCGCCCTGGACATTGTCTCAGCCTGGAGCAGAACTTCACATTTAAAGAACTGCAAGTAATGGCAGGGAACGCAGCTTGCAATGGACATCATCCACACTGGTCCGTGCCTGGCAGGGGGGCTGGTTGGCAAGTACCCCCAAAGTCCTGCACTTCCCCTTTTACCTCCCTTTCTTCTAATAGTTCATTTCCATCCAGCCTCCCCCTTGTGGTGATCCATCACATTGAAATTCACCAATGTGTCTCCCTGCCCTCTTAACTCTGGTATTGCACTTTAAAGATGGCCATCCTGCCACGCTCCCTTGTGGAGGCCTTGGTGATGATCAATGTCACTAACCCATCCCCCTCCCATGCCTACCATTCCCTCCAATGGTGTTCCCCCTACAGCCCCCATCATTTCACCATCTTTGTCCCCATCTCTGCAAAAGCCTCTGCCAGAACCACCCCACTTCCCCCCCCAATCCCTTTGGCAGTGAACTGCCAATGCCCCTTCAAACACATGTCTTGGTGTGCTTTTCCACAGACTCCCTAAGGCAGCAGGGCAGGTGATATGCTTTAACCTCCTTGTTCTCTGCCACAACTGGTAATGTTGGAGCTGTACAAAACTTTGGTTCGGATACAGCTGGTGTACTGTGGGCAGTTCTGATCAGTGGATGCATTAGCATGGGGGAGGTGTATTGGAGAGCCAACATGCTGTTGTCCAGGATGGAGCAGTTTCATGATTAAGAGAGGCTAAGTAGGCTCAAGTTGTTTTCTTTGAGCTGAGAAGGATGATGGGGAGGGACCAAATTGAGGTGTAAAAGATTGAGGGGCCATAGACAGGGTTGTTAAGAAGCAACTGTTCCCTTAGTCAAAGAGTTAACAAGGGGATATAATTTTCAGGTAAAGGGCAGGAGGTTTAGAGGAAAATATTCTTCAGCCAGAGGGTGGTGGGAATCTGCAATGTATTTTGGACAAGGGCAGTAAAGACAGGAACCTTCATAACCTTTAAATAATACATGGATAAGCATTTGAAATGTCATCATACTCAAGGCTATAGCTAAATGCTGGAAAGTGGAATTAGTGTTGATCGGTCAGCATAGACTCGATGGGCTGAAGGGCCTCTTCTACTCTGGAAGACAATAATGGACATACCTCCTGGATATTTTCACACAGAGGTTGACACGTGTATGGAATGAGCTGCCAGAGGAAGTGGTGGAGCCTGGTACAATTACAGCATTTAAAAAGCATCTGGATGGTTCCTGAGTAGGAAGGGTTGAAAGGAATACAGGCCAAATTCTGGCAAATGGGATTAAATTAATTTATGACATCTATTACAATTGCAACATTTAAAAAGCATCTGGATGGGTATATGAATGGGAAGGGTTTGTGGGGAATATGGGCCGGGTGCTGGCAGGTGGGACTAGATTAGGTTGGGATATCTGGTCGGCCTGGATGAGTTGGACTGAAGGGTCTGTTTCCGTGCTGTACATCTCCATGACTATTTGACTTATTGTGCTAAGATCTGTGACTGACTTCAATAAGCAGCCCTCAGTATCTTTGACCTGGCATTCCTTCAATCTCATTGTAGAGTCTTCTTCAAAAAAGGCATTTAGACTCTCTCCTGGCCGCCTCCTCCTCCTCCTCCTCCTCGAAGCACATCATCCTGAATATCACTCTCTGAGGAGCCCTGAAAATATATAAGTTGTTATACGAACAGGACACATGGAGGGCACAAGATTTAATCTCTGATATAAGCAGCTTGTTTACTAACAAATAAATACAAGAACAGGCCAAGAACACTTTCAGAATGTCACAATACAATTACTTTTGAATTTTATTAACTATAAAACTGTAGCAGTTCTGTAGTATAACAAGTATTTCACCATCATAAATAACTTCTCCTTTGAAAATTACTTCAGGTTCTTGCCTTGCGGTTTCTGGTGGACTGAAACTGAATTATTCCCGGTTCATCCCATCCCACTTGGAAGAGGAATGAGACATCCCCACCTCACCTTCCCCAGGCACTGACAGCCAATAGCAAGGCAAAGCTTTTATCCCAGCAGCTAGGCCCCAAAACACAGAGGGAAAGCATCTCAGCTGGTTTGGTATAATTATTTCCATCTGAGAATAAGGGCCATAAATCTATCTTTGAATTATTAACAGCACATTTCTGGGCCTCGTGGAGAGGGATCCGTGCTATCAACAGTATTTTTCAGGCAATCAATTGCTGCTTATTTTGAGGATGTGAAATCTGTTCTGTAGTTGCAGCAGAAAACATCCAAAAGAAACAAATTAAATCATATTGGGCATTGAACAGAAGCGTTCCAAATACACTATTAATGCACAGGCAGCAGTGGAAAACATTTCAAGGAGCAGCTGCAGTAGGTCACATGTTCTGGCAACATTGCAGTTTATTAGATTTCTGTCCATCACTTGTTGGAGGAACATCGATCTCCACCACATCACTGCCAGGTGACTCGTGCGTCAATCGGTCAGAGATCTGCTTCTGTGAAACTATGCGGTAAATTTCTAGAAAACAAAAATAATTTTAGTTATTCTGGACTTTTCAAACTCGATTTTTTAAGAAATCTGTCCCATTCTCTACACTCGGTACAAGGCAGCCTCCATCGTTTTCATCAAGTAACCATTTCTCGTATTTGATTGTGGACCACAGACTGCCATCTTCCAGCCCAACAAACTGAAGCTCATCCAAAACTCTCCTGCCTCTGCCACCAGTGAGCCCTGTGCTCACTGACCTACACTGGTTCTCATTCTGGCAATGCCAGAGTTTTAACATTTCCAAATTCCTCCATGGCATCACCCCACCCTACCTGTGATCTCCTCCCACATCAGATTAATCATCTAACTCTAAATCATCCCCGATTTTCATCACTCCAACAATGAGGAATGTCAGAACTGTAGATGCTGGAGAGTCAGAGTCGAGAGTGTGGTGCTGGAAAAGCACAGCAGGTCAGGCAACATCCGAGGAGCAGGAGAGTCAACGTTTCAGGCATAAGCCTTTCATCAGGCCCTTGCTTCTCCTTGGATGCTGCCTGACTTGCTGTGCTTTTTCCAGTACCATATTTTATCATTCCAATAATGATAGCTAATGTCTTCAACTGCTGAAGCCCTTTAAGCTCTGGAATCCCTACTGTAAAGCTCTCTACCACTCTCCTTCTTTAAAGGTACTCATGAAAACATACTCTTTGACCAAGCTGCTCATCATCTGACCTAATAACTCCTGTGACTTGAAGTCAACATTTGTTTAATTATGCACCACTGAGGCATCTTATGACGTTTTTGCAAACTGTTCTTTATATTCAGTTGTCACCTATGATTGCAATCTAATTATTCAACTCTAGTGAGTAGTAGCAAGGAAAGTAAAAGTACAGTGAAGTCCAATTCTGATTTCAACTAGTTTTCCAGCAGGGTCACTCGGCAGTGATGAGGAGCAAGAACCCTGGGTGATTTTCACCTCTGAAGTACAGGGCAATGAGACAAGTTATCATGTTTTGTACAAAGCCTCAACTGAGATCAATGGATATCAGAGAACATTGTGTGAACACAGACCTGGTTCAGTATTTATTTCCCATTTCCCATTTCCATATGGCAGGGCAAAATATTTCTCACCTGCAGCCTCAACTGAGACCCAACTATTGTACAAATTCAATTCTTCATCAACTCGGAGTATCGCTGTCTCACTAGTGTTCGGTTTGTTTTCAACATTTGTAAGAAAATTCAAATTTCAATCCAGTTTTTCTAATGGATTGAGACTGAGAGTAGCCTAGTTGCCTTGTGTCAGGGGAAATATACCAGCACAGATTTGATGGACTGAATGGTCTGCATATTCCACAAAGTGCAGATCGAAGAGGAGGATCAGATTTTCTGACTCTGCTAATGATTCATGTTTGTCTCAATTTCAATTCCTCTGTGAACCAAAATCTGACCTTCTATGTTGCAGTTGAGGAGGAAATATAAAGAATATACTCCATGAAATAGCAAGCCAACTGTATCCATGAGTAGCAATGAACAATGTCTGTAAAATGCTGATCTATTTTCCAAAGTAGTTGGTGCTGTTGTTAGCCTGTGACTGGAGTCCTGATCACTGGGAAGTGAAGGAGACAGTCAGTTGTTGGAGGTGGTGCCACAAGACTGTTCCCCAGTCTGGGGGAGGTCTGAGTTATGAGGAAAGGCTGTCCAGCTTGAAAAGGAGGCGTAAGAGGAACTCTTCTGCCATAATATTAAAGTTAACGGTGAAAGATGTGGGGACACAGGTTCAAATTGAAAAAGCCACATTTAGAATAGTTTTCAAGCATATCCTCTGCTCACAGTGATCAACACATGGAAAGAGCTCCCAGAGAGAACAGGGGATAGAAATACCATTGATGGAAAATTGGGTCCTTCAAGAGGAAGGCTTAGATACTTTGGATAGATTGGTGAATTAAAATGGGGCCGAATAGCATCTGTGATCAATCATAAATATGACAGTGTGCCTCAAGAGAACATTTGGAACTTGTAAAACGTATAGGATAAGGTATAGGACGTTACGCTGTCCTCCTGATCATTCCACCTTATAGGTGAGTAGAATTAACAACTTGATCTAGCTCCTTTGAGTCTGCTCTGATGATGCCACCTAGTGCCTCTGATCTGTCCTCCTTTTTGCTCAACCAAGGACTCCTGTGGTTGACAGAGTCCTTCGCGGTGTACAACCTATTTCCCGCACTTCTGCCCTCACCCCATTACCTCTCTTCCAAAATGCCAGGGTTCTCCTTGTTCTTACTTTCCATCATCCTGTGCAGTAAAAGGATCATCCTGTACCATTTCTGCCACCTTCAGCAGGATGCCACCACCAAACACATTATCTATCCCCTCCCTGTCAGCAGTCTGCAGGACCATTCGCTCCACATGATCCTGTTTCATTTCTCCATCACTCCTAACATTTCCTTGCATCCCACCTCAAACCACCTTCCCTTGCCGACACTTGACCTTTCATCACCTCACTGTCCAAGGCCCGCATCACACCTTCCAGGTGAAGCAGCGTTTTATTTATACTTCTTTCAATCCAGTCTACTGTATTCAATACTTACAATGTAGTCTCATTTACATTGGTCAAACTAAATGAAGGCTGGTTGACTGCTTTTCAGAACATATCCATTATGTCCCTAAGAATGACCCTGACTTTCCAGTTGCTTCCATTGCGATTATCTGCCTTGTCCCATGCTAACATTTCAATCTTGGGCCTGCCGCAGAGTTCCAATGAAGCTGGAGGAAGAACTCATTTTCCACTCAGGTATTTTACAATCTCTTGGACTGAACATTGAGTTCAGCAACTTCACAGCATGGCAACTGTCCTCCATTGTTGATTATAACTATCGTCCCACCGTGGCCATATCTGGATCTTAGCCTGCCTGGCACACTCTCCTCATTCCTGATGAAGGGCTCTGGCCTGAAACGTCGAATTTCCTGTTCCTTGGATGCTGCCTGACCTGCTGTGCTTTAACCAGCAACACATTTTCAGCATATCTGGATTCTGTCTCGTTACCTTTGTACTAGCAGAATGGACCATTTTCTCTTTCTCTTATTTATCATTTCTACCTATTTGACATCTTAACTCCTTTTTACCACCTCTAGCACTCCCTTCGTCTTGCTTGTCAGTCTCATCTGCTCCTTACACTTTGTCAACAGAATAAAAACCACCATTCACTGTCTCACACCTGCACACACATGGGTGCTGGGGAAAAAATAAGCACGACCACAGTTAGGTGGTAGTGTGGGGGTAAAAAGGGGAAGAAAAAAAATTAGAAATAGGAGTGCCACAGGAAAAAAAAACTTTTAAAAAATTTAAGACGAAGAAAAAACAAAAACCCGCCATTTTCTAGCTCCATTCAGCTCTGAATAGGAGTCAAATTGGACTTGAAATGTTAATTCTGTTTCTCTCCCCACAAATATTCTCCAGTAGTTTCTGATTTTTATTTCAGATTTCCGACATCCGCGGTGTTTTGCTTTAATTTTGCTGATGGACTTGCTGCATTTCTCTTTTTACTCAGAGGCTTTCTTTGGTGTATTTTACGTATTGTGGTACAGGTACATTTATTTGCATCTAGACTGTCTCTTTGATTTTACCTGTCAAGATATTTTGGAAAGCCTCCTCTACGTTTGTTGAATCCAAAGCAGATGTTTCAATAAATGAAAGACAATTCTTCTCTATATGAAAAGGGATCAGAAGAAATTTCATTAATATCAATGAACCTAGTGGAACCCAATAAAATCACTTCTGTGAGCATTTTTTTAAAAAAAATCGATTACGCAATGTTTATGAATCTGCCTTATAGCAGCTCATCAGTATTACACAGGAAGAGGTAGCAGGAGAATATAAACAGTCTTACAAAATTCACAAACATTATTTCTGTTCCACGGCCACCCACTAGCTCTGATAAAAGCAGAAAGAATTCAGATTTTAAATTGTTTGTGTGTTCATGTGACTTACCAGCAAAGGCCCGTGCCTCATCAGTTGGTACAGCTCTCAGATGACGGAGGTCACTCTTGTTCCCAACCAGCATGATGACTATGTTGTTGTCGCCATGGTCACGCAATTCCTTTAGCCACCGCTCGACATTCTCATACGTTAGGTGTTTGGCAATATCATAAACGAGCAGAGCACCGACAGCCCCACGGTAGTACCTAAGAGAGCACACAACCCAGATTGTATGAAGTCCTGCTCATCTGCTGAAACCTGCACTACACGTGTACATCTGTAGAGGCCTTGCGGCACACTGGTAGTGTCCCTACCCTTGGACAGAGAGATTCAAGTTATTGTCCCACCTGGTCCAGACGTGTGTCATAACATCTGAACAGGTTGATTAGAGAGAAAAAAAAATTTTTCAAAAGCCGTCTATGGTACTTGGCCATATGGAGCAAAAATGTCATCATCTCAATCCTTGGTTCGTGTCGAATTATTTGAACTGTGACCAGAGGGTAACAATGGTGTTTCAATTGCCTCAGCACTCAAGTGGTATGCACAGAAAACATCAGGCTGACTGCTCCCCATCACTGTCAGTGACCCAATTTGAAAAACGCACATATGTTAAAACTGCGGTAGGTATGGATCCACCTACAGTCAAGCACATAAAGATTAGATTACTTACAGTGTGGAAACAGGCCCTTCGGCCCAACAAGTCCACACCGACCCACCGAAGCACACCCACCCAGACACATTCTCCTACGTTTACCCCTGCACCTAACACTACACGCAATTTAGCATGGCCAATTCACCTAACCTACACATATTTGGACTGTGGGAGAAAACTAGAGCACCCGGAGGAAACCCACGCAAACACTGGGAGAATGTGCAAACTCCACAAGTCAGTCAGACACCTGAGGCGGGAATTGAACCCGGGTCTCTGGCACTGTGAAGCAGCAGTGCTTCATTTATCCTTCAATGACACACATCAGCTGGTATTCAGGGCATCATGCCCCAGCAAGGATGGAACTGTAATCCTGAAATACTGAGTTCTTTAAAGAAGACCTACTTCAAATTTTCTACTATTGAAGAGAAAATTGAAACTCATCAACCATCATTGCAAACCCAGATGTTTCGTTGCTTTGAGAAGACTATATGACATTAAACTATCTCTATGTGCTGCATCAGTTCCTCTTCACCTTTGTTAATATATTTGACTTGATAGGAAGTTCTGAGATTTGTATGTCCTGTCTTTAAAAAGCCTGCACCAACTTCATGACAGGCTATTCAGATTTTCCAGAAGCCAATACAGAGTGGCACTACAGAAATATGGAGGGCATCCTAATTGTGGAAAATGGGTCTCAGTATTACCGATTGTATAAGGTGTTCGGGTTGCTGTGGCAACATGCACTTTGATATGTTTCGTGTCATATGGAGTGGTGGATAGTGATAGTGGAAAGTCCAACTTTCTTTCCATCTTATGACTGATCAAGAATTTCAAATATCATTTGTTGGAAGAGTTTGCATATCAAAATCAATCTCTTAGCCATGTTATGAGCAACTTTTTGTGGCTGTCAAGGCCAGGAACAGAACTTAAACTATGTGCTTCTGACTCAGAGCAGGGACAGAACCAACTGGAGATAGATGGGGAGGGAAGGGATGCAAATTAGTGAAAAAGGTTCAAATGCTGAAATATATTAATCAAATACTTACGCTGAAGTGATGGCACGGTATCGCTCCTGTCCTGCTGTGTCCCAGATCTGGGCCTTAATGGTCTTTCCATCAACCTGAATACTCCTGGTGGCAAACTCCACTCCAATGGTGCTCTTACTCTCCAGATTAAATTCATTACGTGTAAACCTGGACAGGAGATTGCTCTTTCCGACCCCAGAGTCTCCAATCAGGACAACTAGAAGAGAAAAGATTTGAACCATTAGTTTCAGAATCTAATCCTGGGATAGAAACACTGTATATGACCGTATCTATCATTCACAGTTATACGGGCCTCTGTGCGTGGAATCTGTGGTTCAAACCCTTTTAAATGGGAGGCCATGCCACTGCCAGTGTTCTGTTACCAGCTGTTGTGTCCATCGTAAGTGTCATCATGATTGACTCTTTCATCTTTGCACCCGTGCTACAGGTATATGCTTAGCATCAAGCTGCCCTCCCCAACGCTGTCAGTCGAAACTTAAAACTTGTGAGCACAAACCTGTGATGTCACACTCTTTTAGGATTCTACATGACAGATGCACAACAACCCTTATCTATTGGCATTACGTATGGTTGTGTCGGAATACAAGTTACACCATCAATACTCAAGTTATTTCTCTTCGAAAACAATACAGTCACAGTTTGATTGAAGGCTTTGTTTGAATGACAACGGGATCTTGATCAGATGGGCCAATGGGCTGAGGATTGGCAAATGGAATTTAATTTAGATAAATGTGAGGTGCTGCATTTTGGGAAAGCAAATCTTAGCAGAACTTATACACTTAATGCTAAGGTCCTGGGGAGTGTTGCTAAACAAAGAGACCTTGGAGTATAGGTTCATAGCTCCTTGAAAGTGGAGTCGCAGGTAAATAGGATAGTGAAGGCGGCGTTTGGTAGGCTTTCCTTTATTAGTCAGAGTGTTGAATACAGGAGTTGGGAGGTCATGTTGCGGCTGTACAGGATATTGGTTAGGCCACTTTTGGAATATTGCGTGCAATTCTGCTCTCCTTCCTGTCAGAAGGATGTTATGAAACTTGAAAGGGTTCAGAAAAGATTTACAAGGATGTTGCCAAGGTTGGAGGATTTGAGCTATAGGGAGAGGCTGAATAGGCCAGGGCTGTTTTCCTGGAGTGTTGGAGGCTGAGGGGTGACCTTAGAGGTTTACAAAATCACGAGGGGCATGGATAGGGTAAGTAGACAAGGTCTTCTCCCTAGGGTGGGGGAGTCCAGAACTAGAGGGCATACGTTTAGGGCGAGGGAGGAAAGATATACAAGAGACCTAAGGGGCAATTCTTTCAAGCAGAGGGTGGTGTGTGTATGGAACGAGCTGCCAGAGGAAGTGGTGGAGGCTGGTACAATTGCAACATTTCAATAGCATCTGGATGGGTATATGAATAGGAAGGTTTGGAGCGATATGGCGGGGTGCTGGCAGGTGGGACTACATTGGGTTGGGATATCTGGTCGGCATGGACGAGTTGGGCCGAAAGAGTTGTACAGCACGAAAACAAACCTATAACTCTAATCAGTTTGAAAATTCAGCCAAAGTAAGCAGGAGGAAAACCTCCCTTCAGGAAAGGAATCTCCTTTCAGCTAGAATCCTGTGGAGATATCAAGAAGTAACACACAGCAAAGAGATTTATCCTTCCCATAGTTTACCCAAGTCGTAGCCTCCCTGTAGCCAACTGTGCGGCTGAACTTTTCCAAATATTTCTACTTTTCCCTTCTTGATGACACGCATTCTACAGTAAGAGAACAATTCAGCAAGCACATAACAAAAAAAAACACTTCAGGAGATACTGTGGTGGATGGCTAGAAGTTCGGTCAAAGAGATGGATTTTATGGAGCATTTTAAAAAAGGAGAGGCTGACAACTGTCGAAAGGGAATTTCAGAGATTAGAATAAAGCAGTTTTGAAGAAGAGTCACTGGACCTGAAATATTGACTCCATTTTCTCCCTGCAGATGCTACCAGACTTCTAAGCTTTTCCAGCAATTTGCTTTTGTTTGGCAGCTATAATGGTGGAGTGATTAAACTGAATAATTGCAAGAGGCCAGAACTGGGAGGAGGACAGTAATTGGAGAGATTTGCACCTTGGACACTGAACTCACAGAAGTGAGGTTTCAGAAAACCTGAGGGAGTAACTTGTTGCAAAGAATGATGTCCTAAACTCGCAAAAATTTTTGAACCCTGGCAGCAACGTTCTGCAGCTTGATAAAGATAAAATTCCACCAAATTGAAAGATACTAATATTCCTGACCAGAAATTCTGGCAGCTGCTCAATTTTCTGAAGTTTCACTCTTTGTAATTCTCCACTATTTACAACTTGTCCCATCCCCTTTGTTTTACTCATGCATTTCCCTCATAAGATAGATTACAGATGCATTTTTCGGCATTGCATCTAGGCCCTGATTTTCAGGTGTGATGTAAATCTGTTTGCCTTCATTCTGAATTTTACACTCAGCATCAAGTGAATACAGCTGAAAAACAGATAAAGTGAGAATCAGTCCTCGCCAACATTTGGAGACCAGCTGGAGAGTTTAAGTTACATCATACAAAAGGGCAGCCAACAAGATCTGGAGCAGGTTTCCGGAGCCATCTGGTTACCAAAGCACATTGAAATATGTAAATTAAGAGCAGAACTAAGCCAGTTAGTCTCACAAGCTTGCTCTGCCTTTCAACAAAATCACGGCAGATCTGATTGCAATTTCAACTCGACATTTTCACCTGCATCCACTTTCCTCTCAGCCCCTTGAATTAATCTTCTTATGCCTTAAAAATATTCAGATTCTGCATCATGTCTTTTAAGGAAAAATGTTCTGAAACTCTCAAAGTGAAAAAAAATTCTCCTCTTTGAAAAAGGTGACTTTAACAGTAAGCCCTAATTCTGGACTATTCAACAAGAGGAAACATCCTTCCAACATCTACCTTCAGGATCTTATAATGTTTTAATCAAGCTGCCTTTTACTTAGGTAAACTCCAGAGGATACAAACCTAGCCAGTCCAACCTTTTCCCAGAAGATAATCTGCCTATTCCATATATTTGCTGATTAAACTTTCTCTGATCTGCTTCCAACACTATACATTCTTTCCTAAGTAAGGAAACTGATACTGAATGCAGTATTCCAGATGTGGTCTCACTAAAGGCCTGTGTAAGTGAAGCATAACTTGCTTCTTTTATATTCAATTCCCCTTGCAATGAATGACAACATTCTATTCACTCTTCTCATTCTGGCAGTAGGACACCAGAATCCTTCTCACCTCCAAGCTCTGCAATCTCACCATTTGGATTATATACTTGTATTTGATTCTTCCCACATTAGTCAGATCTTTGACCATTCTCTTAACCTATTGATACCTCTTTCTAGCCTTCTCAAGTTCTCTTCAGCACTTACTTTCTGCACTATCTTTGCATCATTAGCAAATTTAAGAACTATACCTTCAGTTCCTTCATTCAAGCAATTTATAGAAATATTAAAAGTTGTGACCCCAGCACTGATCCATGTGCCACACCACTTGTTACATCTTGCCAATCAGAAAATGATTTATGCTTGCTGTCTTAGAGTCACAGAGTCATAGAGATGTATAGCATGGAAACAGACCCTTCGGTCCAACCCAATCTAGTCCCACCTGCCAGTTCCTGGCCCATGCCCCTCCAAACCTTTATTATTCATATACCCATCCAAATGCCTCTTAAACGTTGCAATTGTACCAGCCTCCACCACTTGCTCTGGCAGCTCATTCTATACACGTATCACCCTCTGCGTGAAAAAGTTGCCCCTTAGGTCTCTTTTATATCTTTCCCCTCTCACCCTAAACTTATGCCCTCTAGTTCTGGACTCCCTGACCCCAGGGAAAAGACTTTGCCTATTTACCCTGTCTATGCCCCTCATAATTTTGTAAACCTCTATAAGGTCATCCCTCAGCCTCCGACGCTCCAGGGAAAACAGCCCCAGCCTGTTTAGCCTCTCCCTGTAGCTCAAATCCTCCAACCCATCTGGGAAAATTAACAAACAGTGAAATTCATAACTAAACTTGGAGGAACTGAACAAACGCTGAAATTCACAACTAATCTTGGAGGAACTGTTGGGCGAAGTTCACAGCACAGAATCAGATAAGTTCATTGTAGTTTTAAGTCTGTCCAAGAGAAAGACTGCAGTAATGAGTACAGTGGATTCTTTCTTAATTATATGCTTTTGGAGATAAGTCTCTTGATTAAACTTAAAATATAAGCCATAGCTATTAATTTAACCTGGGCAGTGTTTGTAGAGGAATAAGACGGTATTATTTTCTGGGTCTGTAGATTGTGAAGGAGCAAAAATGGCCTTTGCAGTGATATGTACTTCTTGTCAGATGTGGGAGTTTAAAGAGAGTTTAAGGGTTACTGCGGATTATATCTGCCATAAATGTTGTTGGATGCGAATCTTATCAGATCGAGTGGATCGGTTGGAGAGACAGATAGAAGCGATGAGGAATTTGCAACAGCAACAGTATGTGATGGATGGCAGTTATAGGAAGGGGGGAAAAGTCTCAGATACAGTCACATTGATGGGTTAACTCCAGGAAGGGCAAGAGAGGTAGGCAGGTAGTGCAGGAGTCTTTTGTGGATATACCCATTTCAAACAGGTATGTTGTTTTGGAAAATATAGGGGGTGATGGATTCTCAGGGAACGTAACACGAGCAACCAAGTTTCTGGTATTGAGACTGGCTCTAATGCAATGAGCGGTACGTCGGCTTCCAAGAGATCAATTGTGATAGGGGATTCTCTAGTCAGAGGTACAGACAGACGTTTCTGTGGCCAGCAGAGAAAAAGCAGAATGGTGTGTTGTTTCCCTGGAGCCAGGATCAAGGTTGTCTCAGAGAGGGTGCAGAATATTCTCACAGGGAAGAGGGGCCAGCAGGAGGTCATTGTCCACATTGAAACCAACGACATTGGAAGGGAAAAGGTGGAGACTCTGAAGGGACATTACAGAGGGTTAGGCAGGAATTTAAAAAGGAGGTCCTCAAGGGTGGTAATATCTAGATTACTCCCAGTGCTATGAGCTAGTGAGGGCAGGAATAGGAGGATAGATCAGATGAATGCATGGCTCAGGAGCTGGTGTATGGGAGAAGGATTCACATTTTTAGATCATTGGAATCTCTTTTGGGGTAGAAGTGATCTGAACAAGAAGGACAGATTGCACCTATATTGGAAGGGGGCTAATATACTGGCAGGGAAATTTGCTACAACTGCTTGGGAGGATTTAACCTACGAAGGTTGAAGGGGGGGGGGGGTGACCCAGGGAGATAGTGAGGAAAAAGAGATCAATCTGAGATGGGTACAGCTGAGAACGGAAGTGAGTCAAAACAGTCAGGGCAGGCAGGGACAAGGTAGGACTAATAAATTAAACTGCATTTATTTCAATGCAAGGGGCCTAACAGGGAAGGCAGATGATCTCAGGGCATGGTTAGGAACATGGGACTGGGATATCATAGCAATTACGGAAACATGGTTCAGGGATGGGCAGGACTGACAGCTTAATGTTCCAAGATACAAATTCTACAGGAAGGATAGAAAGGGAGGCAAGAGAGGAGGGGGGGGGGCATTTTTGATAAGGGATAGCATTACAGCTGTGCTGAGGGAGGATATTCCCGGAAATACAACCAGGGAAGTTATTTGGGTGAAACTGAGAAATAAGAAAGGGATGATCACCTTATTGGGATTGTATTATAGACCCCCCAATAGTCAGAGGGAAATTGAGAAACAAATTTGTAAGGAGATCTCAGCTATCTGTAAGAATAGTTGGGTAGTTATGGTAAGGGATTTTAATTTTCCAAACATCGACTGGGACTGCCTAGTGTTAAAGGTTTAGATGGAGAGGAATTTCTTAAGAGTGTACAAGACAATTTTCTGATTCAGTATGTGGATGTATTTACTAGAGAAGGTGCAAAACTTGACCTACTCTTGGGAAATAAGGCAGGGCAGGTGACTGAGGTGTCAGTGGGGGAACACATTGGGGCCAGTGACCATAATTCTATTCGTTTTAAAATAGTGATGGAAAAGGATAGACCAGATCTAAAAGTTGAAGTTCTAAATTGGAGAAAGGCCAATTTTGACGGTATTAGGCAAGAAAGTTCGAAAGCTGATTGTAGGCGGATGTTCGCAGGTAAATGGACAACTAGAAAATGGGAAGCCTTCAGAAATGAGATAACAAGAATCCAGAGAAAGTATATTCCTGTCAGGGTGAAAGGGAAGGCTGGTAGGTATAGGGAATGCTGGATGATTAAAGAAATTGAGGGTTTAGTTAAGAAAAAGAAGGAAGCATGTGTCAGGTATAGATAGGGTAGATCGAGTGAATCCTTAGAAGAGTATAAAGAAAGTAGGAGTATACTTAAGAGGGAGGACAAAATGGGGACATACAATAGCATTGGCAAATACAATTAAGGAGAATCAAAAGGGTTTTACAAATATATTAAGGACAAAAGGGTACCTAGGGAGAGAATAGGGCCCCTCAAAGATCAGCAAGGCGGCCTTTGTATGGAGCCACAGAAAATGGGGGAGATACTAAATGAATATTTTGCATCAGTATTTACTGTGGAAAAGGATATGGAAGATATAAACTGTAGGGAAATAGATGCTGACATCTTGCAAAATGTCCAGAATACAGAGGAGGAAGTGCTGGATGCCTTGAAACAGTTAAAGGTGGATAAATCCCCAGGACCTGATCAGGTGTACCCGAGAACTCTGTGGGAAGCTGGAGAAGTGATTGCTGGGCCTCTTGCTGAGATATTTGTATCATCGATAGTCACAGGTGAGGTGCCGGAAGACTGGAGATTGGCAAACGTGGTGCCACTGTTTAAGAAGGGCGGTAAAGACAAGCCAGGGAACTATAGACCGGTGAGCCTGACCTCGGTGGTGGGCAAGTTGTTGGAAGGAATCCTGAGGGACAGGATGTACATGTATTTGGAAAGGCAAGGGCTGATTAGGGATAGTCAACATGGCTTTGTGCATGGGAAATCATGTCTCACAAACTTGATTGAGTTTTTTTGAAGAAGTAACAAAGATGATTGATGAGGGCAGAGCAGTAGATGTGATCTATATGGACTTCAGTAAGGCGTTCGACAAGGGAGACTGATTAGCAAGGTTAGATCTCATGGAATACAGGGAGAACTAGCCATTTGGATACAGAACTGGCTTAAAGGTAGAAGACAGAGGGTGGCGGTGGAGGGTTGTTTTTCAGACTGGAGGCCTGTGACCAGTGGAGTGCCATAAGGATTGGTGCTGGTCCCTCTACCTTTTGTCATTTACATAAATGATTTGGATGCAAGCATAAGAGGTACAGTTAGTATGTTTGCAGATGACACCAAAATTGAAGATGTAGTGGACAGCGAAGAGGGTTACCTCAGATTACAACAGGATCTGGACCAGATGGGTCAATGGCCTGAGAAGTGGCAGATGGAGGTTAATTCAGCTAAATGCGAGGTGCTGCATTTTGGGGAAGCAAATCTTAGCAGGATTTATACACTTTATGGTAAGGTCCTCGGGAGTGTTGCAGAACAAAGAGACCTTGGAGGGCAGGTTCATACTCCTTGAAAGTGGAGTCACGGTAGATAGGATAGTGAAGAAGGCGTTTGGTATGCTTTCCTTTATTGGTCAGAGTATTGAGTACAGGAGTTGGGAGGTCATGTTGTGGCTGTACAGGACATTGGTTATGCCATTGTTGGAATATTGTGTGCAATTCTGGTCTCCTTCCTATCGGAAAGATGTTGCGAAACTTGAAAGGGTTCAGAAAAGATTTACAAGGATGTTGCCAGGGTGGGAGGATCTGAGCTATAGGGAGAGGCAGAACAGGCTGGGGCTGTTTTCCCTGGAGCGTCGGAGGCTGAGGGGTGACCTTATAGAGGTTTACAAAATTATGAGGGGCATGGATAGGATAAATAGACAAAGTCTTTTCCCTGGGATCGGGAAGTCCAGAACTAGAGGGCATAGGTTTAGGGTGAGAGGGGAAAGATATAAAAGAGACCTAAGGGACAACATTTTCACGCAGAGGGTGGTACGTGTATGGAGTGAGCTGCCAGAGGATGTGGTGGAGGCTGGTACAATTGCAACGTTTAAGAGGCATTTGGATGGGTATATGAATAGGAAGGGTTGGGAGGGATATGGGCCAGGTGCTGGCATTTGGGACTAGATTGGGTTGGGACATCTGGTCGGCATGGACGGGTTGGACCGAAGGGTCTGTTTCCATGCTGTACATCTCTATGACTGGCAACATCCTTGTAAATCTTTTCTGAACTCTCTCAAATTTCACAACATCTTTCTGATAGGAAGGAGACCAGAACTGCACGCAATATTCCAACAGTGGCCTAAACAATGTCCTGTACAGCCGCAACATGATCTGTTTCTTGTTAGCTGGCCAATCTTCTATCCATGACACTATGTTACCTCCTACAACATCAACCTTTATTTTTCAAAATAACCTTTGATGTGTCCCTTTATCCTTTGGTCAGTGAGGAAGACTGCATCGATAAGCAACTCCCACTATTCTGCAAAATGTCATAAATGTGTTACTCAACGAAACAAGGTGATCAATATGCCTCACAGACCGCTATTCAGGACAAATGTAACTCACATCAGATTTAATTATTAACAACAAAAGTAACTATGTATTGTAAATAAACTTATTTTTCAACAAATGTCAAAGAAAATGTTAC
Source organism: Hemiscyllium ocellatum (assembly GCF_020745735.1). Lineage (NCBI taxonomy): Eukaryota > Metazoa > Chordata > Chondrichthyes > Orectolobiformes > Hemiscylliidae > Hemiscyllium > Hemiscyllium ocellatum. The sequence goes on along the minus strand of NC_083428.1, from coordinate 30,292,811 downwards.
CACTGTACAGCTTACTCCGTTAAAACCCAAAACACATTGATGAATGGATCAATAAGACAGCCAAAAACAGATGGTTTGACACAAATACTATGAGTGAAAAAATAAAGACAGGGAAGGCAACTTCTGTCGATCAAGGTCTAGACCCATAGGAATGGAAAAGTTATTTCTCTCTGTTCTTTTCATTTTAACAACAATGACAATGTTGTCCCCAGAGTGATGTCAAACAATAGCCAATCTGGTAGACTTAGGGCTTGTATTGGAATTCTTTCTTTCAAGCCTCTGGATATTTTCGATTTTAATCGCACAGAGAGATGATGTCTCTGGTTTGTAGGCTTCTGAATATCTCTGGATACACTGCATTCACAGGTTTATGACAAACTGCAGTGGAACCATCTGAAGGCTGCCATTTTGTTCTTAACTGAAAGACTTATGGTGCCCCACCGTCTGATAAAGTATCCACCTACATGCTCTGCAAAGTAACATTAAGCTAAATGTTATGGGTTCTTGCTAAGTGTGAATCGCATCAGGTATGGAGAAGTGATTCTTGCCATGAAGCTAAGTAAGTATTCACGCTATATCTTACCAAACTTGCTGCACAAATTGTTATTTCAGCCCTTACGGCAAGTACCATGTCCAATTTCTGCTCCATCTTACATGCGCCGTTCCAACAGCAACTTGCCACTCAGCATAAGACCAACATCCTTGCATCGCTCCATCTTTCAAAGCCCGACGCACACCTGGAGGAAGGCTTCCATCTGGAAGCTGCCTGCTTGGGTGTGGGAGGAGTCAGTAGAGATGTCAGAGAAAGGGAGACTTTTTTTTGGACAGAGACCTGGGGATTCTCATGGGCACGGAGAGGGGAGTGGAGACGACTTCTTCTAAGAGAATCAGCAGAAGAGGCCACACCAGCCAAGAACATGCCAATCATCTCTGAGAGCAGTGTCCTCACCTGCTCAGAGGAAACAGTACTTGTCCTTGCAGGATCAGATCCCACAGGGATGTAGAAACATCCATGTCCCGACACCTGTCTCAGTACTATTGCCATTCAACCGCAATGCTCATACTAACCAGACGGTCCATAGAATGTATCAAACACCAGTACTAACCATTGGCTCAATGCCTTCTACTATTCATCCCTCAAAACGCAATCCTTCCTCCCCATTCACCCTTAATTTCAGTAAACCAAGGCAACAGGATGACTTTGGCCCAACTCTTGAACGACTTGACCTTCCAGCTGCCCCTCACATATTTAGACCCCTAACTGGTGGACACACATATCCCCAGTGGTACCACAGCTAACCCCAGAATGGCCCCTAATAGAGGCAAGAGGACTGATCGTTACCACCTCTCTGGAGCACAGATACAGGGTCCCCCGCATATAGCCACACCAACCAGACACCTGACCACAGCCAAAGCCTGGGATTGGTATGGGAAGCAGCCCTTGACTGTGCTGCTGCCACCTCCTTCCTCCTACCAAGAGATGCCCATGAGCTTCATTGCAACTCCTCCCCTAAGCCTTTCAAACATGTTCCAATGCTTGCTGCGTGTGCTATGTGTTTAGCTGGAATGCTGAAGTCACACGTGCTAAAAAGGTGCAAGACAAGATGCACACGCCCCTATTGAGGACTGCTACACAGCACGGCATCTCCCTGGACGTGTGACTTTGTCAAATGCTAATGCCAAGAAAAGCTGCGCAGGGTGTGGGCACCAGCTAATTACAAGCTGAGAGTACAGAACAGCCTGGTCCATGCGGTGGCCTCCTTTCCTGTCCCTATGTGGTTCTTGTAGCTCACTTTTTAAGAACAGCAAAAGAGGAAAAAAACAGGGAATTACAGACCAGTTAGCCTGACATCTTGTGGCGAAATTATTGAAAGTCTATAATCAAGGATGGGGCAAGTGAACACTCTGAAACATTATACGTATTCAGGAATAGGCAGCACTAATTCATGACAGATAGATCACAACTGACAAATCTCATTGAGTTTTTTGCCTGAGGTAGTGACAGGGGAATATCTATGGATTGGGCTTCCAGAAGGCATTTGATACAGTCCCACATAGCTAAAGTAGAGACCCTGGAAGTGTGGACAAATTCCTGATATGGCTGGGAAATCAGCCGAGTGGCAGGTGACAGAAAGTAGGGATAATGGGTAGGTAGTTAAATTGGCAGGATGTGACTGATGGTTTCCCACAAGGATCTGTGTTCAGGCCTCAGTTCACATTATTTATTAATGACTTGGATAATGGTATAGAAAGTCTTATATCCAAATTTGCTAATGACAACGTTGGGTAGCATTGTAGACCATATAGATGATAGTCTATCAACATACATTTGTAATTTTATGCTAAGTGAGTAGGCAAACTATGGCAGATGGAGTTCAATGTAAATAAGTGTGAAGTTATCAATTTTGGACCAAACACAGATAGAACAGGGTATTTTCTAAATGCTTATGAAGTTAAATGCAGTGGATGTCCAAAGAGACTCAAGGGTTCAGGTGCATACATCTTCAAAATGTCCCATACAAGTGCAGAACCTAGTTAACAAAAGCTAATGGAATGCTGGCCTTTAGATCTCAATGACTGGGTACAAGGATGCTGATATCATGCTGCAGCTATGTAAACCTTGGTTAGACCTGACTTGGAATACTGACAGCAGATCTGTGCACCATAGATTTGACTGGATACATTGGTCTTGGAAGGAGTACGTGGACTTCATGGGTTAAATTATGAGGAGAGATTATACGAATAGGCCTGTCTTGTCTACAATTTAGAAGGTTACGGTAAACATCTGGACCCCACGGTTGGGGGGGTTGCTCTCTGTTCTGTGATCATCAATAAACACTAGCAATTTGGTTGAATAACGTGTGACGTCTTACAGAACCAATCTCGGCTGGGCACAGGTTGTTTAGTAACACAGAGGTTAAACACTTCCATGTTCCTCGGAGAAATTGCGCGCATAGTTAAGGCAAAGGCATTTTTTATACCTTTTTGAAAAGTACAGCCATAATTAGAGCGCAAATTCAAATGATTACCATTCAAATCTAATAAAATGGCTTTACTGACAGCAACTTACCCCAATGGGAACCAACTTTACTTTCCACATCCAAGCACCCCTATCTCGCAAAACTATTCTTTGAATCTGTACTTGCAAGGTCAGTTAGGATGGCTTGTAACGTCTTATCTAATCTAGTTATTTCTATACTATAAGGGAAGCATTGTCTGCTGATCTTTGTTGAGGACCACTATGGTTAGTTCATAAATGCAGCTTTTAGAAGGGTTAAAGGCCATTTTATAAAGCTTTGAAGCAGAATAGTCAATTTGCAGCCTGCTCCTCAGATGCTGCCTGACCTGCTGTGCTTTTCCAGTACTACTCTAATCTTGACTCTAATCTCCAACATCTGCAGTACCCACTTTCGCCTGGCATAATCTGAGAATTAGGGCCAGACCATTCAGGAGAGATTTTAGGAAGCACTTCTGTGCACAAAGTGTGTTGGATGTTTGGAACTCTCTTCCACAAATGGCATTGGATGCTGGATCAGTTGTTAGTTTTAAATTTGATAGATGGTTTTGTGAAGCAAACATATCAAGTGATATGAGCCAAAGGTAAGTTTATGGAATTAGATCTCAGATCAGCCACAATCTCACTAAATGGAATGGCCTCCTCCTGTTCCTCTGGCAACCAGCAATGTTTGGCAGCATCAGGAACAATGTGCTCTGCTAGACAAGATGTGGCAAGATAGCTCGACATTGAGACAGGGCTCACTGTCCTTCTTGCCTGATTCTATCACTCATCTCATACACATTGTTCAGGCCTGATGAGATTTTACCCATTGTCCTGTAGAGCTAAAGTGTGCACCATACAGTCCAACTTGTTGTTTTAGCTGCAGAGAAAAATAAACTTTCCTGATACCCTTAACTAATTTAGCATGTTCAACTTCAATCTTCTAGTTTATCATCCATGAGGAAAAATATGTTGCCCCTTCCAAATGCCTTTTAGAAGTCTAAGTATCGTACATTCACAAATTTTGCTTTATGCACCGCAAGAAAAGATTTACAAGGATGTTGCCAGCGTTAGAGGATTTGAGCCATAGGGAGAGGCTGAACAGACTGGGGCTGCTTTCCCTGGAATGTCGGAGGCTGAGGGGTGAACCTTATAGAGGTTTACAAAATTATGAGGGGCATTGGTAGGGTAAATAGGCAAAGTCTTTTCCTTGGGGTCGGGGAGTCCAGAACTAGAGGGCATAGGTTTAGGGTGAGAGGGGAAAGATATACAAAAGATCTAAGGGGCAACTTTGTCCACACAGAAGGTGGTACATGTATGGAATGAGCTGCCAGAGGATGTGGTGGAGGCTGGTACAATTGCAACATTTAAGAGGCATTTGGATGGGTATATGAATAGGAAGGGTTTGGAGGGATATGGACCGGATGCTGGCAGGTGGGACTTGATTGGGTTGGGATACCTAGTCGACATGGACGGGTTGGACCAAATGATCTGTTTCCATGTTGTACCTCTCTATGACTCTATGTTAATTCTTCAAAGAACTCCAATAAATTAGTTAAACAAGTCTCCTTCACAAAACTATGTTGATCATGCAGGATAACCTTGAATGTTTTTAAATACCCAGCTTTACCATGTGTTCTTATTAATAGTTTAAGCTTGGGGTTCTTGTTAAAAACAGAAAGCAAGTAAATTGATTGGGGAGTTTTTTTGTCATTTTTGAAGAAGTGCATTACAGTGTGACGATGCTGTCACTTTAACAAGGTTATTTTGTCTTTGGGTATTTTTTAAGAAAGTCGTAAATGTAGAAGTGCCAAGAAGTCTAGGAAGAGGCTTGAATGGCAGGGCAATGGCCAGTTCTTGCAGTTCAGGTTTATTCTAGTTTGGTTTAGCCGTAGCAGCCACAGACGTTGCTGCAGTGCAGAAAGGTTCTGAGCTTCAGCAGATGATTTCTGACTGATTTTTCTCTCTGAAATCTCTTTGGAATTTGTTCCCTCTTGCCTTCTGCCAAGAGTTCTGTTTATGGGATGTTACAGGATTGGAACAGCTCCTTCGTTAAGTTAAAAGCAAGTTACTGCCGATGCTGGAATCTGAAACCAAAAGAGAAAATGCTGGAAAATCTCAGCAGATCTGGCAGCATCTATAAGGAGAGAAAAGAGCTGATGTTTCGAGTCTAACTGACCCTTTGACAAGTCAGCTCTTTTCTCTCCTTACAGACACTACCAGACCTGCTGAGATTTTACAGCATTTTCTCTTTTGGTTCCTTAGTTAAGTTGCTGTATCAGGATGGTTAAGTATTCCAATAGTTAAGTTATTCTAAATTCTATTTTCTTTTGTTTATGTTTCAACTGTAGTGTTTAAATAAATTCTGTTTTGCTTAAAGCTGAGTGGTTTGATCAGCTGCGTCACAAGTGGAATATCCACTTCACATCTGCTTTTAAAATAAGAAAAAAACTAGGGTCTAGACTACCTTCTTAAAATAGTTTGAGGTGGTCTGGCCTGGTCCAGAACAATAAAGAGAAAATATTTTATTAATACAGGCAAATGTTAAGCTGCTGCATGTTTCACTACTTTCAAAGTAAGCCCCTTTAAGCAGTTTGAACTCCCTCAATGATTTGTGTGGCATTAAGTCAACCTCAAACAGTGCTCTATACTCAGTTGGTTTAGCAACAACTACCTTCTTGAATAGGGAGGAGAATAACAGCCAAGGTGTCTGGATAATGATTGTTACCCAATGACACACAAGTGGAAAGTTGTTGCAAAGATTTCTTATAAGAAGGTTAAAAATAGGCTTGGTTATAAGACTGCATGGTAAAATGGCCAGGCAACACTAATGACTGTCCAATTTCATCAATGAAGATTGGTCACTTAATTGAGCTAATATAAAAAGTTTACAGTAAAATAAAAGACACACATAAATTACTTTAAAAAATTTAATGACAACATTAATGACTCAAGGGAAGTTGCATCTGGCGAGGTCAGGCTTAGGTTAGCTGATATTTTGATAAAGGAGGTTGATAATGCAGAATTCTGCTTCTATCCTGTTTGGGATCATAAGGTTTCTGTTACAGATTGCAGCTGGTAATTAGCAAAATTTAAGTCAGGAAATTTAAAAGCTCTAAGACTTAAAAATTACCAGATGGCAAGCTTCACTATTTGTAAAGTTCATTAACCCATTTTTCCCAGAATATAGAACTTGTTACCATAACAGTAACTGAAATGAATAATGTGACAGTGTAATCTAAAGTAAATATAAGGGAGAAAAGAACAGAAGGATGTGTTGACAGGGATAGATGAAGATGATGGGAGGGTACTCACAAGTAGTATAAATATCAGCACAGACCTGTTGGCCTGTGAAGCTTGTTTCTGTGCTGTACGTTTTATGTCATTACCAAAATGAGTTGTGTTTATTTATGGAACTTTTTATTGTCTTCATGCATGCAATGTAGGTGTTGCAGTCTAGGACAACATTTATTATCTATCCCTGCTTGTCCTTGAGAAGGTGGGTGATCCCTCTTGTAGGCTCTGTCACCACCTGCCACAGAGCCATTCTAACAGTTATGTCCTTGCCCTCCATCTGTAGTGCTGCCATGGGGCTACTCTTGATACAGATTATGTTTGTATTGTATCTTCTGTGTCCTTGGCACCCTTGGGGAAGGACTGATTCATCAGCTGAATGGGGATTGATGTGTAGGAATCAGTAGGTGTTTTCTTTGTTTATGTTTCAATTATCATTCAACCGCAGAAGTCATTTGAATTCTTGAGGTTGGGAGTCAACACTGAAGACTCTCAGGACAACTCCCTCCAGCACTTTGCCGTCACCTCGGTCTGTCTGTCCTCTCAGTGGGATAGGGCATACTCAGGGAATGTGAATAATGATTTAAATCTTTATTTTTGTTTCATGATTTTCCAACCTAATTCAGAATCTCTTGGTGTCAATTGTAGTATCCCTAACCTACTCCCAAAATGAGGTCAGAATGCTGAACAAGCAGTTCAAATTTTCCGCAGATGGAAGCAATTTATAAAAATCTCCACAAGCTGATTTTATGCCAATAAAACAAAGATTGAATAAATATATGGCAAGCCTATCCATATCTGGGTCTGAGAAACTGTGTAATATTATTTTGAGAGAGAACATTTTCTCAGGGTAACATACTGAGACTGCTAAAAGTAATTTTGAATACTTGAGCTACAAATTGGAATTAAGGCACTGAACACATGACTAATAATTTTAAAAGGACATTGAGGAGCTCCAGTAAAACTGAAGTCAATGGGAAACAGTCAGAAAACCCTTCCACTGACTGGAGTCAGACAAAATAAAGTACAATTGTTGCAGTTATTGGAGGTTAATTGTCTCTAATTACAGGATATTATTGCAGAAGTTGCCCATTGTAGCATCCTTGGTGCAGCCAGCTTCATCAATGATTGTCCCTCCATCATAAGGTAAGATGTGGGGATGCTTCCTTTTGACTGCACAAGGTTCAGTACCATTTGTAATTCCTCAGATACTAAAGCATGTGCCCACTTACTGCACAACATTTAAGCTTGAATTGCTAAATGTGCCATTCATGCTTGACAATAACAACCACAAACAAGAGACAATCTAACCATCTCCCTTTTATCTTCAATGGCACCACTAATGTCAAATTTTTCAGCATCAATTTTTGGGCTTACTAATTGATCAGAAATTTAACTGGACCATCTGCATAAATAACTTGGCTGCAATAGCAAGTCAGACGTTTGGGCTGCAGTGGAGAGTAACTGCCTGACTCCCCAAAGTCTTTCTACTGTTTGTAAACATTGGAGTCAGATGTCATAGTCATAGTCATAGTCATAGTCATAGAGATTTACAGCATGCAAACAGACCCTTCGGTCCAACCCGTCCATGCCGACCAGATATCCCAAACCAATCTAGTCCCGCCTGCCAGCACCCCGTCCGTAACCTTCCAAACCCTTCGTATTCATATACCCATAAGGAATATTGAGTCAAGATCCTGGAAGTTCCATCATAACAGCATTATGAATGTGACTAAACCATGTGGGCTGCAAGGAGCTGGTTCACAAACATTTCTCAAAGGCAATTAATTGTGACCAATAAATGCTAGCCTTACTAGAGATGCCTATGTCTCAAGATGCCTCGGTGGTGCAGCTGCAACAATAGTCCAGAAACTCAACCATATCTAGGACGACAGGTGCACCATAGTTGATTGCTTAAGATGGTGGATGAAGGCTGTGATTAGGTTTCATGCAAAATTTGTATTATTATTTGGAAACTTGAGTTCTAAAGTCGAGCAATTACGTATAGCTTGAACATTGATCTTGCATTTCTATGCTGTGTGTTTAGAAATGAAATTTTCATTTTGAGTTCTGAGAGTGGTATTGGGTTGTCAGGAGGTTTGATCGTGCATTTAAACAAAGTTTATAAAACCCACGCAATGTATACTTCACTGTATTACAAACAAGTGCAGAACAGAGAAAATATAGGCTTTTGCTAGGAAGAAGGTGTCCTATGACACAGGGAAACAACAGACAGAAATATGTTCATTTTAAAAGGCAGTACTTATGTTTCTTTCAGAAAGAAGCAAATAATTTAGAAAAAAAAAATCTGTAAAAGTTGCTGTAGATTCTAATTGTCTCCAAAGGTTTTGGGCCAGAAGAAAAGCAGTCCTGAGTGGGCTTAAAAGTCAGTAAGAGAAGAGCTCCAAAAACAGAATGCTGTGGCGGAGAAGATAAGGAACCCATGTTAATAAATGTGAGCTGTGTTAACAGCTAACTTAAGGGTCTCAGGAACAGATACCATTCCTGAGTAATTAAAGAAGTAGCATTAAGTGAATTTGCTTAAAAGAAACTGTGCAAACCAAACAACAAACTTCATAAATGAAGACAAAGAGAATCTTCAGAGGTTTGGGTAGCTCTAAGATTGTTGAAGATAAAAATAATCCCTATATTTGTAATAATATTATTTCAGATCACCCTTGTATAGTGTAATATAGTCAGTGTTTTCTTTCTTCTGTGTGCAGTAGACCTCATTCTTTCAAGTACATTGACAGCCTCTTGTGACTATGCTCATCATTGTTAACAGAGCAAAATGTAAACTTAAGGTCCATCAATCAAAGTCTCATTCTGGGATCTAACCTGTTCAGTATTATCATCATATCATAACAAGTGCCAATCATTCCACGTCCAGTGCATCATGGCTGCAGTGTGTATCACCTCCAAAAAGTTTGCAGAAACTTACCAAAGACTTCTTCAACAACATTTCCAAAAACCTGAAACTTCTTTCAGCAGGAAGAGCAAGGGCAACAGGGGCATGAGAACAGTGCCATATTCAAGCTCCCCTCCAAATCAGGCAACATCTCGACTTACAAATAGATTGCCAATCCTTCATTGTTTATATGTAGAACTGTTATAGCATCCCTACAGTGTGGAAACAGGTCATTTGGCCCAACAAGTCTACACTGACCCTCCAAAGAGTAACCCACACAGGCACATTCACCTATTATTCTACATTTATCCCAGACTATTGCACATAACCAAGACATCCCTAGACACTATGGGCAACTTTAGATTAGATCCCCTAGTGTGGAAACGGGCCCTTCAGCCCTACAAGTCCACACCGACCCTCCGAACAGTAACCCACCCAGACCCATTTCCCTCTGACTAATGAACCTAACACTATGGGCAATTTAGCATGGCCAATTCACCTAACCTTCACATCTTTGGACTGTGGGAGGAAATCGGAGCAACCGGAAGAAACCCACACAGACATGGGGAGAACATGCAAACTCCAAACAGACAGTCACCAGAGGCTGGAATTGAACCTGGGTCCCTGGTGCTGTGAGGTTGCAGTGCTAACTACTGAGCCACCGTGCTGGGTCAAAATCCAAGAACTCTACTTAACATCACTGTGGGAGTTCCTTTACCACACGAACTGCAGTCCAAGTAGGTGGCTCACCATCAACTTATTGACAGCAATTAGGGATTAGAAATTAGTGTTGCCTTTGACATCCACATCCCTCAAATTATTTATTTTTAACAAAGGACATGGTATTCTGACCCTACAGTTGCAACACTGAATTTAAACTATGTGTAAGGTCTCAACATATAAAAATTAAGAAAAACTGCAAACTATACAAGGGACGACAGCTAGCTCCTAGCAACAGAGATGAAGAGAATTTAAATAAAAAGATGGAAATCTCCTTTACCATTAGCTCTAACTTGGACTTCAGTCAAATTTTCTAGATTCTTTCTGAAGAAGCACAATAAGCTAAGAGACTCACTTCAAACTCAGAACAATTTATTGTTTTTCTTTTCCTTTTTGCTTAACTTGTTGGTTCAAAAGATACGAACAAAACATCCCTAAATAAAAAGAACAAGGTGGAGCATCTCACACACCAGATGGCTACACCCCAGCAACAAACACACAGCAGAGCACCAGCTCCAAGGCAGTGAAATTATAGTAATACCAGAATTTGCTGGAAAGAACCATGACACTTTAAACATATAAGTCTGCCTCCTCGTACACAATCTGTTACTCTGTGGGGCAAAGTGGAGCTTTGAGGAAAACCACCTTTAAACAAAATGGTCAGCTTGCCAAATCAAGATTACAACAACAATGGTAGTGTTGATATTCACAACATAAGTAGAATAGTCTTTCTGACTTGAACCTAACGAGATATGTTTTAATTGCAGCTTACAATTTCAAACCCTTCCCTCATCCATCATTACAGCAATTGGGTCTTGAATTCCAACATTCAGCCTACAATACCCTACGCACAAATCATTCTTGTTATCAATTACATTTTACCTCAAGGAACTAGAAGTATTGAATCTGACCAAATCCAGCTGGGATGGGTAAGGACAAAGATGAGATAAAGATAAGTTGAATGCATGAAGCAGTGTAGGCTTAAGCTCCAGATAAAAGAATGCATTCCAGAAAAATTCCTTTGTTAGATATCAGTGAGGAAGGGAATACGCCCATGTGAACTTGTCATGAAAAATAAAACCTACGCTGTTGCAACATCCAAATGTCTACTGAATTATTTCGAAGCTTTTGCCTCCACTACCTTACCGATTTGCCTCACATTAAATCACTTTCCATTCAAAGAAGCACATCTTACATTTGAGGATTTCTTTAAAAATCTATAAAATCTTGCTTCTTTTCAGAATGGCTTATAGTCTCCTTTTCAAACAATTAGCTTAAAATCGACAGGTTAACATTCCCAATTCATGCTGTTATATTCATGATAATTGCAGGTAGTAGCCATCATTATTCTGAAGACTCCTAATTCTGTAGCAATTTTAAAAATCTGTACTATCAATAGACTATTCTTTTTAAAAAATGTATTAGAACCAAATTGAAGGCTGACAATCCTTTAATCTGCACTGTAACAAAGATTCAGATATTCAAATTAAACTTGCAACATTTAAACTCAAATTTCATCCCTTATGGTGCCCATGAGTCACAAAGTCACAAGCATCAGTGTACACCACATAGGACAGCCAGGCACAAGCATAGTTGAAAAGGGGAAGTCAGTCAGGCTGAAGACCCTCTCAACAGCCGACTGTCTAAACTTGTTTTTGGGCACCTTGGCCTGGCCCTGGTCTAGACACAAGGCGACCCTCCATTCTACCTGTCCATCCTTTGGCCATAGATCAGGACTATGAAGCTGAAGTGCAAACAAAATGTTGAGTAGTGGCTACCTCAGAAAGTGACATAGGGATTGCAAACTAATACATACAGTGCACATGTAAAACAGTCTCACTGCTGTAAAAAAAATTCTGGCAACCTGGGGTACGTTCAACTGCATGGAATTGCTGTGTGCAACACTCAGTATATGCCAAATCCCTGATGGAGGAGGGGAGTACTCCCGCATAGAAAGCTCAGCCATGCCTTGTTTATGAGCACACACAATCAAGTTTATATCTCATTTGTCTTTGTGTTACACTCCTACTATCTGGATGAGGGCTTAGAGTATAATGTGATAAGTCTACACTAGCAGCACAAATGTGGCCATGTTAACAGAGATGCAGATATTTAAACGATATTATAAAATAACTAGCAAAAAAGGAAGTGAATTACTTTAATTCTTCTTCAGAATGACTGACCAAATTCCTTTCCTCCAGGAAGCTGTCAGTATCAAACCCCACCCACCAAGGTATCACCGCCTCATACAGTGTCAATTTTAAACCCTAATATATTAAAGAAAGGGTCAAGTGATTGAAAATTGCATTTTAAATAATGTTTTGGATATTAGCTACAATGATGAAGCCACTGAGTTTAAATCTTTCTTTTATACTCGCCCCGCTCAGATACATTCTGGGGTTCAGCTCTGTTCTGTTGCAGTTCCCAGTTCGGTACATGTCAGCTGCACTAGACTTTCTTCCTGAAAATAAAACGGCAAAACATTCGAGGGGCGGCTTTAGCAGGAGGCATTTCCACCAGTGTCGTATCAGGGTTTCATTCAGGAGTTCACAGGTTACTGTATTCATCAGAAAACCTCACCTTTAAACAAATAATCGTATTCATCCTCTCGGGTCCCCATCTTCCGTGCCTGTATTGTCTGTCCCCGCTCACTCACCCCTCCGCACCGGATAAAGATTTAATCAAGATCCTGGTTTCTGCCAAAGCACAAGCTTCGGAAGGAAGCCGAGATCTTCCGGGATTGAGCTGGAGGAGGCAGAGTCACGCTTAAAGCTGTACTGTCCCACTGATTACGCGATACAAAATGAGGAAATTGTCCCACTAACCTTATCCTGGAAATTTTTATGGAGACTTTTCAAAATGTAATGATAGATTGTTTGCTTGGTCCCACCCTTTGCCATCACAGACTGAACATTGCTTTAATTCTCCTCTCGATCTCACACAATGCAGTTGGAATGCCTTAAGGCCCTTTGCTCTTTCATATTGTCCCTTAATAACACCAAGCCTAGCTTTCACCCGGAGGCCAACAGCTACCCTTTCAACCCCACCACTACCTCTGTATTGTCAAACTGCTTCTGGGTCTAGAGAAGCCAACATTCCCTCCAGTTAAACATTGTGAAGATTGAAACTATAGATCTCACAACATATCACAAATTCAATAATTGGGCTATTGATTCCATCTTTTTTGCTCGACACTTTCAGGTTGCACCAGATTGTTTGTAACTGTAGAATCCCCTTCAATGTTAAAGCTTCCAACATCATATTCCCTGTGTCATATAGATTGCTTCCTTCGACTTCTGCAGTATTGCATTTCTACAACCAATGTGCAGTCAAACCTGTTAAGAGGGTTGTTTCCTCCAGAGTGGTTGCAATGCTCAATTAGCCAGTCTCCCATCCTTCAGATTGGATAAATTTAGAAATATAAAATCCTTACAGAGTAGGAGCAGACCATTTGGCCCATCGAGTCCACACGAAAGAGCATCCCCATAAACTGGTGAGCCTGATATCAGTGGTGGGCAAGTTATTGGAGGGAATCGTGAGGGACAGGATTTACTTGTATTTGGAAAGGCAAGGACTGATTAGGGATAGTCCGCATGGCTTGTGTGTGGGAAATCACAATCATTTGATTGAGTTTTTTGAAGAAGTAATGAAGGGAGTTAATGAGGGCAGAGCAGTGGTATTGATCTATATGAAGGGTAAAAAATGAGGTCTGCAGATGCTGGAGATCACAGTTGAAAATGTGTTGCTGGTTAAAGCACAGCAGGTCAGGCAGCATCCAAGGAATAGGAAATTCGACGTTTCGGGCATAAGCCCTTCATCAGGAATGAGGAGAGAGTGCCAGGCAGGCTAAGATAAAAGGTAGGGAGGAGGGACTTGGGGGAGGGGCGATGGAGATGTGATAGGTGGAAGGAGGTCAAGGTGAGGGTGATAGGCCCGAGTGGGGTTGGGCGAACCCAACCACCCCGTGGCTCAACACTTTAACTCTCCCTCCCACTCCACCGAGGACATGCAGGTCCTTGGACTCCTCCACCGGCAAAACATAACAACACGACGGTTGGAGGAAGAACGCCTCATCTTCCGCCTGGGAACCCTCCAACCACAAGGGATGAACTCGGATTTCTCCAGTTTCCTCATTTCCCCTCCCACCACCTTGTCTCAGTCGGTTCCCTCAACTCAGCACCGCCCTCCCAACCTGCAATCTTCTTCCTAACCTCTCCGCCCCCACCCCATTCCGGCCTATCACCCTCACCTTGACCTCCTTCCACCTATCACATTTCTATTGCCCCTCCCCCAAGTCCCTCCTCCCTACCTTTTATCTTAGCCTGCCTGGCACTCTCTCCTCATTCCTGATGAAGGGCTTATGCCCAAAACGTCGAATTTCCTATTCCTTGGATGCTGCCTGACCTGCTGTGCTTTAACCAGCAACACATTTTCAACTTTGATCTACATGAACTTCAGTAAGGCATTTGACAAAGTTCCCCATGGGAGATTGGTTAGCAAGGGTTGATCTCATGGAATACAGGGAGAACTAGCCATTTGGATACACGACTGGCTCAAAGGTAGAAGACAGAGGGTGGAGGTAGAGGGTTGCTTTTCAAATGTGAGGCCTGTGACCAGTGGAGTGCCACAAGGATCGGTGCTGAGCCCACTGCTCTGAATGTGAACAGAGGAGATCTAGTTCGTAAGTTTGCAGATGACACCAAAATTTGAGGTGCAGTGGACAGTGAAGAAGGTTACCTCAGAGTACAATGGGATCTTGATCAGATGGGCCAATGGGCTGAGAATTGACAGATGAAGTTTAATTTAGATAAATGTGAGGTGCTGCATTTTAGAAAAGCAAAGCAAGGCAGGTTTTATACATTTAATGGTAAGGTCCTAGGGAGTGTTGCTGAACAAAGAGACCTTGGAGTGCAGGTTCATAGCTCCTTGAAAGTGGACTCGCAGATAGATAGGATAGTGAAGAAGGTGTTTGGTATGCTTTCCTTTATTGGTCAGAGCATTGAGTACAGGAGTTGGGAGGTCATGTTGCAATTGTACAGGACATTGTTTAGACCATTTTTGGAATATTGTGTGCAATTCTGTTCTCCTTCCTATTGGAAGGATGTTGTGAAACTTGAAAGGGTTCAGGAAAGATTTACAAGGATGTTGCCAGGGTTGGAGGGTTTGAGCTAGAGGGAGAGGCTGAATAGGCTGGGGCTGTTTTCTGTGGAGCATCCGAGGCTGAGGGTGACCTTATAGAGGTTTATAAAATCATTTCCTGGGGTGGGGGAGTCCAAAACTAGAGGGCATAGGTTTAGGGTGAGGTTGGAAGGTTTGAAATGGACCTAAGGGGCAACATTTTCACAGAGAGGGTGGTGCATGTATGGAATGAGCTGCCAGAGGAAATGGTGGAGGCTGGTACAATTACAACATCTGGATTGATATATGAATAAGAAGAGTTTAGAGGGATATGGGCCAAGTGCTGGCAAATGGGACTCAATTAGGTTAGGATATCTGTTCGGCTTAGAGGAGTTGGACCAAAGGGTCTGTTTCTGTGCTGGCCAATCCACCTAATCTGCACATCTTTGGACTGTGGGAGGCAACTAGATTACCTGGAGGAAGCCCACCCAGACTGGCGGAGAATGTACAAACACCACACCGACATGACCCAAGATGGAATTAAATACAGGTCATTGGCGCTGTGAGGCAGCAGTGCTAAACACTGAGCCACCGTGCTGCCCCTTGGAGGTAAACTTGGAGTTTAACTAATACTCTGCAACCAAGATCATCTCCTTCACCCCTGTATTCTAAGACTAACATTGGCTCCTAGTCCTTCAAATAAAAAAAAAGAAGAGTGTCAGACCTAAAAGCAGGAGGTACACATCTGCACTGGGGCTTGTCAGGTTTTCCTGAATGATTACATTCTTAGTACTAAGGTGTACATGGATAAAATGCCAAATCTTATGGGCCTGTGGGTAGGAAGTTCAGTCACCCACCAGGACATTCCAGGTGTCATATTTGAAAGGCACTCTGACAGCACTTTACTCTCTACAAGCCAGGAGTATCAGTCAAGCGTATTCCTCATCCCAGGAAATTAGACTAGATATAAACTGTTGCCACACTTCATCAATGTATCATAGGAAACCCCACAGTGAGGAAGCAGGCTCTTTGGCCCATTAATTACACACCAAGCTTCCGAACATCGTCCCACCTAGACCCACTCCACCACCCTGTGCCTGTAACCCTGCATTTAGCATGGCCAAATAACCTACCTTTAACATCTCTGGGAAGAAACTGGAGCACCCAGAGGAAACCCACACAGACACAGGGAGAATGTACAAACAACATACACAGTTGCCCAAGGGTAGATTTGAACCTGGGTCCCTGGCGCTATGAGGCAGCAGTGCTAGCCAGTATGCCACCCCCCTTCCTTCCTAAAACGCTGTGGAAGAAAGAAGTGGCATTCATTTCTGTTGACATCCGCCATTGGTATGCAGTTCCCACCCTTTTTGTCTCTCTTGCTCCTATCTCTGATTCCCAATTTCTTGCTTCCATTCCTTCAGTTCCTTCCAATGCCCCCAACAATCATGCTACTCAAGTTCCATTCCCTGTCATTTCTTTCTACCTAACTCATATTTATCTGAACCTTTTGAGTTGAGCCCACTTTTGAGTAAAGCCCAGCTAGCCTACCCTTGGGCAACTGTGTGTTGCTTGTACATTCTCACTGTGTCTGTGTGGGTTTCCTCTGGGTGCTCCAGTTTCCTCCCAAAGATTAACTTGCATTAGCCAGGTTGATTGCCTCACTTGGGCAGGCTTGATGACTAGTCAGGCTTCATCCATATTATGGTAAGTGTTTAACAACAGCAAGTAGGCCTCACATGACTGAGACTTTGAGTTGGTTGACCTGGTTAGGCCTCATATCTTACACGGTAAAGAAGAAACCAAGTTATTGAAGAAATTTGTCCTCATTAGAGCTTGGGTGTCTACCCTGTAAGGTACATTCCTCTTATACATAGTTGGGTTTTCTAATTCACGTTTTCTATTTTTGCCCAACAAGTCTGTACCTGTGAAATAATTACAGTGGACTAGGATATAAATGAATATTCATAGTATGCTTCTAAATGCAAAAGAACATCCTAACCATAAAGTCAGGAAGGCTGACCTGCCCAAAAAATTCAAAGGAATTCACACCAAAACTTTAACCTGCCAATGGAAATTTTTGCTTCCTACTCAATTGGGTGCATTCATCCACCCTTCTAAAAGCTCAGGGCAGGCTTAGAATATTCCACCTTTAGTTTCATAAACCTTTTGGGCAGGATTTCTAGAGTCCACTAGGTGTGAAGAATAAGTAGAGAAAACAAAGTATGTTGTGCTTCTGGCTGATGTGCTAGTTCTGGATGTAGGTTTGCTCGCTGAGCTGGAAGGTTTATTTCCAGACGTTTCATTACCCTACTAGGTAACACCTTCAGTGGGCCTCAGGCGAAGCAATGCTGAAAATTCCTGCTTTTTATTTATATGTTTGGGTTTTTTTTTAGACTAGACTAGACTAGACTTACAGTGTGGAAACAGGCCCTTCGGCCCAACAAGTCCACACCGACCCGCCGAAGCGAAACCCACCCATACCCCTACATTTACCCCTTACCTAACACTACGGGCAATTTAGCTTGGCCAATTCACCTGACCCGCACATCTTTGTGACTGTGGGAGGAAACCGGAGCACCCGGAGGAAACCCACGCAGACACGGGGAGAACGTGCAAACTCCACACAGTCAGTCGCCTGAGTCGGGAATTGAACCTGGGTCTACAGGCGCTGTGAGGCAGCAGTGCTAACCACTGTGCCACCGTGGGTTGGTGATGTCATTTCCTGTGGTGATGTTATTTCCTGTGGTGAAGTCACTTTCTGTTCCTTTTCTCAGAGGGTGGTACATGGGGTCTAACTCGATGTGTTTGTTGATAGAGTTCCAGTTGGAATGCCATGCTTCTAGGAATTCTCATGCGTGTCTTTGTTTGGATTGTCTGCTACGTGGATGACACCTTTGTCATCACTAAATGAAACAAATTAGAGTAAACATTCAATACCATCAGTAAGACCCTTACTGGCTCTGAACTTAATGTGAACTGCCTGCTGTATCAATATTGGCCACAACTCCTGGATTTGTTTTATTTCAAAATATACTTTGTTCATAGAAAGATATTTTTGGTACACATACAGTTGATGATGCCGTTCAGATGTGTATTGATTTTACTTTCAGAGAACAAATTGAGTTGCTGCTGTTTACCATTCTGTTTACTGTCAACCTCTTGACATTTAGCTGAGGCATCAGCTGGGCCCAATTACTGAATGGCCTCCTGTTATTCTTCGGCAGAGGGACATTACACAGTGGTCTTTCCCCACTGTGCCTTGGTGGCACCTGCTCCAAGCTTCAGTGTGTCCCTCAGTAAATAGTCCTGGACCTTGGAATGTGCCAGTCCGAAACACTCAGTGGGGAGCAACTCCTTCACTTGGAAGACCAACAAGTTTTGGGCAGACCAAAGAGCGTTTTACTGAGTTGATGATCATCCAGGCACAGTTGATACTCGTCTCGGTGTGCATCCCAGGGAATAGCATAGGGCACAGCATCCCTTGTCACGGAGCTGTTCGGGACAAACCCCGACAAACTGCATTCCTCTCTAGACTTCCTTTGCATTGGCACATTCCAGAAGGAGGTCACAGCCACTTTGAGGGCAGTGTGAGGTGATGCAGAGAATCCGGGCATGCATAAAGGATCTCACAGGCAGAGCCCTTCTCACCACCAGCCAAGCGATATCCTGGTGCTTATTTGAAAGTTCTGGCATTGAGGCATTCTGCCAAATGATTTTGACAGTCTGCTCAGGGAACTGCTCAACAGGATCCACCCTCTCCTTTTCCCGAAGGGTCTCAAGGACTCTATGTGCTGACCACTTTCTGAGGATTTGTGGTCAAAGATGTTTTTCTTCACAAATTTCTCCATGAAGCCACAACTCCTGGGCAGCACTGCTGGGACTGCCGAGTTGCATGACATCCAATTGGCTGGCAGCTCCCTGAGCAAGGTGACAGGAGTAAAAATCTCACCTTACTGCAATTGTTGCTGCTCCCAGTGGGAAAAATGCAGCAGCACAGCTATTCAAATCATGGGCAGGCTCCCTTGCAGCAATTTTAATAGGGGGTGGGGTCTGTGGCACCCATAAAAACAATCTGTACGTTCTAATTTCCATTTGAGTGTGATAGCAGGGTCCTGAAGCCAGCAGGGAGGACACTGTTTTCATTGTCAGCATTCAGCCATAGAAGGCAGTTCAACTATGTTAACTAGAGAACCCTTGCTACACTGCCCCATCAAATACTTGCAAACCAGGTATAATGCTCATAAAATATTTTGTGAAAATACATTTCCATCCATCAATTATTCCTGCAAGAAAACAAAATTCTAATTTCTGAAATTTAGATTTAACTGTAATTAAAAACAACTATAAAGATTGTTTATTTCACAACTACAGATCTAAATTTTCCTTCAGGCTTTTTATTACCTCAACAAAATATCTTGCTTGCAGCATCAGCCTCTCCCACAGGCATGGGTTTGGACCTGTTATCCTTGCCCATGCTGTAGGCAGCATTTAGATTGTACAGATTGAATAGAGTTGAAGTTAAATTGAAGTATTCTGGGAGTCTGAATGAAATGTCCTATGGTGAGATTTGAGGCTGAACTGGATAAGATGTCTGTCAAGGCCTATCTCTATGTCAGCAGCATCTCAAATTTCACAAAATGAGTTTCTCATGGGCAGCAATAATTAAAAACGTCAATTGCTTGTAAATGCCTTATTTAAAGGCACAACGCACCTTGTTAATATCAGCTTTCAATATTACCTGATGTGGTGAACAAGATAGATTAGATTATATTCCCTACAGTGCAGAAACAGGCCATTCAGCCCAACAAGTCCACACCAACCCTCTGAAGAGTAACCACCCAGACCCATTCCCCTACTCCCTACTAATGCACCTATCACTATGGGCAATTTAGCTTGGCCAATTTACCTGACCTATACATCTTTGGACAGTGGGAGGAAACCAGAGCATCCGGAGGAAACCCATGCAGACACAGGGAGAATGTACTAACTCCATGCAGACAGTTGCCGAAGGCTGGAATTGAACCTAGGTCCCTGGTGCTGCGAGGCAACAGTGCTAACCACTGAGCCACCGTGCCACCCCTTGTTGAGAAATATCAACATTGAAATCAGAGCAAGTACCTGCATGCCCAGCTTGCTCCTGGTTGCAACCAGTATCCATGTTGTTCAGGACCAAACAGCATCTCAAGGCTTGATCCACAAGCACCAGCCGCATGCACCTCTTATCCATGGACATTGGCATCCATCATTTGCCAACTTCACACGACCATCACGGTACCCCTCCGATACACTTGCAGGCAACTAAAGATTCACAGACTTGTATTGCATGGTCGACTAACAACTAACATTGGAAAGTTACGGCAAGGACATACTTCCATCTGACAGATTAGACCAGGCTGCATCTCAGGGCTGCTCTCTTAGCACTCGCTAACTGAGCACCAACTTGCAAACTCACAACATCCATGCATTGTCCTGCCTTGCCTTGCTGCACTAATTAGTGCATTCCCGCAACCAACTTGCCTTGCTGGTCAGCCATATGCTACATTATTGTCATACCCATGGCACATGCCAGCAATGTACATGACTTTGCATGTGCAGCAAGCAGACAGCCATGTCTCAAAGTCTAAAAGAAGTAACCCACCAAAGTCCATGGAGATAGCAGCCAATCAGTTGGTTGTGCCACAGTAAGTGAAGGGTAACCTCTGATACTAATACAGGAGATTGGCCATAGTCAGGCATCTTGTCAGAGTGTTCTTGTTCAGGGGTTCCATGCATCTGCAGTCCAGGGAGGGATCACATCAATCCTGTAGTTCCACTACAGCCAGTCTAGTGCTTAGAGCTAATGCAATCAGCAAGATGTATACCCATTAGTCATGGGTCTGAGCATTTCTATTCTAGGGCTGTCTGGTTAGGTCACTCAAGGGAGTGAAACATGTTCAACCTGTTGGGTTTGTCCACAGAAACGGAGGGGAAATGGGGCTGTGGGGCAAATGAAGGCTGCTACCACAAGCAAAAGACTTAGCTTCATTGGGCTTGGGGCTGGAGGCTGGGGTTGACAATTTTGAAGGGAGAGACAAGAGTATCTGCAAGGGAGGGACAAGGTAAAGCACTGGATGTAGGTTTGCTCGCTGAGCTAGAAAGATCATTTCCAGAAGTTTTGTCACCCTACTAGGTAACATTTTCAGTGGGCCTCCAGGCGAATCATTGCTGATAATTTCTGCTTTCTATTTATGTTTAGCATTCTTTGGGTTGGTGATGTCATTTCTCTTGGTGATGTGATTTCTGGTTCATTTTCTCAGGGGGTGGTAGATGGGGTCTAACTCGATGTAGTTGTTGATAGAGTTCCAGTTGGAATGCCATGCTTTAAGGAATTCTTGTGCGTGTCTCTCTTTGGCTTGTCCTAGGATGGATGTTTTGTCCCAGTCGAAGTGTATGTAAGGATACTAGTGAGAGAGGGTCATGTCGTTTTGTGGCTAGTTGATGTTCATGTATCCTGGCGGCTAGTTTTCTGCTTGTTTGTCCAATGTGGTGCTTGTTACAGTTCTTGCATGGTATTTTGTAAATGACATTAGTTTTGCTTGTTGTCTGTGGAGGGTCTTTCAAGTTCATTAGCTGCTGTTTTAGTGTGTTGGTGTGTTTGTGGGCTACCATGATGCCAAGGAATCTGAGTAGTCTGGCAGTCATTTCTGAGATGTCTTTGATGTAGGGGAGAGTGGCTAGAGTTGCTGGATGTGTTTTGTCTGCTTATTTGGGTTTGTAAAGCACGTATCAGAAGGATGTTATGAGGGAAAGGGGTTAATCCATGGTCAGGAGCAGACTGATTTCAATGATCGATAGTGTATGACCACACCTAGCATGGGCTAGTGGCCTAAGGTGGCACATGCAGATCATGCAGATGTTTTGGATAGGAACCTGGGATGGTGTGTAGTCTAAGGGGTTACAGTAAGGCAGTTTGGATGGTCGGGGCAGGGGGGAATGTTCACTGACATGTAGAGATAGAGATGAAAAGCCACTGGCCAAGGACCACACTGACCTTCCATCTTTCTGGAAAATGTGCAAATGGGAATAAAATGGCAACAACCAGTCTTGGAGTGGGCTGGGTAAGTATCTTGACTTGTGAATGAGAGGGCTGTGTGACCCACCCGATGTGAAGGCTTTCAAAGGGAAACAAAATTGCATACAGACTAAGCACTGCAAAGTACACAGACTTGAGGGGTCTGTACTCACTGGCCACCCTAAATGCATTGGCTGCCTGTTTGTTGTGCACCTCCCAGCCTCGGGCCTCACTGACCCATTTACTTACAACAACACTTAGGCCAGGGGTGGTATAGGGTTGTAGAATGAGATAATAGTGTCAGCAAGATCCATTCCTATGTAATAGGTTTTGCTTTCAGATGTTGCAACAGCTTTCAACGCAGACATCAACCCATGGTATAACCTGGGAGATCGTGAAGTTATACATAATGCTGGCACAGTTACATTCAGGCTACAAAACGAGAATACCAATCTAATAAAATGTTAAAACGGTATAGCAATATACCAAATAATGTGCAGCGTATAGTCAACTGTGCCATCAATGTTTTCTTCTTCACCTCTCCATACCATCTTAGTGTACTCCCTCATTCTGCAGCTGGGGTGGAGAGACCCTAGTCAGCAGGTGGTGGTGACCTGCTTCTGTAGTTGATTTGCTATAGGTAGGTAGACCCTCAATGCCTTTCGGGATGAAATTCCAGGATTTTGACACAACAACCCTGAAAGCACAGCGATATATTTCCAAGTCAGGATGATGAGTGGCTTGGAGAGGAACTTGAAGGTGATGGTGTTCCCATGTATCTGCTGCTCTTATCCTTCTGGACAATAGTGGTTGTGGATTTGGAAGGTGCTATCTCAGTATCTTTGGTGAATTTCTACAGTGTGTCTCGTAAATGGTGCAGACTGCTTCTACTGAGTGCCACTGGTGGAGAGAGTGGATGTTTGTGGATGTGGTACCAATCAGGTGTGTTGCTTTGCCCTGGATGTGTCAAGTTTCTCGAGTGTTTTTACAGCTGCAGGGGAGGTTCCATCACACTCCTGACTGCAGATTTTATAACCTCTGACCTGCTCTTGTAGCCACTGTATTTATATGGTTAGTCCATTTCAGTCTCTGGTCAACTTCCAGCCCCAGCACTCTATCCCTATAACCCCATATTTAGCATGGCTAATCTACCTAACCTGCACATCTTTGGACTAGCCTGAGGAACACCTACAGAAATATCCTGGAGCTGAGATGAATCACCTCCAACCACCACAATCATCTTCACACCAAGTAAGACCCCAACAAATGAAGACTTTGCTCCCTGATTCCCACTGAAATCCAGATTTGCAAGGGCTCTTCAATGAAATACTTGGTAAAACCAAAGGAAATCAACTTCACATCATCTCTGGAATTTGTTGGTGGGCCCAGTGCAGGACTTGAGACAGTGGCAACGGCAGGATGGCCTCTGTGGTCAGTGGAGAATGTGTCATCCGTAGTCGGCACTGCTCAGGTGTAGCAATGTGGGAGAC
The DNA here is from genome assembly GCF_020745735.1 of Hemiscyllium ocellatum. Taxonomy (NCBI): domain Eukaryota; kingdom Metazoa; phylum Chordata; class Chondrichthyes; order Orectolobiformes; family Hemiscylliidae; genus Hemiscyllium; species Hemiscyllium ocellatum. The sequence continues at coordinate 30,269,229 of NC_083428.1, read as the reverse complement.
CCGAATCGGTACTCCTGCCAGATCAACAGGAGCAGTGGTTGCATTGTTGGTGGCATAGTAGGCCCGATGTGGTGCTTCTGGTGGTGCAGCGGTGATGATCCCGGAGCAGGACTCCTGGAATGGACTGTGATGTGGGGGCATTGGTGGGCACAGAGTCTGTTGTGGAGACCCCCCCCCCCCCATCGAAATCAAGCAGAGCACTAAACAGGACGAAAAACTCTGTTTTTAGTTATATTTTAGTTATATGTTAATATGTTCTGTAACTCAAAATGGCGCAAGAGTGAAGTGACATATTACACTTCTTACTTTATTTGCTAAATGCAAATGAAAATCAAGCATTCATTTCAATTTAATTAGGCTCCTTTGTCCATGTTTGGACCAAGGCCCTGGTGAAACCCAAACTGGGCATCAGTGAGCAGGTTATTGCTAGACAAGTCCTCCTTGGTAACACTGTTGATGATACCTTCTACCATTTTACTGATGATTGAGACTAGACTGATGGGGCAGTAATTGGCTGGGCTGGATTTATCCTTGGGCAATTTTCCATGTTGTAGGGTAAATGTCAGTGTTGTGGCTTACTGGAATGGCTTGGCTAGGGTTACAGGAAGTTCTGGAGAACAAATCTTTGGTACTATTGCTGGAATGTTGTCAGGAACCATAGCCTTTGCAGTATCCAGAGTCTCCAACTGTATGTAGGTCAGATCACGAAAAGATGGCAGTTTCCTTCCCTAAATGACTTTAGTGAACCAAACATGTTTTCTGACAATCAGCAATGGTTTCATGGTCATCATTAGATTAGACTCAGATTTTTAAAACTTGATTTAAAATTCCAGCATCTGCCATGATGTGATTCAAACCAGTTCCCCAGAATATTACCTGGATCTCTGGATTAAACTTCTAACAATAATACTAGATTGTTGTCTCTCCAAAATACTAACAATGATGGGGGTTTGTGTTAAATTTATTACCAGGTGAATAATGCATGATAGCAAAATGGTAGTTTCTTTAAATCTCTCCCAATTTGGTGTAAATCATGCCGTATCTATTGGCATACTTGGATGCCAGCCTTGAACTCTGTTTTAAATTTGCTATCCCTTATCTTAAGACTATGACCTCTCATCTTAGAATGCCCCACAAGAGGGAACATCCGTTCCACATCTATTTTAACCTCATCTTTTATCACTTTGAATACCTCAATTTGATCACCCCCATTCTTCTAAACTGCAGAAAGTTTAGGCCTAAACTCTTTAATCTCTCGTCATATGACAAACCCCTCGTCTATGGGATCAATCTAGTGAACTTTGTTTGAATGCCTCCAATGCCACTACATCTTTCCTCAAATAAGGTGACCAAAACTGTGCAGAATACTCCAGGTATGGTCTTGCCAATACCTCATATAGTTGCAACAATACTTCCTTAGGTGAAAAATGTGGCGCTGGAAAAGCACAGCAGGTCAGGCAGCATCCGAGGAACAGGAGAATCGATGTTTCAGAAATGTTCCTGATGTACGGCTTATGCCACACTTTTTGACTCTGATCTCCAGCATCTGCAGCCCTCATTTTCTCCTACAATACTTCTTTTCCTTTATATTGTATTACTTTATCTATAAAAGCCAACAATCCATTTGCTTTATTATCTGCTAGTTTTCTGTGACTTATGAATGAGTACACCTGGATCCCTCCGTACCAGGGCACTCCCAGGTCTTTCACTATTAAGATAATAGGTCGCCTTCCCATTTTTTTTGACCCAATTTCATGACCTCTGATTTGTTGATTCACACCCTTTGAAATGTTTAAAATTTTGTCATGGATTATTGTCTCTAACAGTTTCTTCAACCCTGAGACTAGACTGTCTCCTAGTTCCTTAATTTATTTGTCTTCTTTTTGTGAACAGGGATGTTACATTTCTAATCCACAAGTTTTCTGTCACAACCTCTGTATCCATGGGGTGTTGGAAGACTGTGACCAGAGCCTTACTTCTTTAGGTAATCTAAAATGCATCTTTTCTAAAATAGATGACTTTTCAAATTTGAGAACTGCCAAACCTTTATGTATCTTCTCTATCTATTTTTATTTTATCCAATATATCTAGTACTTCCTCCCACTGCTACATTGCTATTTTCTTCTCTAGTGAAGACAGATACAAAGTACTCATTTAGTACCTCAGTCATGGCCACCATTTCTGTAAGTATATTGCCATTTGAGTTCCCTATCAGTACTGCTTTTGTAATTTTTAATATTTGGTTTTGCTTGTGAAATATTTTTGGGTTCCTTTTTGTAGCCACTGATGTATTTATGTGCCAACCCCCCGCTCCCCCACCCCCCCATTCCCTATTTTAAAATGTCTTCTATACTTTGTGCATTCAGTGTCTGTGCATGGATGAAATACTGTGCTTGTGCAAAAAGGATAAGGTACAATGTATTATAAGCAGGTTTACTGCTCACCCCAGCAGTTTCACTTTGAAATTGTTCTGGTTTTGCCTGTCAGTTTGTACCTAGCCTGTCAGTTCCACACTGTATAAATTGTAAAAATCACAAATTCAACTAGAAGTACCAAGTTTGAACTGAGGAATTAGTTCAGCTGTTATAGTAAATTGCAAATCATTTCACTACCCTTCTCCAAGGATTTCCAACAAGCATAATGGAGTGCAACTTTTGGGACTGAGTGAGAAATAATATTTGCTTTTCTTGAATTTAATCATTGGGATTCCTTTTCTAGATCACTTCTTTATCTCCTTCTCCTCCATTAAGATGTTCTTAAAAATCTACCTCTTTGACAAGCACTTTGCTGGGTGAAACATTTGTTGGATAATAGTATCACACGGTGGATTGCAGTGTTTTAATGTGTACATTAAAAAAGGGATTTTTTTTGCAAGTAGTATTTAAAATCAACATAGTACCATGTCTCCTTCGGTGTTCAGTTAAAACAATACTAGCTCCTTAACACTCAACCATCACGCTGTTGCTAAAGAATTAGCGCACTTACCATCTAAGACCTTCCCCATCATTGTACTTGCTTAAAATCTGTTAAGTTTCAAACTAAATCATCGTGGTGGTAGTTAGGGCAGATAGAAAGAAACTGTTTTAAAAGCGATTGGTGGAACAATTAAACAGGAAAGTAAGGAAAAAAACTTGTTATTGCAATGATTGGTTACAATCTGGAACTTACTGCCTGAAAGGATGGCAGATTTCGATTCAGATCATGGTTTTCAAAGGATAAGTGCCTGAAAGGAAACAAAATTGTCTTGCTTTGGGTAAGATTAGCAAAGTGTGTTTAGCTAAACCATTTTTCTCTAGATGCAGTAGACTCCAAGTGCAGACAGCCCTCCAGCATTTTCACTGTTCTACTGATAAATTGTTCCAGTTCTAATAAAGACGAAACATTCCTTTGCCCAGCATGCTGCTGACTAACTTGTTGACTGTTTCTAGCATATTCTGCCCCAGGTTCAGGCAGGCCTGCGCACGTGCCAGTTGCCCTGGAGATTTGGCGGGAATCCAGTGTGACGTCAGCCGAGCGAAGCTGTACCCAGAATCCTTCACGCGATCGCAGGCAGACGCCATTCCGAGTCGGACAGTGCGATCTGGTAGCTCGTTGTTGCGTCGATGGCGGATTTGGAGCCCACACCCCAGGAGCCTGTAATCAGCAACCCTGAACAGGACGAAAAGCAAGATGAGAATAACCCGAGTGGCGGTGATGAAGATCAGAACCAGAGGTGCAGTTTTGTGTGAGAGAGGGAGGCAGTGTGGCTATGGCAACGGTTCAGGCTTCAGTTGGGGCTGTAGGCCGCGAGTCCGCGCGCCGAACAAAAGGCCCGCCGCTCAATGGTGTCTGAAAACCGCGGCCTAACGCCGCGCTGATAGCGGGCATTGTATAGTTCTAAGGTCGTAAAGTACGAAAAGCTGCCTGATCTTAATACTAAGGAACATTTTAAAAATTAGTTGGTTGCTTTTCAGCTCTACCTTTTTTTTTGAAGTACGTTTTGCACACGACAACGAAAAATGCGTTATTCCATGCGCGTTTCCCTGAGGAGTTAGAGCTCAGTAAATGAATAATTTGCATTCATATCTCAATTTCCCACTCCTTTTGTATTTGATTTAGATGGATACCCTCCTGCCCGTCTTCCGATTGCGCGTGGATTTACACCATATTGTTTCATTAATGTATTGTTCCGTTGCCTCACCCCACCCTCTCCCAAACTTCTTGTCTTGAAACGGTTCCTCCTCCATTTTCGCCTGGGCTTTTTAAGTCCCGTTCTCTCTCTCTCTCTCTCTCTCTTTCAATTACACGATAGTTCTGTTGGAACGTGGCTGCAGTTAGCCATTGTTTATTGTTCTAAAATAACCACTAATATTAACAGGATATTAAAGTGACATTTTTTTGTTCTCTAGTAACCTGTTTTGTGGAAAAACCACTACCTGCAGCAGTTTGAATTCAGTAAGATTGTTGATATTGAAACAGTGTTTTGTACTTTACAGTGAAACAAATGAAACTTCAGTTCAGAATGAAAAAAGTGATAAGCTGAAGGAAAAAAGCAGCAAGCGTGGTGGAAACCGCTTTGAGCCATATTCAACCAACAGAAATGCAAGATTCCGGGTTTTTGTGAGCAATATCCCATTTGAAATGAAATGGCAAACACTTAAAGATATAATGAGAGAGAAAGGTAAAGTCAGTTGTAGTGTGTTAACTGGAATTTTTTTAAAAAAGTTCTAAAATTTGGTGAATACTGTGTACTAACTGCATTACTTTGTTTTTGTCTTCACTTGCTGATGCCAAATATTGGTGCTGAAGAATAAGTCCACTTATGCAGAAGAAGTGACGCCTGGCATTTTAGTTGAAGTATTCAATCATTTTTGTAATTAAATGTTTCTTTACAGCTATTCAGAAGGATGATCATGAACAAAACAAGAAATTTGCCTAGGAACCCTGAATTGTTCCAATATATTGGAAGGGAGGATCAGAATTCTCAAGCTTGAGTTGGTGTCTTGTGTGTTGACACTAAAAGTTCACAAATTAACTTTGAGTTTGTCACCATCTGTTCAGATGTTGAGAAGGGCCAAGGCTATTATATAGGCACATATGTTTTGCCATTATTATTCTGGGAGTTGGGATAAGATGAGGGTGACACATCTGTTATTATTTTGTTCTGGGAGCAAGCTGAATGAGCATCCTTTTCTGGGGTGGGGTACTTGTTACTATTTTCATTGCTGATTGCCTTACTGTAGGTGGAAATTGTGAAGTTCTGCATCAGCTTTTATTTGACATCCAATTAACCCAGCTTATTATGCATAATCAGCTTTTGTCTTTAATTTAAAAAAAAATCTATCCTCTGGAGAGATTCTGGCAAAGTACTTCAAATTGAGCAGAGAAATTTCTGTCAAAAATACTTTTGAGTTTGAGAGAAAACAATTAATTTTTGCTAACTAAAATTGCCTGCATTTATTCAGTGACGTGTTTCCAGTCACTTTGCATTACCTCTATAATTGGCTAGTTGCAAGAATGTATGTAGCTCGTTTAGGTTGAATTTTGAGTGAAAATTGTCTTTTATATTCTCTATGCATTTTTCAATTGTCACATCATTGACAGCTTATGTGGAAAGTCATGGAAATGATACTCTGTTGCAAGTAGGATAATGTAGTGGACTGCAGAAAATAATTGTATATTTAACACTTTTAAAAATTGTTCATCATGTGTTGGTATAACTTGTATGTTTGCACAGTATAAACCAAAGAATATCTGATTTTAGTAATCATAAAACAGAAGATAGTATAAAACATTAGCATGTGGGTCAGCATCAATGCAAAACATTGAATTAAATGCTCTACAGGCTATTCTTTGCTTTGACCTGTCCTTTTTATTTGAAACTATTTAAACACTCAGCTAAATGTTTACCAGATCTGGCAGTGCACATTACACATGTTAACTTTTAAACAAAGATCTGCGGTTGCTGGCGATCTGAAACAAAATAATTGGAGCATCTCAGCAGTTCTGACACTTACTGTGGGGAGAAAACAGTTAATGTTTTGAATCCATTAGGGGTCAGTGGGCTCAACGATAACTGTTTTGTCCACGGATGCTGCCAGCCCCGATGGGTTTGTTTCTTGCAATTTTTATTTGTTAACTTGTATATTGTCTTCACAGATACTGACCTCCCTTGGTGTTTCTAGGGTTTTCTGTTGTGTCCAATATGCATGTAATCTTCAGGAGGGTGCTGTTTATTCTTAAATGTATTCTTTACCTGAAAGGAATACGTCACAACTTAAAATTTTACCATGGGAACCTTTTTGGACTTGTCCCCATCTTGCTATTGTTCCCCTCTATGATCAAACTTAGCAACAGAACATTGAGTATTTATTGTGGCACATTGTCACAGACTAATGTCATGTGTAACAATGACTTTTTAAAAACAAAAGTTGTACCCTCTTCAATTGAAATTGACAGAGCAAAATAAAGGAGTAATTATTAGGCGTTAACTTCCTGTTTTGTGCAGTTAAGAAAATTTGACTGTTCTTTCAATGTTAATTATGGCTTTTAAAAGCTGCTTTTTCTCTACAACACCATCCTCAAAAATAAGTTGAAAAGATCTGAGCAAATAATTGAAGGAGTACATTGTTTTGATGGATATTCCACAACTAGAGGTGACAGTGATGGCCAGTGATGAGTGACGGCAGCATAACCCCAGGAGAACAGTTTCTTGACATGATGGCTTTTGAAAATACAAATTTGATGAAGTTCTTTCAAACTGTTAGAAATCAGTCTATGCCTTTTTGAAAACTTGGTAACATTGGTTTGGTCAGTCATGTTTATATTGCGACGTATGAAATCTTGTGAATGGGAATTTCTTATCCCTTAATCAGTTGTTACAATCACAGTTAACGGCTAAGCAGAATTTTGTTTCCTTATAGTAACAGCCAATGGAAATAGATCAGTGGTTAATGTATGCTTTCTGTAACTTTATTCTGTTTTTGTTGAAGTGTCATCGTTTGACGGATAAACTGGATTTAGCCATCATAACATGATTTGTTTCACATTTGGAGTTTTGTTAACTTCAAGTATTTGTAATTTTTTCCTCTGTAGATAGCATTATTGAGAAATGGTATGTCATTTTTTCAATATTAAGTTGAAGGTTAATGAGAAATGCCATCATGTGTATACCGTAAGTTTACAAATTTGGTATTTAAATAAAGGCTGGTACTTGTATACAAACGAATGCAATGCATGTTTGAAAGTTGGTAACCTGGACAGCCTGACACAAGAAATATTGTCTTAAACTGTTGTGGAATTGTTTTGGTTAATACAGTTATATCTGGAATGGGTTGGACAATTATTCAAACAAATGTCCTTGCATTGGGTGTGTTGTGCATTAACATTGAAGCATATATGGCTCATTATGAGCTATCACTACAGCAAGAATTCTGTGATTGAATTAAGGTGTTGCATCTATAGGAGATGCAAAGAGTCATACTTTTGTCTCTTACCACCCTTCATTGCTTTAAAGTCATGGTAAATCAACTGACTATTGTGACCTTCTGAAAAATCTTGTTTACTAAATTTCAGCTATGTGGAAATTGTAGACAGAAGTCAAATGCTTGATTTTACAGTGAGGTTTCTGCTATACAGAAAATTGATCTAAAATTTCCCTAACTTTATTTCCACAATTACCTTCAGTTTATTACCAAAAATCTATTGTCTTCAATATCAAGCTGACACATTTGACTCTGGAAAACCATTTGTGGTAAACTTTCTTTGAAGATTGCCATTCAATTGTGTGTTCAGTATCTGAGTGAAAAAGGATTATTGGTGTTTCAGAACAGAAGTGTGAAAGTCCGCCATGGTGCATGCTGCTGCTGCATAGGACTACTTGATGGCTCCAGTATTTAGTAGTCTGACAGGAAAGAAATCTTTTTCAGCAGACATTGTTAAATATGTGAAACCACTGTTAAGTGTCATATTTCTAGGTTTGTGTAGACACGCACCTTTCTTGATGTAGTGATGGCTTCAAGCGGTAAGACTCAAAAGTTGGTGGTCTATAATTAGTGTAACTTTGGGAATGTGCCCATGCAGTTTCACATGTCCTTGGTTTTTTTAGACTACTGATGTCTATAAATGATTTAGATAGTGGTGGGTTATGGTGGTACAGGTGTGTAGGGAACCAAACTCTCTCTTCAGCCTAAATGTAGCCTGGGTGTTGCACTAAGCCAAGTTAAGAACAGTTGAGGCCTACTGCTGAATGCAGCAAAGGTACCCCAGTTCTTTTTAAGAGCAAGATATAATATGCATATTTATTTTTCACTTATTCTGGTGTGGGATGATGAGATGATTCTGAAGTTTTTGTTCTAAAATGGCATCATGGTGCAAAATGTCATGGGACGGTGGGATTTGTTTGATTCCCTTCATGCTGGCATGGGAGTGCAGAATGCAGGCAGGTGATGTTTATAGAAGACTCACCTCTATTAAATTTCAATAAAATAACGGCAATGTCAGTGAACCTTAAGGAATTGGATGCCTTTTCTTTTAAATATCTAACTAATTTAGATGAAATAAGCTCTTTGGCCTGTTATATGCAGTCCAGTGAAGCAACTTCTGCCAGCTTATAATAAGCCTTAGTAGTCTGTTGATTTTTGAATATAGTTCCATTATCCAAGTACAAAAATGAAATTGGTTCATTTCAAACTATATTGCACCATGTGACCTTTTATCCCCTATTAAAGATGCTTAATTATTGGCAAACATCAAAGTTAATGGCAGAAATGCAAGAATACGTTTTAGTAATGCATAGTGTCATGGTAAAGTCTCAAGTTCAAAATTCATCCTTCGTTTGGAGCTTAAACCTTTTGTTCAAGTGTGCATTGTGACCTATGCAGATTGCTTAGCGTAAGTTACGTTTCTACTATAAATCTACAAAACTAACCATTCTTGGCTTGCATAAACAGAAAGCCAGAACTTTAATATTTGGATTAAGTTAGGATGAGTTCGTGTTTTGTCACAAATGTTTGATTTCTCTTTAGTTTGTCCATTTGTGTGTGCAAGCTAAAGTTAGGTTTTCCCTGGTTTTGCCTAAACAGGAATGATAAATTGCACTCCAATTGAGTTGTATTTTGAAATTCTGTGGAGCCAAAGTGCAATTTACTCTTATCCAAAACTTAATATTGAGGGGTGCTGGGGTGAAGTATGAAAGGGGGGTTTTGCTAAGAGTAAACATTTGAAATTTTAACTTGCTCTTCAGAGGGACTGATTGCTAAAATTGTCTTGGCTGTTGGCTTAGTGTTGTACATGTAAATGGATACTAGTATTGCAGTGGTGGAACTCTTGATCAGTTCCAATTTGTTCAAACAGAACTTGGTCATATAATGGTTTGATTATTTCACAGTTGATTAAACAGTACATGAAGGTGATCTTAACAGAAGCAGACTCGGCTGCTTATGGTGGTTGCTGGTGAGGATGTCACAATATATAATGCAATAACGTCTATAATTAGGAAAAATATTTTTTGAAATCTGCAGAATGTTTATAGCTTTCATCTTTTGAAACTTTGGCTTAAATTTGATAATTGCATTGGTTGCAGATCAGGGAAAGAAATGTGTATACTTTGCATATTATAACATGACATCCTTATTGGCTGGGCACATTTGAGAAGAGCTCGTTTGGGAAGCGCATGTGTTCAGTTCACTGGGTAGAGATAAAAGGGCTTGTTGTATGTAACTTTGTTAGTAACTGGTAACAATGATATTAAGGGTTGTGGCTTAACATGACTATTCTAGGTTGGGTTAGACTTGGGATCACTGCACACCTGTACATAGCATAGTAAGAAGGTTTAGGTATATGGAATGATATTCTGGGCTTTTAGAGGGCTCAGGTTACTACATAACGTTGTCAATGTTTTTGCTGAATTCCAATTGTTTTCTTGGCTTTTCTCCTTCCGTGTATGTTTCGTCTGGGATCTGGTTTGTAGTTGGTGAGGTTACTTACGTGGAACTCTTTATGGATGCGGATGGAAAGTCGAGGGTAAGTGATAAAGAATGAGTTCTTCTGTGGTTTCATTGCAAATGTAAAATGCACAGGATATGGAATACTGGAAGTGGGCTTTGGTTAGACTTTGAAATCTAAAGCTCAGAAATATGGATGTGGCAAGGTGGGGAAAAGTATTTGAATGTAAAGTTATAGAATTGTATAGCAGGCATATTTGGTGCTATTAGTTAAATTACTATAGGTACAATTTTTTGTTTGGTAGTGTTTTCCAAATTGTTAGAATATGTAAATTATTTAGGAGAGAGTCTTCCTTCCTCACTCTCTCCCTAACCCAAAATAATGTTTTCAGAGTGTCTGTCTTTGCCTCTTGAATTCCCTGATCAGTTCAATACAATTCTCCAGGTGCACACATCTATCTAGTCAATGTCAGAATGGTTATTTTTAATGAGTGACCCGATACCATAATTGGAGTAAAACGACTTGATTATGAATGTCACCACGATGGTGTGAGATTCTTCCGTTGTCTTGCATTATGCTTTTCAACAAGATTTAATGGAGGGTTATTAAATGTCCTGGCTATTTTCTGAATCCTTCCATTTTCTCACTGCCATTATTCTATTACTGATGCCATTTAAATTCAATATTGGTAAGACATTGAATCTGAGACCTTTGGCTCTATGTGGTGCTGTGCCACAACAAATTTTCCTTTAATGTGCCATGGTAGTCTTTAAGTTTTGGCAAAATGTTATTCTTTTGTTTAAGCCCCCTGTGCATTAGCTACAATGTTCATGTTGCTGACCAATCATTTGGAACTTAATTTTGGCCCTCATCTTTGTGGAATGTTCACTTGTCAATTAACATTAGTATTTTTGTTTTAAAAAGTGCCAAATGTATCTGCTATATAACTTATTACAAAAAGCATCAGGTAAGGGATGACAGTTACTTTTGTCTTTCTAGAAGTAATGCTAGCCACTGTTGTAATTGTCAAAGGGGGAAATTCACTCTGAACCTTAAACAATGGTGTTTAAGCGTAGGTTAGGATGTTGAATCAAAGTTGTAGGTGGAAGCAGTGTGAAAGTGGAATGGATTTTAGCAGCATTGTTGGAGTGATAGTTTGATCTAGGGTTTCTCAAGAATCATGTGAATATATTTTGGTTATGAATCTGAAACAGGGCTGCCACATTAGCACGACTCTCCCTATATTACTCAAAGTGGGTGAAGCCTTACTTGATATTTAACACTTGATAAATCATTTATTTGAAAGTACTTAGTTTGACTTGAATGTTAATCTGCACTTGTGTGCAGCACGCACTTTGAACTAATTGCTGGGGGAGCCATGTCTAGATTTTGTTTCAACCAGTTTTGTAATACATATATCAAGTGCTTTTGTTCTTTGAATTTACCCACAGGTTCTAGTAAGTAAGTTAAGGTTGAAATTGGTCAAAATGTCTCATAATAATCCTTAAGTCATTTTTTTCTTTTGGAGAGATCATTTTGGTCTCTCATTTCTGTCCAGTGGTTGCTGGAAGTATTTATGACTTGTTCCCAAGTTGAATGAGCACTTTGAGTGCCCTTGGGGACTCATGACACAGTTTGCCCAGCAACTTCTGGTGCAATTCCCAAATTTTGCTGGACCTTTCTCCCTTTTACAGCCAACATTGGAATTCAAAATTATTGAATTGGTTTCCCTCTTCCATGTGCAGCATATTGGTGGTACATCTGCACTGCACATTACATTTTTGTTTGCAAGTGGAAATTATATAGTACAAGCAATGAGGTACTAATTACTAGCTTAAAAATTTGTGGCACTCCCTATTTAAATATCAATGGACGTTTTGTGGAACCGTTTTTAATTTACTTTGTGTAATTTTAAATTTTTCTTTCTTCTTTACATGGTATTGCCTGTGACGAAAGGGATGTGGGTAAGTTTGCTTCAGAATACTTCTAATCGCTGTGTTTTGAGTTGGAATTGATCATTTGAATTTGTAAATTGAACCACAGCTTCCCTGTTTTGTATAACAGGAACCCTTAATCCAGGAAGGCCTGTTTGGTCCCTGGATTATGAATAATAAATGGATGTTGATATGAGGTTGTGGGGGCAGCATCACCTTGCATAGATAATCTGAGAGTAGAGTATTAACTGTTTTCCATTGCTAATCTGTGATCTTGCTGTATATGACTGTGTGGGGACATTGGGCAAGGAAGTGAGCGGGCTAAGTGGCGTGCTTCTTGTAGATGAATTATTTGATAACAAAGTATAGTAGTGTAACTTGAGAATGAGTACTTGAAAAGGAAACAAAGTAGTGAGAACCAAGTAGCTTAACCCGGACAATAGTTCCAACGATGGTAATAATTTTAAGAGGATCGGGAAATTGGCATGGGGGAAAATGAGATCACCAGAGTTTTGGGCTATTGCATGTGCAATGTGTCAAATTTCTCTTTTCAGTGTTGTGGAGTTCAAGAGTGAAGAAAATATGAAAAAGGCTGTGGAGGTGATGGACAAGCAGAGTTTCAGTGGGAGACCTCTTAAAGTGAAAGAGGTGAGATGTTTCAATGTGCAGTAAACTTACGTTGGAGGGGGGTGCTGAACTGGTGCAAATTTATTGTCACTATTGCAGAATGATGGGAGAAGACTTGAACAAGTCTTGAGCAAATGCTGATATTTCTGTGATAACATATCTTATGAAATAAGAACTGTTACTGTCTTTCTGATGGCTTAAGGCTTTTGTTCTGCCATTGGCAGTTTTTCTCAAGGGTGAATTAATTGTCCATAAATTTCTCATTGTGTTTGATCTTGCTAATGAATTTGTGTTTTGAAGGCAACACATTAAATATTAAACGGTGTTCTGTCAAATGAATTCAGTGCTTCTATTATAATTCTTGCTTTGTTGAAGCTTTGCAGATTTTTAAAAACCTTCTGGTATTTATTTATTTGTGTAGTTTGATATTGTTCACTCAGACATAGTAATAAATAGAGCTCAAGGTGATGGAAGCAGATTGTGATATGAAGGATCTTGAGCATTGCCAAATAGAAATAAAGATTGAACTTTAAGTAAATCTTTAACTCTGTTTACTTAAGATGGGTAGTGGTTTTCCACCAGCACAATTTTAACTTTTTTTTTCCCTGAATCTATAGGATTTGGATGGTGAGCATGCAAGACGTATGATGCAGAAGTTTGGTGGTTTTGACAGAATGGGAATGGGTGGTGGTGGAGGTGGTGTTGGTGGTCCTGGAATGAATATCCCACCTGCACTCTTGCATAACTCTCATGTCCCCAGAGATGTTCTCAATGCCCTGCAGGCTGGCAGGCTTGGAAGCACCATCTTTATTGTTAATGTGAGTTAGCAAAAGTTAAAATATCTATTTATAAATTTTTTTTATTGATGAAACTTGAGAAAACAAATCACATTCTGAAAGTGTGCATACAAACGTTTGAGAGGACTTTTTATGGTAACAGAAAGTAGTTATTCTTTAATTTCCTGCATGTGCATCATCCTTTTTCTATGTTCCTACCCTGTCTGTTTCTCTCATGGTCAGGAGCACTTGTGACTGACTCAGTTCTGCATCAGAAATAATGGGCTGTAGATGTTGGTGAAACCATGTTGTGCCAATATTAATACATTCTCAAAATGCAAGTGACAGCTTCTGAAATTAGTGTTTTGTTGCACATCAATTGCACTTAAATGTCCAGACCATATTTGATCATCGGTCCTGGTGAATCACGCTATAGAAGACTCGAGTTGAATCAGTGCTGCTCATTTTTGTGTAAAAATTCTCAGGTCACTTTGACTAGTCATCTAAGTCAGCAATTGAGAAAACAGTTTCCATATATTTAAGAGTTAAAATAACTGTTTCTGTAAAATAACACTTAAGGAAGAGAACTATCCATTATTTAGATTAGATTACTTAGTGTGGAAACAGGCCCTTTGGCCCAACAAGTCCTCACCGACTCTGAAGAGCAAACCACCCAGACCCATTCCCTACATTTTAGTTTGAAAACATTAAGATTGATTTCTTGATCTATTACTGCTCATTCTCATTTCTGTTCCTTTTCTTAAAGTTAATTACTTATTTTGGTGCCTTTTTAAATTGTTTGTGTGCTCTAATCCTTTAAGCAATGGATAATTTGTATATCCAATTCTTGTACACATTCAAAGTTTTTAAATGTGCCTGATGAGTTTCCACTTGAGAATAAATTAGTATTTCTTTTCAGTTCAGCCCACTAGGTTGAGTCATTTGCTGGGCTAGATCTAAAAACGGTATTAATGTGATCTAATTGTGCACTCTAATAGTGAGTTTTGAGAAGATTTGTAGCTCACGTTGAGGTTTACAAAACATCTGGAAATGAACCTTGCAGCTCAGCGAGCAAACCTACATCCAAAAAGTGCTCTAATAGTCAAAAGATTTGAGACAGCATTTGAAATGTACCAGGAAGGCAACATTAAACATAATATTTGCAAACTTTGAAACATTTATGACATGAAGATGAGTGGTAGAGCAGTGTGCGAAGATGACTGCAAAGTTTTGTAAAGGGACGTTTAAGTGAGTAGGCAAAGGTCTGGCAGATGGAGTACAATGGTAATAAATGTGAAGTCATCCAGTTTGGTAGGAATAACATTAAAAAGAGCTATTCCTTGAATGGTGAAAAAAAATTTCTAGAAGGACCTGGGTGTCCTTGTACATGAATCACAGAACATTGGTCTATAGGTGCAGCAGGTAATTAAGAAGGCAAATGGAATTTTGTCCTTCATTGTTAAAGGGATTAAGTTTAAAAGCAAGGAGATTGTTGCAGCTGTGTAGAGTGCTGGCGAGACCACATATGGAGTACTGCATGCAGCTTTGGTCTCCTTACTTAAGGATGTAGTGGCACTAGAGGGGGTGCAGATGAGTTTCATGAGGTTGATTCTGGAATTGAGGGGGTTAGTTTGAGCAGAGACTGAGGAGACTGGGATTATCTTCATTGAAATTTAGAAGAATGGGGGTGGGGAGGTGCAGTTGTGAATCTTACACCAACATTTAAAACTCTGAAAAGAATGTATAGTGTAGACTTGGAGAGCATGTTTCCACTGATGAGTGAAACTAGGACAAGAGGGCATAGCCTCAAAATTAGGGGGACCGCGTTTAAGACTGATTGAGAAGGGTGTCTTCACCCAGAGGCTTGTGAATCTAATTCCCTGCCAGGTAAAGTAGTTGAGCCTTCAGTAAATGTTTTTAAAGCTCATAGTTTAGAACAAGAAAGGAATTAAGGGTTATGGTGAGAGGGCAGGTAAGTGGAGCTGAGACGACAAGATCAGCCATTGTCGTCTTGAAGGGCCTGATGACGACCTCCTCATTCTTATGTAAGTCATACACCTTTTATTATGTGTTATGGCTTTTGATCTCTGGTTATATGGTTTCAATAATCTGTTCTTCAAAGCCTTGAATCCCTTACTTCTATTAATTGAAACAGAACTATTGTTATCTGCTTTCTCCTAATTATTCTTGAATTATCTCATTATTTTTGAGCTCCATTTACTGCTTTGTTGCCAATGATTTTATTAATTTCAGGTTCCTTTAGATTGCCCATAACTGCTTTTTTTTAATCGACAGAAAGCTAGATAACATTACATCTTAAGTTCTGAACAGTATTGTAAAGTGTCCCAACTCTTCAGGTTATGTGTGTTCCTTTTCCTAAAGGACTCAGCTTGTGAATCTGTTACGTGAAACTGTTTTTCTGAAATCCAGAGAGGTAACAACATTGCCTCGCTTGCATCTACTATATTGATAGCATCTTGTGTGTGAATTTGGTGGTTGGACTGGTATTTATTGCCCTTCGCAAGGTGCAGGTGAGCTGCTGAGTTGAACTGTTGCTGTCTCTGTACTATAGGTAAACCCATAAAGCTGCTAGTGAGAGAATTCTTGGACTTTGACCCAACAACACTGAAATAATGGAGATATATTTCAAATTGGGAATGGCAGGTGTTGGTATTCCCATATAATTGCTGCCCTTGTTCTAGATGGAAGAAGTTGTGGTGTTGGAATGTGTTGTCTAAACAACTGTGGTTATTTTCTGCAGGGTATCTAATAGATCGAGTACATTCAGTCATTGAACTTCAGTGGTATGGGAAGTAAATGCTTGTGGATATGATAATGAATTGGATTGCTTTGTCCTGGATGGCATCAAGCTTCATTGTACCATTTTACTATTGATCATGACTAGACAGGGGTGGTAATTGGCTGGATTGGATTTGACCTTTTTTATGAACAGCACATACCTGTGCAATTTTTCACATTGTCAGGTAGATGTCAGTAGTGTGGCTATACTGGAAATGCTTGGCAAGGGGCACAGTGGGTTCTGGAGCACAAGTCTTCAGTATTACCAGAATGTTGTCAGGACTCAGTCTTTGCAGTACCCGCACCACCAGCTGTTTCTTGATATCACTAAGAGTTAATCATATCAACCAAAGACTAGTCTGTGCTGAAGGAGGCTGAGATGCATCATCCATTTGACACTTCTGGCTGAGGATTGCTGCGGGTGCTTCAGCCTTATCAGCCTTAGACTGATGTGCTGGGCTTTACTGTTAAGGTAGGGATATTTGTTGAGCCCCCTCCTTCATAGTCATAGTGATGTACAGAATGGAAACAGACCCTTCGGTCCAACCTGTCCATGCCGACCAGGTATCCCAACACAATCTAGTCCCATCTGCCAGCACCCGGCCCATATCCCTCCAAACCCTTCCGATTCATATACCCATCCAAATGCCTCTTAAATGTTGAAATGTTCGTTACCATTCAAAACTGAATATGGCAGGTCTCTAATTTGATTGATTAGCTATGGAATTGCTTAGCTCTGTCTCTTTGCTGTTTAGCATGCAAGTAGCCCTGTTTAGCTTTTCCAGATTGACCATCACTTTTAGGAATGCCCATAGCTGGTCTTGGCATGCCCACCCTCACTCAGCTGTATTTGATATCCTGGCTTCATGACAGAGTTGGAGATATGCCATGAGTTTGCAGATTGTGGTGTTGTATGATTCCGCTGTTGGCATCCAGTGGATTGTCTGGTCTTCTGAGTTGTCAGACTAGTTTGATGTCTGTCCCATTTGGCATGATAGTAGTGCTAAAACATGTATTCTGCGTGTGCAGATCTGTGTTCTCTCCAAGAAAAGTGCAGTAGCCCCTCTGATGCTGACACATCTGTCCATGACAATGTCCACAAGCGCATAATTTTCATCCCTGCTCCAGTCTGCTGTCTCACTTCAGTGACTGCTTCCATTTTGACTGAAAATTGATTTAGCAAGTCTTAGGCACACAACCATTTTCTCCTGTTGCTTTATTTAAAAAAAACAGTCAACAGGCAAGTGGAACTTGAATATGATCTCCCCTTTGTTTAGCAGAATATCAATTTTTATAGCTTGTTTTACAGCTTGATTTCAAAGTTGGATGGAAAAAGTTGAAGGAAGTTTTTTCGATGGCGGGCTCTGTAGTACGGGCAGATATTGTGGAAGACAAAGATGGGAAGAGCCGTGGAATGGGCACTGTAACGTTTGAACGCCCAATTGAATCTGTTCAAGCTATATGTATCCTTTAAACTAAAAGCATGGAATTTGGCATGGATTGACCTGCATTTGGCTGTAGTATGTAACTAGAGAGTTAGCTCATTTGAAATGGCTAACCTGTTAAAAAGCATAACCTGTCCTGTACTTGCATTTCTGATCACAGCTGCAAATGTGTTGCTGGTCAAAGCACAGCAGGTTAGGCAGCATCTCAGGAATAGAGAATTCGACGTTTCGAGCATAAGCCCTTCATCAGGAATAAGAGAGAGAGAGAGCCAAGATCAGTCTTGTACCAGATTATTGTCAATGCATATGTGAAACTTTTAAAATGTTCCTTAATATCTATCTAGCAATGTTCAATGGGCAGCTTCTGTATGACAGGCCTATGCATATCAAGATGGTAAGTTTTCACTTCGTCTGCACGTTCAATATTTATGAAAGCAAGTACATATTGTTGGTTTCAGATTTTGGATGATGAATATTCCACGTCAGAACTATTTGTGCAATTGCACTAGTTGTTAATACATTGCTTTTCATAGAAGTATAAATATTAGATTGTTGCCTTTGGGAAGAATTTAAATTTGCATGCACCTGACTTTGAAGGCTTTTACATTTTTATTGGGTTTCACGTTTTCATAGTGTGTAAGATTTTAAATATTTTCTAAATGTTTTTTCTGACATGATGACTTACTGTAGAGATTCTTGCGAGAATGTGGGTTTTGAGTCCTTTCATTCCCCTGAATAGTCAGGAGCAGTGCCGCCAAGCTGACCCTGGTTTCAACTAGCGTGTGTGTGTGTACTTCGCACAAGGTGTCACTGGGCTGATTATTTGAACGTGCCCAGCTCCCCCAGAAGTCTAGGCACAATGAGATTGGTAGTGTTTTCTCTCTGGCTGAGAATAGCCAGATCAACAAAGCTCAAAACTCAACACTTGAAGTTAGCTCTGTCCTAACTGCAAGTGCTCCTAACTGCAAGTACTCCTAACAAAGGCTCTAACAGGAAATAGTTGTTTTAAAGAGAAAATTAGTATCCTATTTCACTGTCTTGTGACATTTACTTTGTTAAAATAGCTTTTGATTTTCTTGCAGGATGAAAAATCCATGCCAAAGAATAATTTCTATGGTGCTGAACGCACTCCTCAACTTCCTAGTAAGTATTTTTGCAAAAGTTTTAATGTTGACTCTTCCTATTGGATTAAAGCAAAATCTTTTTATATGTTGAGGTTTCATTCTGAAATTAGATTATTTATCTCAACCACTGTTCTCATTTATCCATCCTATTTCCATGTTCCTTTGCTTTTGGTTTTCCTATCTATTTCCAGTAGTTTAGTATTGACAATTTTTGCTTTAGCCATTAATCATGGAAATGAATTCCACAGATGTAGTATGAAACTTAATTTATGCCTTGTTCTCGCTCTAAATCTCATCCTGCATTTCATTGTACTCTGCTTCCTCAGTTTTCAGCTAGTGAATGTCTGCTTCTGTCTACCATGTCTTTGTTCTTAATGTGAAGCATGGTCATATTGCTCTCATTCTTAACACAACTTGTAAATTCAAATCTTGAAACATTTTAAAAGAAACGGATATTTTCATCTTAGCTTGGTCCATTCTGATGTGACAAATCTGCAATGAATGTTGAGCACAGGCCACTTAACAGTTGAGGGTGGGGATTACAATTTTGTTTATCCATTTCTAACTTGGGTACTGAGGTATATGTAGTGATCCTTCTAACACTTTGGCAAAAGGATTAACTAACTTGGTACTGGATCTTTTCTAATCCCATCTACCAAAAAGCTGATGTTGCTGTATAGTAACAAATGCTGCAAGAATTCAGCCATTTATCACTTAGATTTTAAAAATAACATCTGCAAATCTTAGTAAGAAAAATTAAAATCAACAATCCACTTGAATTTACTAGAGCTGCTTTGCAATTTTGTTCCACCAAGTGGCACTGCTACACTTCATGAACTGCTGTTGATTGTATTGCTAATCTTATTTCTGTTCATTAAACGATTAGCAATTTTTTTTTGTTCAAAATCTGTTCAAATTGTTTTGATGTAAACATTTAAATTCTTTGACACTATACATTATCTTTGCATTTTGTCATGATTGGGTGTGTTACAAGTGAGATTAGTTAAATTTAAGCCTGAAATCTTGGACAGTAAAAACTCTCTAGTATTATATCAATCTTTAGTGTAGTGAAAATGTCATTTGGGTTCTAGCAAGCATTCTCCTTCTCTTAAAGTAAATCACAGCAAATCAGTGGAGAACTGATAATAGGGCGAATGGATATTTTACCGAAGGTCTCAAACTATGATGAAATAAGGCTGTGAAAGGTGTTTAACGTTAAACTTAACTCATTTTCATTGAACAAGTAAAATAATGTATAGCTTAAATATTTGTGCCTGACATTCTGGTGGAATTGTGGTTCTGACTATATAAAAGTAAAGGTTTACAATTAACTTTACCTTTCTCGAATCTTGGCGTTTGCACGTTAAATTCCAGATTTTTGATACCTAATTAACATGAAAACTGACATTTACATGCTGGCCAATATCCAATAACACTAACGTCAAGTGGATCTGTGCTGTGCCACACGAACTATAGCTTTATATTTACAGTGCTTGTACTTTGAAGATTTTCTCAAGTATGATTACTTCAGCTCTTCTGATAGGTTAATTTGCTTCAATTGTAGAGGGACTTGGTGGTGTTGGTATGGGCCTGGGACCTGGTGGCCAACCGCTTGATGCCAGAGATCTGAATTCCGGAATGGGAAATGCTGGACCTAGAGACATGGGTCCAGGCATGGGAGGTATGCATTGTAGTTTTGCTAACCTTGTTGACTCTCATGGGTGTCCTGTGCCCTTTTTTTTGATCTAATTAGACACAATCTATGTTTTACCTCTGAGAACGGATACCTCAGTAGCTATGAATTTTTCTTCAAATTGTAGTGTTACATGCCATCCTGCAAGCACATGGAATGTTAATGAGGTGAAGAATAGGTCATTGTTGCTTAGTAGTTAATGGATATATATTTAAAAACTCTAGTTACATCACTTCTAGAATTATATGGCATCTGTGCATCAACTTGACTCTGCATAGTTGGGGTTGAGAGGAATCCACATCTGACTTGTGACAGAATAGTGGACATGTTCTACTCTCTGTGAAAATAAATTAGAAGCACAAGGGCTATTGACTCCTGTGGTGACTCTCTACCTCAAGTGTCTTCAGTCTAAATATCAGCCTATGATATCTGAAACTTTGCGAAGGAACTTGTAATCATGTGAAGAAACAAAACTGAATATGTATTATAGATATGGTCTAATCAGATCTTTGTTCAGAGAATAATTTGTTTTATTAATATCGTCACCATAGTCTTATCAGATCCTGGGGCTGAGCTGTCCAGACAGAGAGACGAATAATGGTGTAATCGAGGGTCTCCATATCTCAAAGGGGAGAGGTTGAGAAGGGAGTGTCGTTCATGGTAATATCAACTGGTGATGGAAATTGAACCCACACTGTTGATGTCACACTGCTTGGCAAACCGACCGTCCAGCCAACTCAAGTAAACCAAACCAAACCTCATTGTACTGGAAATGCAACTTCTCTTGCAATAACATTGTGCTTCATTCCTCAATAGATTTGAGAATGTAGCATTGCATGATGTATACTGCTAATTGAATGAAGGCAATTTTCAAATCTTAAACAGCATTATTTGGATAAAAAGACTTAGACCAGGTATTTGCCAACTACCTTGAGAGCTACCTAAATTTATTTTTCTGCTTTGAAGTTATTCTACCCACATGTATATAAATTTAAGATCAGTCCTTCAGTATCATTGACACAAGTCATGGAAGTGACAATATGCATATTGAGACTGAAGTAATTGGTGAAGGTTCCCTCCTGTTAATAATAACTATTCAGAAGTATTATTAAGGCCATAGCAGTTCCCTGTCGTCTTCAAATCTGTCTCTGCATCTCAAATTTAATATGTGAAAGTCTTCTCAAATTTTGGGAATGAAGGTGCATGACTGCTTTTAGTACCTGTCCACGCAATCATCTGTTTTCTGTACAAACTACCATAGTAACGTTTATAAATGCAATTAACGGTTGATTGAATTGTGGAGTTAGCATTATTGTTACGCATAGATACCAGGACGTTGCTGCAGTCATTATTCAACACAATGTTGATTGCCCAACAATTTTCAACTTCATCCATGACTACCCCTGCATGTGTCAGGTGTGGGATTGATCACTTATTGATCTCCGGTTTAGTTTAAACTCCTTTGGTGAATTGGGTTGTCAATTTACATACATAAATAATATGAAGCTTTAGACTGGGAAGCATCTGAACATTTCTATAGACATGGCCAGATTGGCATGTTTGGTCAGTGCTAACGAATTGGACTGAAGGCCTGTTTCAGTGTTGTGTCTCACTGTTGCTTCTAGGAAATTCTTTGAAATAAGAGAAATTAAAATTGTTTCTCCAACATCCGTGGTAACTCGAAGTTAAATCAATACTGATATTTAAAATTCACCAACTATATATACTAACTATGACTTAAATCTATGGGTGGTGTCTGAGAGCTCTGAAATCACTCCCAACAATGTTTGGAGAATGTGTCATCTAAGTCAAAGCATATTGTTGATCCATCCATTGTGGCTACAGAAAATGCTAACTAAGTATAGTAGCAGTGTCAAGATTTTCCTGAACAGAAGAGGAAGTCTTGAGAGTGAGACTGACTACCTTGATGTTTCTAGTTTAAGGTTTTGTGCTGTTCTGACTTGGACATTTTCCTCTTGTAAGCTTTGAAATTACCTATTTAAAACTATGTAGGAATAGTGTATATAGGAATACAGCTATGCCTCTGAAGAAAGACCAGCCACTGACCCATCCACAGGAATACTTTAAATAGACAATGTCAGCTTGTCAGTTCCATCTCATGAACAGGTAATAGAGGATTGCTGCTTGCATGACTAATAACCCAAAAAGGGGTAAATTATGTACAAAACACTGCAATTGTAGCGTAATCAGTGCAACAAAGGATATTGAAATGTGAATCACTTATGCATGAAGAACTCATAGAACTTGGAGAAATTCATGCTGCTGTGCTTAAGCTTATTGGTGATTATTAGTGGCAGAAATGGTACAGGAACAGCATTGCCTGATAGTACATGCTGTGCTTTAAATTAGTATTGGATTGGGGCTGCTTAAATTATAGTCCCAAATGTGATATGCTGGAAAATCTTTGTTTGACAATGGCCACATTTTTGTTTTTTGGTATCTCTCTAGTTCCCATGAGCTTTTAACCCCTAACTAAGGGGGTATCCTAGCCTGTTTACCATCAGCCACCTAATGTGTATGCTGCTACTTTACTCTGGCATCTTAACATGTTTGCTCAATGAATTGATTTTTATTAGACTTTTATTTTGTTGTGTGCATTGAATGTTCTGTAGGTGGTTGTGATCAGACTAAATAGACATAGATGTACTGCACGGAAACAGACCCTTAGGTCTAACCTATCCATGCTGACTAGATATGTCAACCCAATCTGTTCCCACCTGCCTGCCCCTGGCCCATATCCCTCCAAGCCCTTCCTATGCATATACCTATCCAGATGCCTTTTTAATGTAACAATTGTACTAGCCTCCACCATGCCCTTTGGCAGCTCATGCCATAAAAGTACCACCCTCTGCATGAAAACATTGTGTGTCCCCCTCCTCTCTCTTCCCCCCCCCCCCCCCCCCCGCCTCCTATGCCATCTAGTTCTGGACTTTCCCACCCCAGGGAAAAGACTTCTATTTATCCTATCCATGCCCCCTCGTGATTTTGTAAACCTTGATAAGGTTACCTCATAGCCTCTGCTCCAGGAAAAACAATCCCAGTCTGTTCAGCCTCTCCCCATAGCTCAAATCCTCCAACCCTGGCAATATCCTTGTAAATCTTTTCTGAGCCCTTTCAAGTTTCACAATATCTTACCAATAAGGAGGAGACCACAATTGCATGCAATATTCCAACAGTGGCCTAACCAAGGCCCTGTACAGCCGCAACATGACCTCCCAACTACTGTACTCAATACTCTGACTAATAAAGGAAAGCATACCAAATGCTGTCTTCACTATCCTATCAACTGCGACTCCACTTTTCCAGGAGCCTGCACTCCAAGGTCTCTCTGTTCAGCAACACTCCCTCGGAGCTTACCATTAAGTGTATGGGTCTTGCTAAGATTTGCTTTCCCAAAAAGGTTCAGGTGTATTTCAGTTTTATTTACCTTCGTAACTAACATCATAGTGTGTTTTGAAGATCAAGCATTTTTCAAAGTGACCATTCAAATCTGTTCCTTCCATACAGGTATGGGAATGGATGGAATGGGGTTTGGTGGCATGAATCGGATGGGTGGAGGCGGTAAGTCTTAAGTACCCAATTTGGAGCTTTTTTGAACATAGAACATTACGGTACAGTACAGGCCCTTTAGCCCTCAATGTCATGCTGACCTGTGAAACCAATCTGAAGCATCTAACCTCACTATTTGACTTCCACCCTTACGTTTATCCAGGGACCATTTAAAAGCCCTTAAAGTTTGCAAGTCTCCTACTGTTTCAGACAGTGCATTCCACACCCCAACTCTGAATAAAGAACCTACCTCTGGCATCTGTCCTAGATCTATCACCCCTCAATTTAAAGCAATGTCCCCTCATGCTAGCCATCACCATCTGAGGAAAAAGGCTCTTACTGTACACCCTATCTAACTCTGACTATTTTATGTCTCAATTAAGTCACCTCTCAACCTCTT
Organism: Hemiscyllium ocellatum; assembly: GCF_020745735.1. Taxonomy (NCBI): domain Eukaryota; kingdom Metazoa; phylum Chordata; class Chondrichthyes; order Orectolobiformes; family Hemiscylliidae; genus Hemiscyllium; species Hemiscyllium ocellatum. The sequence continues at coordinate 30,244,937 of NC_083428.1, read as the reverse complement.
CTCTAATGAAACCGCCTCAAACCCCTCAGCCTTTCCTCATAAGACCATCCCTCCATACCTGGCAACATACTAGTAAATCTCTACTGAACCCTTTCCAAAACTTCCACGTCCTTCCTATAATGCGGTGATCCGAACTGTACGTAATACTCTTCGCACCAGAGTTTTGTACAGCTGGATGGCAACTTTCAGGGATCTATGTACGTCAACACCGATTTCCCTCTGCCCCCATCCACACTATCAATCTTACCATCAGCTTAAAAATATAGGGTAGACCATTTAGGACAGAGATGAGGAGAAACTTCTTCACCCAGAGAGTGGTGGCTGTGTGGAATGCTGTGCCCCAGAGGGCAGTGGAGGCCTAGTCTCTGGATTCATTTAAGAAAGAGTTGGATAGAGCTCTCAAAGATAGTGGAATCAAGGGTTATGGAGATAAGGCAGGAAGAGGATACTAATTGGGAATGATCAGCCATGATCATATTGAATGGCGGTGCAGGCTCGAAGGACTGAATGGCCTACTCCTGCACTTATTGTCTATTTTCTCATTCTCTTTTACCTCCTTCCAAAGTGAATCAATGCACACTTATCCGCATTAAACTCCATTTGTCGCCCCTCAGCCTAGCTATCTTAGTCCTAGTTTTCTGATCACGAGTTAACTTACCATATCCTGGACTTGTTTTTCAAAATCTTAATTGTGGCAAGAAATTAAAATGCTTTCTGCTTTGGTAACCTGGTTTGAAGCATGTGCAGCCCTCTTATCCCCCATGACACTTGACATAAAGCCTGCATTTAAGTGTGGTACCAAGGAGCTCTCGTGAAATTGGAATCAAAGGGTATTGGGGGCAGACTCTCCACTCGTTAGTTATACCTGGTGCATAGGAAGATGGTTGTGGTTGTTTAAGGTCAGTCTTCTGAGATCCAGGACATCTCTGTGGGAGCACTTCAAGGTGTCCTAGGCTCAGCCATTTCACTTGCTTATTAGTTGATCTTCCCACCATCATATGGTAAGAAGCAGGGATGTTTGCTAATGGCACCATTTGCGACTCAGATTTGAAGCAGTCCGTGTTGAAATGCAACAAATCTGGACAGTATCCAGGCATGGGCTGACAAATGGCAAGAAATATTCATGCCTTGCATGTGGCAGGCAGTGAACATCACCACTAAGTGACAGTATAGCCACTGCTGCTTGGTGTTACCACCTCTGAATCCTCTACTGTTATTAACCTTGGAGTTTCTATAGACCAGAAACACTCTGGCAAATAGATCATTTCACATTATATTCTATTTTGTCAGGAAGAATAATTCTAACTGGTGAGATTGTAGAGCTCTTGGACACCCTGATCTCTCTCAATCTCATTGTGCATGATATGTAACAGTATGCAAATACAGCAAATAATTAGCAAAGCTAATGTAATGTTATTTCGAGGCAAATTAAATACCAGAAGTAGGGAGACTATGCTTCATTTATTCAGGGCATTGGTGAGACAGTCTGGGGTACTGTATTGATTACCTTACTTGAACAAAGATGCAAGTGTTGAAAGCAATTCAGAGCTGGTTTATCACACTAATGCCTGGGCTGGGCCTCTTATCTTAGTTTGGATAATTCCATTGGAGTTTAGAAGAGTAAGACTCTATTTGTTTGAAAATTTGTTATTAAATCCTGAAGTGGTCTTGATAAGGAAGATGTGTAGAAGATGTTGCCTCTTGCATGAGAATCTTGAACAAGGGGTCATTGTTTTAAAACTTGAGTTGCCTACTTAAAACATGAAAATTTTTCCAGAATGTCGTGTCTTTGGAATGCCTCCTAAAAAGGTGTTTCAAGCAGTTTTCAAGGTAGAATTAAACTTTCAAACACCTTAACAAAAATCTATCCGGGCATTTGAAGCCAGAGTTGCTGTCAGTCAGTTCCTACCTGTGCTTAACTGAGCGGTGTCATAGCCAATGGAACATTTCTTGAGTGTGTATAAATGTGTTAAGAGCCTTGAAATCTTGTATTTAAAGTTTGACATCAACTTTCAGGCATGGATGGTCCGTATGGTGGTGGCGGTGGTGGTGGTGGGATGGACAGGATGGATAACATGGGGCGGTTTGGCCCAGGAATGAACATGGGCAGAATGGGAGGTAAGTCTCTCTTTTTAAAGCTAAATAGACAAATTTGTTTCACTTAGCCAACAGGATGACGCGATTTGCCACTTCGCAAATATCCGTAGCAAGTGTTATTAGTTTGGCCTTACCCATTATAATCTCCTTTTGTAGCAAGAAAATGCTAGGCCGTATGGTCCCTGCCCATCTTGACATGTTAGGGAGGAAAGGTTTTTGTGCAAAATTCCTTAAGTGAATTTTGAAACCTTTTGAGTTGAGTTACTGTAGAGTAAGTAATGTACATGACTAGTTACAAAAAGGTGCCTGTGAAAAGCATTGAACAATTAAAGATGGTTTTAATTCATTTTTCAGATTTACTTGGAGTTTCCAGCATTGACCTTTCATTCTGGAGTCAAGCTCTAGTTTCCAGCCTTGACTAGCTTTTTTTCTTAAAAGGGGACTCCCAAGATTATCTAGGTTAATTAGACAAGCGCTACTAGACCCAGCTCCTTGAGTGGTAATGGCAGGGGAAAGTTGAATTATGCCCAGATTTTAGTCAAAACCAAAAGTATTTTGAATAATCCTGTATTACAAATGTTCATGTAACTTCTCTGCCCAGGATCGGGAGGAATGGATGATTTTAGAGGACCCGTTGGTGGCGGAGGAATGGGTGGTGGCATGGGAGGTAAGTTCACATGAACTGGAAACATAGCTAATGAGTATACAAATCTTTCTAATAGATTAGGTCCTTACTTGCATGCAGTCAGTGCTGAGAATTCTTGTAATGCTGTTCATCTGTGTTTTGTCTGAGGGTTTTGCATAGAAACCTGTTAACATTCTAACCTTGGAAAAGTTGCTTATTCTTAAGAAAATGTGCCTTTCAGGTGTAGATCATGGAGTAGATGCCCTAATGACATGGTATTATCTAATTCCTTATGCAAATTTAATACAAATGCATGAATGAGATTTTTTGGAAAATTAAAGATGCGAACAACTATTTTACCCAAAGTCAAAAATGGGGATGTATCAAATTTTTGCACATTAGAGTTGGAAAGTAGGTATCCAGTTTTTCAACTTTTACGTGCAAGATAATGTGCATGTTGGTATGTTTGAAACTGTTTAAAAGAAGAGGCTTCATTTAATATTTGAACCCAAGGCATTAAGTATTGATGTGATATAATGGGGTGGATGGAGTGTGCACATTACATTGGAGCCGAACTCTGTTCCTAAAATAGTGGTCACTGGATAGTGACCAGGAGTATCAATCCTGGCTGATGTCCTAGAATTGTCACGTTTGGGCAAATGCCACTACCTTGCCTGAGATTACATAATGTAACACTGTTCTGCCCATTACTGGCTTGTGTGGCTTACTGAAACTAACTTGCATTATTGGAGAAACTCCAAAGCATTAGTTTGATGTAAAATTGGATGGTTAGTGTTATGAATAAACAATTAAATCTGGAGCATTCTGGCTTGATGACTTTGTACTGAAGGGTTTTGATGTTCAAAGGACACAAGCGAAACATGGATTTGTGTGTAAAAGACTTTGATACAATCACAATAAACATTGTAATTAAACATGACCACTAAACCACAATTTGTTACAGCACAAAAGGGCTCTTTGGCCCATCGTGTCTGTATGGCTGTCTGAGCAGTTCAGACTTTTCCCATGTGTATATAAAAGTTTTTACAGTGGAACTGCTGAGGGTTAAGAGGTAGGATGTCATTGTGACAGTGACATTTGAGTATGAAATGGGTATGGATGGTGATAATATATTTTATACATCTAGGTAACGCAATGGAAGAAATATCACTGCTCATGGCACTTGTGCTTGGTTAGATTTGCCTCTACTTTAATGGCGGAGTGCATTTAACATTTATACTACTTGTAAATATCCTGCAATGACACATTTATCTGAACTTGCACAATGTGTAATTATTCACTTCATTAGCATACTTTATATGACTTGCAGACATGTACCAAGGCGGAATGTATGGTCCAGGCAGTGGAGGAGGAATGGGTAGCAGTGGCTTTGACCGAGACTTTGGTAGAAATGATATGGGAATGTCCCGTGGCTATGGGGATTCCTTTGGTGGAGGAATGGGTAAGTTCAAGTAGCAATGTTGGTTGATTTTTCAGTGTTAAAAAAACAAAGTTAACATTAGTTGCATTTTAGATTCATACTAAAGTTGGGCTTGCTGTATTTAGCTAGCAGTGAAAACCTAGGCCAGTATTGTGACCAGGTTCATTTGTAGTCTGTTTTAGGTCTGTGCTTCTGATCCCTTTTGCATTTCTTGTTACTTTTAGTGTACTAAGTTGATGAATATTGCCAAGGAAAAGAGATATGGAGTCAAAAGATTTTCTTCATCAGGACTGAAATGCAGAAAATGAAGCAGTAATTTATATATCATGAAGAGGGTTTAATTACTGTTTGGACTCTGGCAAGGAGATTCATCAGGACTTGCTGTTAACAGGATATTGCCAAATCCAAATTGGGCAAGCCAAATCAAATTGGTCAGGACATTGCCATGAAGATGCTGAAGAGATTGGCTGTTTGCTTAGCTTTCCTAAGTATGAGCTGTGCAGTGTGTGAACATATTCTCTTCCTACAAAGAGCAGGGCCCTGTGTGTGAGTTGCTTAGTTTCTAGCATGGGCAAATGGATCTCACTGCAATTGCAGCTGATAAGTTGGATTCCTGTAGAATTATTAGTCTTGTCAGGGTTAATTATAAAATGATGTCCAACATCAGAATTGTGTCTGATATTGTGCACTTCTGGGCTTTACCAGCTTGGGCTTGTTGAGCAAGGTCAGCAGACTGTCAAAGGGACATATTTGATATGGTCTGTCAGTCTTTGGGTCCTCCAGCCTATTTGGCATTGCACCAGTGCTGAAGCTTGTATTATGTTACTCATGTGGTAGGCAGACTGTTTGTTTTTGTTTATTTGGTTTGACAGCAGCACCCTCTTAGTGGAGAATACCACTATGTTTACTGCAGTGTAGCTACTTGAATTTCTCATTCCTCCACCAGAGGTATCCCCATAACCACACATTCCAATGCCATTTCTGCTGAAGTCTCGACCAAAGCCACCCATTCCTCCACTGCCAGGATGAGACATTCATGGTACGTGACTGCAAATCAAAATAAAGAAAATGCCACATTGCTACTTTCAGGTAACATGACAAGTGGTTTTTTTCCCCCCCACTGAGGATGCTACACACAAGCCAAAAAGATTCTACCTGCCACAAAAATGAGTAACGTATGAGTTTCACACCAGTGTAAATGCCATGTGTGCAGGCTACATGTCCAAACCACCTGACGGGCCATATCAAGCAATTTGCCACTTTGACTCTGAGCAGTCAACCTGCTGCAATCAGCTTATGTTAATAAAACTCTAAAACAGTGTACACAGCATTAGATGTGATTTCGCTGTGGATAGCATTTACTGAATCCTAACTGCTAAGAATTGCACTGGAAACCAATTTAAGATTATCATTAGGCTCATAATGAAAGTAGCTTCTACCATGCATGAATCACATTTATGCACAAGATCCTGGTTTTTGTAGTTAAAAAGAATGTTCCTACTAAACTAATTTCTTAGCAACCAATCTTTGCTTAGCTTTCAAGGCAGTGCCCTGACCAGAGCCAACTTGTTTGAATTTAGTCAGTTGACTGTTCTAACTGCCTAGCCATAGTCTAATCAACACCTGTTTTGTTATAAATTGTTTATAAGTTAAGTTGGTTTTCTTTTGTTTCAGTCCTGATGGTTGCAAGTAAACAATCATTTTTCTTTAGTTAATTAAGTTCTGTTCTTCAATAAAATCATTCTGGATAGTTATTTGCTCGTATAGAACTTGCTGAAAATTGCATTTTATAGAAGCTTTTTGTCTTGTCCTGATTGGGACATTTCACAAGAATACCAATTTTAGAGGGAATAACAGTTTTATGTTATAATGCTGAGTATGCTGTAGTTGGCAAATAGACCCTGCTAGTGTCGTTCCCACCGAGAATGCACCATTTAGATTGTTAACTGCCAAGCTCTGTTTAAATTTGAACCAGGCAGGTTGACTGGTTAAGACATTGTCTCGAGGAATGAACTAGTGTGTGGCAGTTACATTTCAGTTCTAAAGAACAGGGCTCTGCATTAACATGTAGCTTCCACTACATGCAAATATACCACAGTGAAAGCCTGATTGACATTTACAAATGTTTCTCCAAGTTACTGTTACATGCAATTTAATAGGAATATTTAATTTGATATCTTAAGCTATTGATATTAATGGAAATTGACTTTATTTCCAGATTTGATAGCAATTCCATACTTAAGCTTTAAAGTTTAAATCCACGCACCTCTTGATACTTTGTTGCCAGCTTTCCTAAAGACCTGCATCCAAACCTGTTTGCTCCTACTGTGGGTCCTTGATAAGTATGTTCCTGTTAGGGGGGGAGATTGCAGAGCCTTTGGCTTTGATCTTTATGCTGTCATTGTCTACAGGAATAGTGTCAGAAGACAAGAGGACAGCACATGTCCCCTTCAAGAAGAGAAATAGAGATGATCCTGGTAATCATAGACCTGCGAGCCTTACTTTGGTTGTGGGTAGTGTTGGAAAAGGTTACACTAGCTAGGATTTGTAATCATCTACAACAAAATAATTTGGTTAGGGATAGTCAAATGTTTTGTGATGGGTAGTTTGTGCCTCAAAACCGTAGTTCTTTGAGATGGTGACCAAACAAGTGGATGAGGGTAAAGTGGTTCATGTGATGTATATGGATTTAGTGAGGTGTTTAAGGTTCCACACAGTAGGCTATCGCACCAAGTGTGGAAGCATGGGATTGAGGGTGAATTAGCAATTTTGGATCAGGAGTTAGGGTGGTGTTTGATGGGAAATGTTCATCCTGGAGTTCAGTTACGCAAGGATATGTTTTGGGTTCACTGTGTCATTTTTATACATGATCTAGATGAGGGTGGAGAAGGATAAGTTAGTAAATTTGGGAATGGCATGAAGGTCGGTGGATAGTGCCAAAGGATGTTGCAGGTTACAGGTACATAGGTAAGCTGCAGAGCTCGGCTGAGAAGTGGAAAATGGAGTTTAATGCGGAAAGGTGTGTGGTGATTTTCTTTGGAAAGAGCAACAGGAATGCAGAGTACTGGGCTAATGGTAATAATCTTGGTTGTGTAGATGAGCAGAGAGGTCTCTGTTTCTATGTACCTAGATCCTTAAAAATTATCACCCAGGTTGATAGAGTTGTTAAGAAGCCATATGGCTTCTCATCTTTTATTAGAAGAGGGATCAGATTTTGGAGCCATGAGGTCATTTTGCAGCTGTACAAAACTTTGCAGCCGTGCTTGGAGTATTGCGTACAGTTCTGGTCACCACATTATAGGAAGGATGTGGAATCTTGAGATGTTGGCTGGTATGGAGGGAAGGTCTTATGAGAAAAGGCTGAGGGAGTTGAGGTTGTTTTTATTAGAGAAAAGGTTGAGAAGTGACTTAATTGAGATAAGATAATCAAGAGGGTTAGATAGGGTGGTCACTGAAGGCCTTTTTCTTTTGGATGGTGACGGTCCCATGAGGGGACATCGATTTAAATTGAGGGGTCATAGATCTAGGACAGATGTCAGAGATAGTTTCTTTACTCTGTAGTAGGGGGTGCGGATATCAGGTTAGGGTATGGTCAGCCATGATGTACACTGGCAAAATAGTATGGGAGAGGATAAATTTAAGGAAAATGAAAATTATAATTCAATCTGTAAAGTGAACCAAGTCAGGCAGCATCCGAGGAACAGGAGATTCGAAGTTCCAGGCATAAGCCTATTATCAGAATGCCCAAAACGTAGACTTGCCAACTTTAAGGGCTTTTAAATGGTCATTGGATGAAAATGGAATAGTGTAGGTTAGATGGGCTTCAGATTGTCACGCCAACCCGTGAAACCAGAGGGCTGAAGGGCTGAAATGTTAGATTTCCTGCCCACTGATAAATGAAATATTTGTTTCTGGTATTTGCTGACTTCAGTTTGAGAATAGGATTAGATTGTCCAATTTCAGAATAACTTGCAAGGTCAGCATTTTCTGAAAATCTGTTTGAGTTCTGACTTCTCTCATGCCTTAAGAATATAGTTCAGTTTTTAGTTCAGATGTAACTTTTCTAGAATGTTACTTTGTTCAGGTAACTTGGAAGCTATAACAATAATCTCAGTTTACAGACTGGGAGAAAATGAGGTCTGCAGATGCTGGAGATCAGTCGAAGAGTGTGGTGCTGGGAAAGCATAGCCAGTATGGCAGCATCTGAGGAGCAGGAGAGTTTGTTTTGGGCATTCCTGATGATAAGCTTATGCCTGGAACATCGACTCTGCTATTCCTCGGATGCTACCCGACTGACTTCAATTTACAGATTTTGAATTATGATTTTTCATTGTACTTAAATTTATCCCCTCCCATACTATTTTACCACAGTATACATCATGGCTGACCATACCCTAACCTGATATCCATCTGTACTTAAAGCTTGAGTTCTGAATAGCACTCAGCAATAGAAACCCTGGTGCCTTTCTCTTACTAATTTGATGTCAAGGATAATCTAGAATGTAGCCCAGGTCTATCAAAGATTTAAAAAGGTTCAGACTAGCAATTGGGGTATGACATTTCCTGGTCCTTGTGGTTTTAGCTGTTGAAACTTAGCTGACCGTAGGGATTTGAATTCTAAATTGAAATTGGTTAGGGGTGTCTTCAATTCTTTTTAAATTTTGTTATAAAATCTGAGTTTCTAAATTAAGCTTTCAGGGTTACATTACTCAAGGGCAATTAGAGATGGGCAATAAATGCTGGCCAAGCCAGTGATGTCCACATCCTATGAACAAATAAATTAAAAGACAATCTCTTTAAAAGCTTAATTTTGCATGTATCTTTTTTAATTCCCCATTTTAGCTGGTGGGATGAGTGGTGGCATGGCTGCTGGTACACCAGGCATGGGATCAGGGATGGGTAAGAACATCTCAACACTACTTTTGATTGTTAACTTGCTACAGAATCAATATTTTAAGATCCAAATTCAGAATAGTGCTGGATAGTTTGCTTTTGTCATTAAAAGGGTCATTTACAAGTGTAGCAAATGTGTTGCAAATACCAATATTCCAGAATGCACTTTAAAAATTAAAATGACATTTAAGTAATGCATCTTTGCTGTGAAGGTGCATGTATACCATCACCAAGGGAATGTAAAGTAAACTGGAATTTCTAATTTATCATGTGAAGTGGGCATTGTTGATGAAGCCACCATTTGTTGCCCATCCCTAATTGCCCTTGAGCTAAGTGGCTTGCAGTTAGGGGTCAACCACATTATCATGGGTCTGGAATTGCATGTGGACCAGACCAGCTAATTCTTTAAGGCCATTACTGAATGAGTTGGGTTTTATGACAGATGGTAGTTTCAGTAATGGCACTATCACTGAGGCTAACCTTGAATTCCAGATTTGTTACTTGAATTAATATTCCTCTTGCTGCCATGTGGAATTTGAACCCTTGACTTCAGAGTGTTAGAGTTTGGATTGTAAATGCAGTGACATTATCATTTTTCACCAATATTAGGGTATATTGCAAAATTAAAATCAGCCACAGGAAAGATTGAGGATTTCAATCAGTATTTAGTGCATTGTTCTTTTTACCAATCATGGTGATCATTGTGCAGAAGTAGGGACCTTTTTGGATGCAACGTTTAAAAAGCCATTTTTGGGGTACAGCTTGTTCTGCCTCTTAACTGATGCAGTTGGAGTAGTACATGTCTTTTTTTTTTTGCCTTGTTAAAATGCTTCTCCCTCCATAGGTATTGGAATGGGAGGAATGAATAAAATGGGCGGAGGCATTGGTATGGATAACATGGATCGCATGGGACCTGGAATGGATCGTATGGGTGGCGCTATGGATCGAACTGGCCTGGGAATGGACCGAATCCCATCCAACATGGGTTCTGGGATGGCATCTAATGTTGACCGTATGGGACCTGGAATGGATTGGATGGGCCAGAGCGGTGATAGAATGGGTGGTGGTATGGATCGTATGGGTTCTGGAATGGCAGGTGGTTTTGACAAGCCAGCAGACATGGATCGTAATCGTTTCAGTGGTAACTATGGAGGATCCATGGGAACCGGTACTGGAAATCTTAATTCAAGAAGAATCTGTCAAATATTTGTTCGAAATGTGAGTATATTTTCATTAATTTTTTAAAAATACATGAGGCACATGAAATATTGTTGGATATAAAAACTAAAAGGTTTACACATCCGCTTTAGTACACAAAGAATAAGCTAGAGCAATTAAGGCAAGCAGACCAATAGGGAATTTTAACAACTTGACTAAAATGCAACTGCTTGATCTCTGCCTCATTTTCTACTAGTATGTTGTTTAACCTGTCAAATGTTTGAAGCATTGACAGTAACACTAAATTCACACTACTTTATTTGAGTATGAATAGCAACTGGAATAGTTTCAATAAATTACCAAAAAGGTAAATTTTCCTGTATGTTTTCTTGGAGATGACTCCTTGTGGTAGGATACTCTGAACACTTTGAAGGGCAACTAGGGACAGACAGCAACTCTCCATGTCCCACAAGTGAAATAAAAGAAAAAGACTGACAACCAACTAGCTTGTTATATGAATAGTCAGTCTTGGACAGTGGAGATATGAATTTAAAGAATTTGCCATTCCATCAGGTGCCTAAGTATGGTTTAAACTTATAGAATCACAGTAGTAGAAAAGCAATTTTATTCAGTAATTGTGTTTTGACTGTTTTAAGGGGCAAACTGATTAAACGCACTCTTCTGCTTTTTACGTCTATGCTTGTATTTTTTTCCTCCCAAGTATTTATCAAATTCTTTTTTTTTGAAATCCTGTGTTCTTGCATCTCCTTGCAGTATTAAGCATGTATTATCTCTTCTCTTGTCTCTATGCAGTGTACCATGATGCACTTTCATTGTATTTCGTCTGTTTTAGGTTGGTGGAATGGAAAAACAATGTTGTTTTCCTTCACCTTGACACACTTCAAAGCTTTATCTACAGATTTTCAAAAATAGTTAACCTACAACTCAAAAGTCCAAGTGGTGATTGTGTACCAAATAGTGATAAGCATTGTATATCTCAACAGTTTGGATTTCATCAGATGCTGCCGATCCTTTGTTTTTATTCTGTCGACTTCAGTTTTTTGAACCAACTTAATATGTACTTGATCAAATATTTTGCAATTTGTATACACAACAAAAATACATTCCCTCTGTCAAGAGTCTAATATCAAGTCTGTCAAATGCAGTTTGCCGATAACAAATTCTTGTTGACTTCCTTAGCTGTCCTTGTTGACGATATTTATTCATTGTTTCTAAAAGCTTCCTTATTGCTGACAAACTGATTTGCAATTTTCCAGTTTCTCCTTGCTCCTATTATTGAACAAGGGTACATTTTAAAAACTAGGAGCAAAAGTAGGCCATCTGGCCCTTGGGACTTGCTCACCCATTCAATAAGGTCTATCCCTTAAATCCTTTTATTGTTTAAAAAAAAACTATCTTAGCTTTAAAAGCATTATAAGTTAGTGTTAACTGCTTCACTGCACAAGGAATTATGTGGATTTACAACCCTCTGGGTGAAGCTCCTTGTATGATTTGTAATTCTCCAATCCTTTTGTATCAGCATATATTGGAGCATTTTAAAGATTTCCGGGCAATTTCCACCCTAGTTTGCAGGAATGTTGAATGCAATCAGTCCAGGCTGACATCTATTTTAAGTATTGTCAGCCTTTCTGTACCTTCACATTTTCCATAATTTCACATTTGATAAAATCACCTTCCTTTGTAAACTCTGCAAATTATTCATTTTAGAACTTCAGTAACACTTTCTACCACTGTTTATAAGATCACCATTTTGATCATTAATCAGCACCGTTGCTCCTACCAGTTCTCTTAACTGTTCTGTGTCTGTTGAATACCTTTTTGGGTAGTCTTATTAGCAGATAATCATCCTGCCACTGACACTTTGTTCTTCATCACTTTTTTTTTTGTTCAGCTTGATTCTGTCATGTTTAACCTGATATCTTTCAGAGATTGCCATTTTCCAGTTTCTCACGCTCTCAATGTCATCCATGGGATTCTGGCTTGAGTTGTTTGTCATGTTTTCCACTTCAGAGTATGTACCTTGACTGTTACAAAACCATCCCTTTAAAGGCAGCCTTGATTACGTTTCTACCTGCAGTCTTGCCTCGGCTAGATCCCTCCTTAACTTGCTGATACTGACCAGTTCAGAATTTTTGTTTGAGTTCGCTCTTTGTCCTCCATGTGGTTATAGTTAAGCTTAATATTTTATGATACCAGATCACTGTCCCCATGTTGCTCCAAACTGACCATCTCAGTCCCTTCATTGCTTTGTACGTGATGCATTTCCCATTAAGCAGCATCAATATTTATCAAGGAAATCCTCCTTTCTTTTAGTCTACTCTAAATGCAATCTCTGCCCCATTCAATCCCGGGCTAATCACAGCTATCCCATTATTTTTACCTTTTTTAGAGTTTTAAAGATGTCCAGCATGGAAACAGACCCTATGGTTCCACTTATCATGCCGACCAGATATCCCAACCTAATCCAGTCCCATTTGCCAGCACTTGGCTCATATCCTTCTAAACCCTTCCTATTCATGTACCTATCCAGTTGTCTTTGAAATGTTGCAATTGTACTAGCCTCCATTACTTCCTCTGGCATCTGTGTGAAAACATTGTCCCTTAGGTCCATTTTATATCTTCCCCCTCTCATCCTAAAGCAATGCCCTCTAGTTCTGGACTACCCTACCCAAGCATTTCATGATTTTATGAATCTATAAGGTCACCCCTCACCCTTTGCTCCAGGGAAAACAGCCCCAGCCTATTTAGCCTCTCCCTCTAGCTCAACCATGGCAACATCCTTAAATCTTTTCTGAACCCTTTCATATTTCACACCATCCTTCCTGTAGCTCAATAAATGCAAAATATAGCCCTTTAATGGTTGTTGTATATGTTTAGCTGTTCACTTGTTAAAATTATTTTTTTTCTGTTTTCAAGCTCCCTTATGACATCACCTGGCAAATGCTGAAAGATAAATTCAGTGAATTTGGTAAGTTTGTAAATTCCGGAAAAAAATAGTTCTTTGCTTCCGGCCTTTTGCTACACTTCAGAAATTAAATTGCATGAGTTGCATGGCAAAGTTCTAAGTGTATTTTAAAACCATATTTGTAAATTTTCTACTCCTGTAGTTTAATTTATGATAAACACTGGATCTAGAGGTTTTAAAAATCTTGTTCTTTGCATTTCAAATGCAGGATATGTGCATTATGCAGATATCAAGATGGAAAATGGCAAGTCTAAGGGTTGTGGTGTGGTTCGTTTTGAAAGTCCAGATTCTGCAGAGCGTGCCTGCAGGATGATGAATGGAATCCGACTTTATGGCAGAGAAATTGATGTCCGACTTGACAGAAATGTTTAAAACCCATTTTTAGTATAATTTTTAAAACGACCAAACAGTAAAACTGTCCTTTTTAGTGTTTTTGTTCCATTCATTTAAAAAAAAATTGAATGGACAGTTTGACAATGTGCACATTGCATTTTGTTTTTATTTAGTGTGAAAAAATACACTTCTGTATTAGTGATTCAATAATAAATGTGATTTGAGAAAACTTATTGTTTTGTGATGGTATTTTGTTAATATTAGTGTCTTGTGTGAATATATTTTGAATGAAGCTGCTGATGGCCCAGTGTCTCATGGATGCATAGACTTTAGTTGCTGACAACTGAGGTACTCAATGTGAAGGTGGCACTCTCTCTCTCTCTCTCTCTACAAGGACTATTTTCCTGAGACTGTTCTGGAAATTTTGCATGCATGGTTGGCAAGTTGCTGAGGATGGGGTCAAGTATGTTTTTTCCCTCTTGGTTCCCTCGTCATCGGAAATACCTGCCAGACTGAAGCAATGCCTTTAGGACTTGAATCGAGACACATCTTGTGATGGATGTTCAAATTCCCCAACTAGCAAGTGTTCAGCACTCTTGTCACCATCTGTGAATCCTCCAAGTGGTGTTCAATATGGGACTTGTGATTCATCAGCTGAGGGGTTGGGTGGAACATAACAGCTTACTGTTTTGCTATCTCTGTGCCGTTGCCATGATGCTTCATGGTATCCAAAGTTAATGTTGAGGATTTGAAGGGCACTCCATCCTGACAGTGTACCATTATGCTGCCACCTCTGGTGAGACTGCATGCTAGTTGTACAGTAAACTCGTGAATGTAATGGTGTTACCAGAGTTTGTTTCTGAGACTATGACTTTGTCAGATTCTTGCTTCACTAGTCCTAAGGGCACTCTTCCAATTTTGGAAGTAGTCCCCAGGTGTTCATAGAGTTTTGTAGAATTGATGAGGGTTATTTTTCTCCCTTGTTATATACAATGTCTGCTGGGTTAGATTTCTTATTGCACACAGATCCCATACAGTTTTATAGGACCACTTAGAGATTAAACCACTGTTATTCCATCTCAACTGAACCTCTGAAGTCAACTATAGTACCAATGAAACACATTAACCTCAATCATGGTTTGATTTACTCAAAGTTAAAATGTCAGGTATGGATTTACTCTACCTGGAAATCATGTTTGAATCCCATACAGCTTCCTACTCTAATTGTACTAACGTAGCTCATTAAAATCATATGATGTCCAAAATGTTTGATATAGGGAAATTGTCATTCTAGCCCTTCTCAACTGGTTTGCAGCCTTTCACATAGTCAAACTATTTTCTTCCACTACTTGTCAACTATCATCTTAGGCAGGGACATGCTTCTCTGGAATTAAATTGTAGCCAGAATACCACTTGGATTCTAACTACTTAGTAATTATCTAAGACTAAATCTATTTGTAATCTCTATCAAATTTAATCTCTGCATTTTGATATTTTTCATCACTAAGATCAAAATTTCCATGTCTAATGCCACCAGGCTTTTCACTACCACTATTCACATAGAGGCTTGAATGAGGGAGTTTCCATCTCCAGACTTTTATTATCCTGATGAATTGCTGATTTCCCATTTAAATTTTGGTAAATTTGATATCATCCAACCTCTGCTGCCCATGTGCTTAATTTCACTAAAATCTATTCACATCTGTCTGGTCACTGCCACAGGAAACATAGGTCAGTGAGGCCAATTCTGCTATTTGGGACTGGCATCAAAGCTGCTCCAGCAACTGGGGACAGCAGCTCTGGTAGCAGACTCAGGATGACACCGGCAAGGTGATTTTTGCAGCTGAAAGGGCTCGTGGTGTGGTGGCCTGGCAGTGGAGGCAGAGACCCTTGTTTGCGGGGCAAGTTTCTGTTCAGTTGTGGTGAGAACACCCAAATTGGAGCAATTCCTATGTTGGTGGGTCCAGTCTAGATGGCGGTGAGGTGGTGGTCTCCTTTGAGGCCAGGTGCCAGCGTGCAGAATGTCAAAGATTGAAATTCTGAAATTTTTACTACTTCTCTAATATATTTCAATGACCTAGAAAAATCCAGATTAATTTCTTTACTTATTCATAGAGTGTACTGCATAGAGACGGACCCTTCAGTCCAACTTGCTGACCAGTTGTCCTAAATTAATCTTTTGTAGTCCCATTTGCCAGCCCTTGGCCCATATCCCTTTAAATCATCCTTACTCATACCCATCCAGATGCCTTTTAAATGTTGCAATTATACCAGCCTCCATCACTAGCAACTCATTCCATACACACACCACTCTGCATAAATAGTTGCCCCTTAGGTCCCTTTTAAACCTTAAACTTATGCCCTGTAGTTTTGGACCCCACTACTGTCGGTAAAAGACCTTGACTATCACCTATTCATGCCCCTCATGATCTTAAATCTGTAATGTGACTTCAAGTTGATAAGGTGACGTCCCTTCAGCCTCCAAAGATCCAGGGAAAATAGTCCCAGCCTATTCAGCCTCTCCCTATAGCTTAAACCCTTCATAATTTTTTTTCTTCAGAATATGTACCTCAGTACCTTTTCATCTGAAGACGATGGTGTTATGTGGCAATTGTAAACATTTTACTCATTTGAGTACGTGACAATAAAGGTAATTCAATTCCTGGTTATGCATAATTTATTTGCTTTCAAATTGTTCCATGTTTTCCCCTCACTGTAATCTGGAATCTCTTCCATTCTCACAGTAATAGATATTTGCATACATCCAATTCTCTTTTGAGAATTCCTAATTTGGTTCCATTCCCTAGGCTCTAAATTGTGATTTTTTTTTTCCCCAATGTTCCTTCTATTCTAACTCAACTTCCCCATGACACCCCTGCCTGTTTTATAATTAAGCTTTTGGTTATCTGAATATTTTGGTCATTCTGTTTTGTTCTTCCTGAAAAGAGTTTGCAGCCACAAGAGCCACGTCCCGCAACCAGCCTTGAGCTTGTTATTTATTTGTACAGCCTTTAGCTAGTTGACCAAACGGTGCTTCAGGTGCTTTTCTTTAATCTATTGCCAAAATGGGGAGGCAGTGGCACTGTTGGAATGTTACTGCTGTAGCAATCCCGAATCCCTAGATAATGCTTTGGGGATGTGGGTTCAATTCCCATCATGGCAATTGGTGAAATCTAAATTCCATATGTTTGGAATTAGAAAGGTGGCCAAATGGCAATTGTTGTGAAAACTCAACTGGTTCACTCATCATCTTTAGAGAAGGAAATCTGTTGTCCTTACCTGTTCTTGCCTACAAGCTTATTCCTGTAGGACTCCTGCCCGAAACGTCGATTCTCCTATTCCTTGGATGCTGCCTGACCTGTGCTTTTTTCCAGCAACACTTTCTGCTACAAGCTCATTTTTGTTGACTATTGCCTTTTCAAATGGCCAACAGCAATCAGTTAGGTCAAGAGGCAACTGGGGATGAGTAATAACTGCTGGCCTGCCAATGACCCCCACCTCTCATGCATTTTAAAAAATGTTAGAGGACAACTTGCTTTGTTCCAATGGCTTTCTATCACACCAGTGTGCTTCTATCTCCCAGACTTGCTCTCTTCTTCACCTACAGGAAGCAATGGTATGTGGACTTCCAGATCTCCCTATCCTCTAAGTCACTATTGCCTGTCCAGGCAGAAACGTTTATTTAACATGGTTTTGGACAGGCTGTAACTACTTAAACTTGGAAGATTGCCACATATGCAAGACCTTAAAGTTGGTTGACCAGGTTCATATGCTACTGCATGTGGACAACATTTACATATGTGAATGAAGTGCAGAATATAAAAGGAAGCAATTGTTCTAGATTTTTTTTCTCCATTTGCTGGATGGTGCTTAGTCGGAGTACCAAACTTGCAAAAACTTTGCTAAAGGAGGGTTATTGGGAGTCTAAAACTTGGCAGTTTTGGGAAAAGTGAATATTGGAGCAGAAATTTGATGTTGACGTGTTCATCTTGAAAAATCTAGCCGTTGTCTCTAGCATATGCATTCCAGGCCAGAGGTCAAATATGAAGTCGCAAGAAAAAGGGAAAATGATTCTACAAATAATAAGGAATTGGGCAATTACTTCAGTACGAGGGACACAGATTTGCAGCAAAAAGAGTGGAACGTGGGATTAGCCTGAACTGCGCTTTCAATGAGACTGCACAATCGAGAAGGGCCTTTTTCTTCAGCAAAGTTTCTACAATTACAAGATAATACATGGCTTGGAAAGGGTGGATGCTAGGAAATTTTTTCTGTTAGGACAGAGACTAGAGGGGGTTAATTCAGAACAGAAATGCGGAGACAGTTCTTCAGCCAGAGAGTGGTGGGCCTGTGGAATTCATTGCCACAGAGTTCAGTGGAGGCCAGGATGCTAAAGGTCTTCAAGGCAGAGATTGATAGATTCTTGATGTCTTGAGGAATTAAGGGATACAGGAGAATGCGGGTAAGTGGAGTTGAAATGCCCATCAGGGAGGAGAAAGTGAGGTCTGCAGATGCTGGAGATCAGAGCTGAAAATGTGTTGCTGGAAAAGCGCAGCAGGTCAGGCAGCATCCAAGGAGCAGGAGATTCGACGTTTCTGGCATAACCCCTGAAGAAGGGTTTATGCCCGAAACGTCGAATGTCCTGTTCCTTGGATGCTCCCTGACCTGCTGCGCTTTTCCAGCAACACATTTTCAGCTTTGAAATGCCCATCAGCCATGATTGAATGGTGGAGTGGACTCCATGGGCCGAATGGCCTTACTCCCACTCCTATGTCTTATAGTGTTACAATTTGCCTTTAGTCTTTGAAGGGCAGTGAAATATTTGTCCATGTTCAAAGTAGTCTAATAGAGTGTTTGGCAGATCTCAGTCACCGTTGCACATATTCAGTTTCGCCCTTTTTGTGCAGTCGTCCTGTATCTCAATAACGGCAGTGCGCATGCGTGAATCGGCCCGCTTCTGTGTGCGTCACTTCCGTTGTGGTAGGTCATTGTGCGGTAAGATGGCGGCGGCCGGGCGCTGTGGCTACCAGGTGAGGGGTGAGAAAGGCGGGGGTCTGGGTGAGCGTGAGGGGATAGAGAGTCAGGGTTCAGGTGAGGGTGAGGGGGAGTCCAGATAGGTGTACTCTCCCGGTATGTGGCCGAGAACTAAATGTACAGGTGGAGTTTTCCGTAACATATTAAAGGGCACAAGGCGGCTGGCAACGCGCTTTCCCTTCAAGGAGCATTGGCTTCGAGCCGGTGGGACTCCCGGGGTCTGGCTTGGCCAATCAATGCTGAGAGCCCCAGAGTTCAAAATGACACACTATGGAAGGAGCTTACCAGGGGGTTTGTTCAATGAACAGCGCGCACTGGTTTGGCACTGACAGAGCCGCACTCCTGAAGAAGCCCATTCTAATCCTGGGGCCCAGGCCGTGTCATACTGTCTGCAGCACAGAAAAAGACCCATTGAATGTGTAACCGAATTCTGACGATGGGTCACTGGAATTGGAATATTAATTGTTTTTCTCTCCACAGATACCATATTTGCTGAGTTTCCGTTTTTGTTCGCCTGTGTGGACTGTTCTCACACAGGCTTACTGTTGAGGAGTCTGTAGAGGGTTAGGAACTCTCATCTCCGGACGCAGATTTTAGCCGCGTTGCTCCTGATGTCCCTGCTATGTTCTCGAAGTTGTATATTTACATTTGACGGTGATTGCCGCCAAATTATTTAATAACGTAGGGCCTAGTCTATCCAAATGGTTGTTTATTTTTGAGTTGGAATCACAGAGTACCAATTTAAACCTTTTGCTGAAGATTGAATTGCTATTTATCTCTAGTATCAGGTACTTCAGTATCAAGTAGCGATTGAATTTGAGAAGCTATGATCTGTATGGGCTGAGGTGGTGCCCATGTGGGATTACTGGAGGGTGTACATGTTGGGAATATATATGGTGTTGACTGTCTTTAATTCCAAAAAGAGAGAGATTTGAGACTATTTATCATCAATTTGAAGTACTCATTATAATATTTCAAAATTTCTTGGATTCTGGAAATGTTCCAGTGATTTGGAATAAAGCTGTTGTAATATCCTCATTCTGAATGTTTGGAATACAGAAATTAGGAAACTTACAGACATTTGTTGAGAAATTGTTAGAATATGTTAAAAATAGTAATAACAGGACATTTAGAACATCAAAATAGAATTGAATTTTCAGACTGGAGGCCTGTGACCAGAGGTGTGCCACAGGGATTGATGCTGGGTTCACTGCTTTTTGTCACTTATATGAACAATTTGGATGTGAGCTTAGATTTTATAGTTAGTAAGTTTGTAGATGACTCCAAAATTGTACATGTTGTGGACAGCAAAGGAGGATACCCTAGAGTACTGTGGAATCTTGATCAGATGGGCCAATGAGCTGAGGAGTCGCAGATGGAGTTTAATTTTTATAAATGTGAGATGCTGCATTTTGGAAAGGCAAATCAGGGTAGGACTTATACACTTAATTTTAGGGTCCTGGGTGTGTTGCTGAACAAAGAGACTTTGAAGTGCAGATTCATAGTTCCTTGAAAGTGGAGGCACAGGTAGACAGGATAGTGAAGAAGGCATTTGGTGTGCTTTCCTATATTGGTCAGAGTATTGAGTACATGTTGCAGCTGTACAGGACATTGGTTAGGCCACATTTGGAATATTGCGTGCAATTCTGGTCTCCTTCCTATCAGAAGGATGCTGTGAAACTTGAAAAGGTTCAGAAAAGACTTACAAGGATTTTGGCAAGGTTTGTAGGGTTTGAGCTATATAGGGAGAGGCTGAATAGGCTGGGACTGTGTTCCCTGGAGCATCAGAGGCTGAAGGGTGACCTTGTAGAAGTTTATAAAACCATGATGGTCATGGGTAAGGGAAATAGACAAGACCTTTTGGGAGTTCAGAACTAGAGGGCTTAAACTTAGGGTGTGTGGAAAGACATAAAAGGGACCTAAGGGGCAACGTTTTCTCAGCGGGTAGTGCGTTTATGGGATGAGCTGCCAGTAGAAGTGTTGGAGGCTGGTACAATTACAACATTTAAAAGGCATCTGGATATGTACATGGTTACTAAGGGTTTCTAATAGATATGGGCCAAGTGCTGGAAAATGAAGTAGATTAATTTAGCTTATCTGTATGGAATGGATGAATTGGACTGAAGCTGTACATCTCTTAACTCCATTAGTGAGATGGCCTCTGGAGTACTGCCTATAGTCTTGGTCTCTTGGATAAATCCCCAGGTCCTGATCAGCTGTACCCTAGAACTCTGTGGGAAGATAGGGAAGTGATTGCTGGGTCTGTTGCTGAGATATTTCTATCATCGATAGTCTCAGGTGAGGTGCAACAAGACTGGAGGTTGCTAACATGGTGCCATTATTTAAGAAAGGTGGTAAGGACAAGCCAGGGAGCTGTAGACCAGTGAGCCTGTCATCGATGTTGGGCAAATTGTTGGAGGGAATCCTGAGGGACAGGATTTACACATATTTGGAAAGGCAAGGATTGATTAGGGATAGTCAACATGGCTTTGTGTATGGGAAATCATGTCTCACAAACTTGATTGAGTTTTTTGAAGAAGTAGCAAAGAGGATTGTTGAGGGCAGAGCTGTGAACGTGATCTATATGGACTTCAGTAAGGCATTCAACAAGGGTCCCCATGGGGGACTGATTAGCAAGGTTAGATCTCATGGAATACAGGGAGAACATTTGGATACAGAACTGGCTGTGTAGAAGAGGGTGGTGGTGGAGGTTTCTTTTTCAGACTGGAGGCTTGTGACCAGTGGAGTGCTACAAGGATTTGTGCTGGATCCACTATTTTTTGTCATTTATGTAAATGATTTGGATATGAACATGGGAAGTATAGTTAGTAAGCTTGCAGATGACACCAAAATTGGGGGTGTAGTAAACAGTAAAGAAGGTTACCTCAGATGCATGGTGGCTCAGTGGTTAGCACTGCTGCCTCACAGCACCAGGGTCCCAGGTTCGATTCCAGCTTTGGGTGACATTGCAAACTCCACACAGATATTCTCCCTGCGTCTGCGTGGGTTTACTCCCACAGTCCAAAGGTGAATTGGCCATGCAAAATTGCCCATGCAAAATTGCCCATCCCCAGAGGGAAATGGGTCTGGGTGGGTTACTCTTTGGAGGGTCGGTGTGGACTTGTTGGGCCGAAGGGCCTGTTCCATGCTGTAGGTAATCTAATCTTGATCAGATGGGCTAATGGGCTGAACGAGTTGGACTGGACCATCTGTTTCCCTGCTCTACATCTCTCTGATTCTCTGACTTCTTAATTGATGAAGCATGTATTTGTATTGGAGGTAGTTGAGAGAATGTTCTCTAGATTAATTCCAGGGGTGAAAGGCTAGTATTATAAGCGAAGATCTCACAGTTTAGGCCTATCAGCATCAGAATTTAAAGAATAATAGATCGAATTGAGGTACAAATGATACTAAAGGGGATTGATAAAGTAGTCATGGTCAGGTTTCCTCTTGTGGGGCAATCTAGAAAAAGGGGGGGCCTTAGTTTCAGGCTAAGTGTGGCAGATTTAACAGATGTGAAATTGCTTCTATCAAAAAGTCATGACTTTGTGGATTTCACTACCCCAGAGTCTGATGGACATTGGGACGCTGAATAAATTTGACATACAGATTTCTAACTCATAATCGATTATAGGGAAAGGGCAAGAAGGTGGAATTGAGGCCATGATGAGATCAGCCATAATCGCATTCTATGATAGAACAGATGTGAGGGACTGAATTGCCTATTCCTCACTCTTATGTTCTTACATTGTGAATAGAAATATCAAAAGATTTTTATTGACCTTTTGCAATTCATACAAAAATGGGAAGCCACATGTTTTTGCTTTGGTAACTTTAATAACAAGGGGAGACTGATCGAGCAGCTCAGCAATTATATATCTACATGCAGGTTGGTTAATCAACAAAATTACTCCAAATGTGCATAGACCAGTTAATGTGCGTGTCTGAGGAATAAATTTGTTTTAAAAAATGTACTGGTTTGAGTTATTTTGTGACAAAAACTGTTCAGGAAAATTGAATTCATTGAAGTTGCATATAAAAAAATCCATAGAAAACTGACTTTGGAAACTATTACCAATTCCATTCTCCACCCTTAGCACCATCTTAGTCTGAACCAGACATCACCCTGCTATTTAAACCAAGGTTAGCTTCTGACCGATGTTCTCACCTTCTCCTCTTCATAAAGATCACTTGCAACATCAATTATCTAGTCTGTATCTGTTTCTGTTGGAAGTCCTCATCTGTACATTTGTTACCTTTACATTCAAGTATTTTATGTTCTTTCACCTGTTCTTTCTCCCCCTTCCAAAACTTGAACCAATTGAAAATAGTGCCCATATCCTAATTGGCAATTAGTCTTATTTAATCCAACACCTCTCTGCTCAAGGAACCAGAATAAGTCATTTACCCCATTCAGCCTGTTTCACCATTCAATAAGATCATGGCTAGTCTGGCAGTGGTGTCATCCTCACTTTCCTGTTTGCACCTCAGCTCCCTTGCCTATTTAAATCAGCCTCCACAACCTTTTGGAAAAGAAAGCTCCATAATCTTAACAGCTTTCAGAATGAGAAAAAAAAAGGTCTAATCTGTGGCACAAAGGGGGATGTCTTATTAAACAATGTTCCCTAATTTTAGTTTTCCTGAAAAGAAGAAACCTCCTCTGTGTCTATTCTATCCGTGTTTCAGTCAGCTCACCTTCCATTCTTCTGAACTTCGATGAATATAGACCGAACCTGTTCCACTTCTTTTCGTAAGACATAACTTTCATCTCAGGAATGAGTTATATTTTGTCAGCAACTTAATGAATGATATCTTTCCCCAGATAGGGGGATCAAAATTGTACTTAGCATTCCAGATTTGGTCTTGCCAGTCTTCTGCACCGTTATCGTAAAATGTCCCTACTTTTGTCTGTTTCCCAAGTATAAATCTATGATTCTATATTTAATTACCATTGCATTAAGCAACATGTGTTCTTAATCATTTGCTGTACCTTCATTCTAAATTTTGGTTCATACACTGGAGCATTCATACCCCTGTTTGCAATCTCCTTCCATTTTTAAAAAAATATACTTTTGTATTCTTATGAAATACACGTTTATCCATGTTATACTCCATCTGCTGAAGTTTTGCTCAGTTACTTAATCTGTCTTTGCAGACACACTTACCTCTTGTTGACAATTTATTTTTCCACTTGCCTTGTTGTCATTGACAAATGATCATATATTCAGTCCACTTATCCAAAACCTTGATGTAGTTTGTAAATCACGTTGAAAACCTAGTACTGATCCCTATAGTATTCCACTAGTGATAACTCATCAACCCACCTTAGACCAGTTTGTCACTTTGGTGCTGCTGATTAACTACAAATCCTTTATCCAAGCTAATATGCTACCCCTTGCACCATGTGCACTCATCTTGTGCAGCAACCTTTGTAGAACCTTTTCAGATATCTTTTTGAAACCAAAGTACACCACATCTCACAGTCTTCCTGTATCCACCATAAGCATACTTTTGTCAAAAAACTATACTGGATCAGTCAACCTCCCTTTCACAAAGCCATGTTAGGTTATCCTGTGAGAACCACCTTAACAATGGATTACAGCACCTTTCCTATGACAAATATTAGGTTAACTAGTGTATAGCTTCCAGCTTTCTGTCTCTCTCTTGATTCGAGGTTTTATATTTGCGCTTTTTCTGATCTGTTGGGATCTGTTCAGGATCTAGTAAGTTACAGAACATTATACCCATCTCTGATCTGTGCTCCTACTTTATTTAATGACCTTAGAACTGAAGCTATTCAGTCCCAGGAACTTGGGTCTGATAGTTTTCCTATCACTCTTTCCTAGCTGATGGTGGTTATTTTAATTTCATTGCTGTCTATCTCTTCTTGATTTTCAATTAACTTTGGGATGATTTCTAAGTCTTCTATCATGAGTAGAGACCTGCATTATTGTTCAAGGCATCTTTGTTTTCTGTTATCCATTCCTCTGTGTGTGTGTGTATCTCTAGCTTTCATTACTATCTTCTTAGTCAAATATTTATAGAAGCTCTTAATATCTGTTCTTTGTGTTACTGGCTAGATTTCTTTCATACTACTTTCTGCTTTATCATCATTTTGGTCATTCTTTAGTCAGATTCTCTGAGATACCACTAATCTTGACAGATTTGGACAATATTTCTATTAATACTATCCTTAACTTCATTATTTAGCCACAAATGATACATCCTTCTCAAATAACATTTACATTTCACTGTGATTAATCTTTGAAATTTATTAAATATCTCCTTAAAAGTTGTCATTACATCTACCTTCTAACCTATATCCCCAGTTCATCCTTTGCCAGCTCTGTAGTTGTACCCTCATGCTTATCTTTATTTTCTTTTAGAACATTTGTCGTGGATGCACACTTCCCTCTGTCAAAATTGAACATGAGATTTTACACTTGTGATCGCTGTCACCTAAACACTCCTTTGCCATGAAGTTGTTGATTCCTCCTATCCATTGCATGTTATCATCTTTAAGTACTGAACTAATGCCATTCTTAAATAACAGAACTTATCCAATCATCTTTTCCTAGCTTCCTGTCATTATGTCACGTCATTGCCTTTCAAAATTAGTGTCTCAGTTTTGGTCACATTTCAACCTGTGACTGTTGTACATATCAGATCACACATGTTTATGTGTATCTGTGCTTACAATTCATTTCTTTTATTAAGAATGATGCGTGCAATCAGATGAATCTTAAACTGCTTATTTTACTGTTTTTGTCATCCCTGATCTTACTTGCTGGTGCAGTCTTGCATTTATTTGCTGTACCTTTTCTCCTCTCATTTTGACAACCAATACTCACATTGCTGCTCAACTCTATTACTTGGTGGTTTCCATCCACTTTATCATATCTCCAGTTGCTTGATGCCTTTGTCCACTATTTAGTTTAAAGTCTTTCTACTGCCCTAGTGTTATTGACTTAGCTTCTAGTCCACAATGCCAAGTTGTAAGGTTCTGCCTGTTCAGGCATCTCCACAGCATCATCCCTCTTAATCTCCATCCCCCTTAAAGCCTACAATTTTTCAATAACTCTGTTTCTCTAAATCCATGTTGTCTGTTTTTTTGTGCACACATGCACATCTCTTTCCACCAATGGCTGCTGTATCATATTAACACCAAAAATCTTTTTTAAAAATGTGAAAAGTACAAGCTTTTTGGTGAGGGTGGGATAAAAGGCTACTCCTTCTGCAAATTTAGATTTCAAATTATTATTTTTAGGAAAAACATTATTGTGCTGTAAAGACCTGTTCACGTGGTATGACTACTCTATGTTTGTAGATCATGCCTTTGGTTTGAAGATCAAATCTAATGATTGCGACTTCTTTTTTTAATATAGGTGAGATGATAAGTTATTCTTAATGTTCTATTGAAAACATATTTTAAATCTTGAGAATTAATAGCCAAAAGAAATCTAAACATTAACCGTAGTATGTCTTGGCCCATGGTATTAACGATAACTGGTGTGACTTCATAGCAGGATAAAATCTGAATGGTTTAAATATATTTTAATTATGAAATATAGGTGCCTCTGTGCCAACTGTTGTGTGTGCTGTACCTTGATGTGTTTGGTGAGGCTGTGGGAATAAATCAATTAATGAAAATACTGAAGCAATGACATAACCCTCAATAACCTGATTAAATGTTGAAGTTTTCTGTCTGGCTTGTGGAGTCTAGACATTGCTGCCTAGCATTCCTAATCCATTAGTGTCAATTGCAGTTAGAAAATTACTTTCAATTTTACTCACTAAATTTCCAAAGTGACACTGATGAATTGGACAGGTTCAAGAGAATGATTCCTAGAATTTGTTTCATTGCAAAAAAGATCTGCTTTGTCGAAGATTAAATAATACCTAATTGGATTTTTGAAATGGTAAGAGATGAAACAAGACTTTGAAGTAAAATAGGCTGGTAAAGTGTATTGATCTGATTTCAAAATTAAGAAATCAGAAAGTGTGTATGTGAATTGAACTGAAATTACTTCAATAAAAATAATAATATATATCAGTCTGTATCTAAAAAGTTAGCTGAATATTTCAGGATATTTCAAGAAAGGCACTTCTCATAGTGACAACCTGTCTTAATGCTGCGAAGATCCTTTGATGTATTTGCAGCATTTTCTATTTTTACTCCCAAGTTTTTAGCATTGAGTTTTCTGTTGCATTTAATAAAGATTCAACTGCAAGTGTGTTTGGTAAAGTGCACCTTCCAGTGATATATTACTTATTTAAGATTGTGACTCTTAATGCGCTGGCTGGACTTTAGATTAACTATTTGAGTGGACCCTGGCAGTTCCTTTTGCCACCCAACCAAAGCACATTGAGATCATTTTAAGATTCCCTTCTTTAATCTTGGCTAGTTGACACAGTCTCCATGGTTTGGCTTAAAATGTTGTTTGAACTTGTTGATGTCAACCTGAAGCATTGGAATTGGTCCCAGCATCTCTAGGCTAGGAAGGGAAACAGTCCAGGTTCCTGTTATTGATCACTGTCCCTTCGTTCACTTAATCAATGCATATATATGATGATGAGATTGAGTCAGCAGTGATGTCTCTGGCAGGCAATCACTTCCAACACCTGTGATCCAGGGTCATGTGAATAATGAACCAGTAGCACAAATTGAACTGCTTGCTGACATGCTAAACAGAGAAAACTACCAAAAATAAGATCTTGGCATTGATCTTTTTCTTTCAAGGTTTTCATGCAGTGTTAAATATGTTTGTTCAGTTCATGAGTAATTGGTTACTTGTATTAGAAGTAACGTATCAGGACAATAGTTTATAATCTCGGATGACTGTCTTGTACCTTATTTTGCCTGTTCAGGTATTATTTACTGGTTGGGGCATTCATGATAATAGGGTGGAAAATAATATCTACAAGGGCCAATCCTATTGGTTTTAATGCCGCAATCCATAGATTTATTGGTTAGATCGAGAGTAAAAATCCACTTAGAACCACCATTTTACAAGTAGATATTTCAAGTACTTGAGTTAAATTGTCAGGAATTCCAGTAAACTATTTTAATAAAAGCAAAATACTGCAGATGTTGGAAAAATGAAACAACCACAGAGAATGCTGGAGAAACTCTCATCTGACAGCATCTGTGGAAGGAGAGACATAGCTAATGCTTGGAATCTGGTAAGACTCTTCAGAGTTGCAGAAGTGTCATATGGACTTGAAACTTGAATTCTGTTTCTCTAACCACAGATACTGCCAGACCTATTGAGTTTTTCCAGCATTCTTTATAAATGGTTTTAATAATCTTTCTGGAATGACTGAACTGTACGTGAGTTTGTCATCTTTGAGGCAGTGGTCTTCGGACGAACAAATGTTGCGCACCCAGATTAAAAGGAAAGTTATATTGTGAGGTCTTGAGATATATTAACATAACATTGGATAGATTCTTTACAAGTTGTGTTTTTTTTTGCTGCATTATCTCATTTATAGCACTAAACAAAAAAAAGGCGAGATTAACTTGCCATGGATATGAATATTTTGTGAATTGTTGCTGTGGCGCAATAGTTTTGCTAATTGCTCACATTGGAGCAATAATTGGACTCAATTTTTTTTAATGTGAGTACTCTCGTGTATCCTGAGAAACACAGTACTCTAATATGCTGGATAAATGCAAGTTCTTTCTCATTGATATGTATATTATAAATCTCTCCTCAGATGTGTCTAGCAAGAAGTATTTACCTTTTGTCTACACGGTCACAAGTTCCAGTGCACAACAGAACGAGTATATACAGTATATGCAACCGTTCCTGTATAGTCCAAAATCAGGTAACACAGACAGTGCTGTCAAGGAAAGCATTTACTTTACATTCTCACTTATCGGACGAAATGTGGCTTGTTGTTGCTATTCTCATTGTGCCAATGGACTTTTGTTGACTCAGGTCTTCTGCAATGTAGTGGGAGGGGAGATGGATGGTTGAAAGGTGACTAATAGGTTTTCTCTAACATAGCGATCTTTTGGCTCTGCTGTTCTATGATCTTCTTTGGCTTTGGTAAAAGTGTGCCGCAACTATAAGGATGGTTTGCTGCAACAAAATTAACGGTTTACTTCCAGTGTTGCTGATGGTCTTCTGCCAATGTAACAGCAGCAGAGCAGTAAGACTAGTAGATCCATCAATGCCTCAAGTTTGTCTGTTTGATTATGGATTCTGTTTGCCCATCTTTGATCTATGCTACTTGGTACCTTTACCTAACAAAAAATGTCAATTCAAATCTTAATGGTCAATTTGGACTGAAATGATTCCACGTTTTCCCCTATTGTTTAGCGGGGGACAAAGTTTTGTTCTTAGTTTCACTTGTGAAGTGCCAAGCTCTAACTTGAATATGGTGCGCCTTGTACTGGACTTCTCCACGAGAGGAACTAACTTATTTTTATTCACACTCTCTCTGGTTATGAGGATCAGAAAATCCCCTCAGTTACATTCCCTCTGAAAATTCTAAATTTGTGGAAATAAAAACCAGGTGTCTGCATTCTTTGCTCAAAATTTCACCCTTTAAACCCTGGCATTGTTATGGTGAATCTGTACTCAACTTAATCCAAGTCCATGAAATCCTTCCTCTGGTTCATTAGGGTCTTGAATGAGAGGTTTGTCTCCATTACATTGAATGTTTGTTTTGTTACACTAAACATGCTGATGCTTGGATGTTAACAACATAAATACACACCGAATAGTGATTGTCTTTGTACTGAAATCCAATGCTCCATTCAGTTCTTAACATACTGAACAACACTTGCCTTTAGGAGGGGTTGTTGAAGGGTGGAGTCTTCTATGAAAAAGTCGACGACTGAAGTACTGATGGCTTTACAAGGATTAAATTCTGTAATTTATTTCTTTGTAGGTTCGATGTTATGCATCAGAAGGGAGGAAAGGTTTTCTTACTGGCTTATTAGACAATATCAAACAGGAATTAGCAAAAAATAAAGAAATGAAGGACAGCATTAAGAAATTTCGTGATGAAGCTAAAAGGTTAGAAGAATCAGAGGCTCTGCAGAGAGCGAGGAAAAAATATGTAAGTTTTCAAAATAGCATTTTCATACAGAAGAGTCTCAAATTTGTAATTTTAATAAGATTAAATAGTGATTATTTTTCAGAAAACTATCGAATCTGAGACAGTCAAAACCTCTGAAGTTCTTAAGAAAAAGTTGGAGGAGTTTTCAGAAACAGTAAAAGAGGTGAGTACAGCTCTGGACTTCCCAGAAGCAACCTTCATGAGAGAATTGTTTTAGAAGTTTTTTTTTCTCTCTGTTTCTGGTTTTCAACAGAGTGATTCATAGAATTGGATTCCCTCAGGTTCATTGTACCTGGTTATGTGAGATGGTCATCCACTCGTCATTTTTAATTTCCTTAAGTACTACACAGAGAGTTCAATTCCTGGCTATAGGAATTCTTCATAGTTGTGTTAATCAGATATGTTCAGCCTTTCTAGCCAATGACAAATTTCTTTCAGTGATGCTTGAGTTCCAGTGATCCTTAATGAGTTAATACCTTGCCCATGCAGATGATTTATGAGTATCAACTAAGATACCATTTTTTTTGTTGATCCAATTGTATCCACTAAATTTACCTTTTTTGGCTTTCATAACATGATATTCAGTTGGACAGGGAATAATTTGTTTTTAAGGATCTTGTGGGTCCCAGTCCAACATAAAAGAGTTAAAGAGTAGAATTTTTGTTTTATATTCACTTATGGGATGTGAGTGTTTTTGGCTAGGCCAGCATTTATTACCCATTCTATTTGCCCAGAGGACAGGTAAGAGTCGATCGCGTTGCTATGGGTGTGGAGTCACATATAGTGCAGACAGGTAAGGATGGCAGATTTCCTTCCCTAAAAGACATGAGTGAATTAGATGGGTTTTTCCGACAATTGGCAGTAGTTTAATGTTCATCATTCGACCCTTAATTCCAGATCTTTCCTAAGTTCATATTCCACCATCTGCCATGATGGAATTTAAACCCAAATACCCAGAGCATTCGCTGAGTCTTTGGATTAATAGCTGAAAAATGTATTGCTGGAAAAGCGCAGCAGGTCAGGCAGCATCCAAGGCGCAGGAGAATCGACGTTTTGGGCATAAAGCCTTTCTTCAGGAATGAGGAGGGTGTGCCAAGCAGGCTAAGATAAAAGGTAGGGAGGAGGGACTTGGGGGAGGAGCGTTGGAAATACGATAGGTGGAAGGAGGTTAAGGTGAGGGTGATAGGCTGGAGAGGTGGTGGGGGCGGAGAGGTCGGGAAGAAGATTGCAGGTCAAGTAGGCTGTGCTGAGTCTGAGGGTTGGGACTGAGATAAGGTGGGGGGAGGGGAAAAGAGGAAACTGGAGAAATCTGCATTCATCCCTTGTGGTTAGAGGATTCTTAGGCGGAAGATGAAGCGTTCTTCCTCCAGGTGTTGTGTTGCCATGGTCTGGCGATGGAGGAGGCCAAGGACCTGCATGTCCTTGGCGGAGTGGGAGGGGGAGTTAAAGTGTTCAGCCACGGGGCAGTTGGGTTGGTTGGTGCAGGTGTCTCAGAGGTGTTCTCTGAAACGTTCTGCAAACAGGCCACCTACTTGCGGAACGTTTCAGAGAACACCTCTGAGACACCCGTACCAACCAACCCAATCGCCCTGTGGCTGAACACTTTAACTCCCCCTTCCACTCTGCCAAGGACATGCAGGTCCTTGGCCTCCTCCATCGCCAGACCATGGCAACACGACGCCTGGAGGAAGGACGCTTCATCTTCTGCCTAGGAACCCTCCAACCACAAGGGATGAATGCAGATTTCTCCAGCTTCCTCATTTCCCCTCCCCCCACCTTATCTCAGTCCCAACCCTCGGACTCGGCACTGCCTTCTTGACCTGCACTCATCTTCCCAACCTCTCCGGCCTATCACCCTCACCTTATCCTCCTTCCACTTATCGCATTTCCAACGCTCCTCCCCCAAGTCCCTCCTCCCTCCCTTTTATCTTAGCCTGCTTGGCACACCCCCCTTATTCCTGAAGAAGGGCTTATGCCCGAAACTTGATTCTCCTGCTTGAATGCTGCCTGACCTGCTGCGCTTTTCCAGCAACACATTTTTCAGCTCTGATCTCCAGCATCTGCAGTCCTCATTTTCTCCTGTGGATTAATAGTCGAGCAATAATGCCACTAGGCCATAACCCACGTCTGGACAAATAGGTACAGGCAATAAGTGCTGACCTGGCCAGAGATGCCCACATCCTATCATGAATACAGAGGAACATCGATTATTTGAAGGACACGGGCGGTGAGTATTTTGTTTGGATAATCAAATGTCGGATAACATAGTGAGCCAAGCATCGGGACTTTGCGATCTTGTTCGGATAATCCAAAGTTTGGTTTATCAAATGCCAGATAAATGACATTCCTCTGTGTTAAAACGTGTGCGCAATAATATAAAAAAATTAAATCACTAAGTTTGGAGAGAGAAAGAGAGAGTGTGTGTCAGCAGAAATGTTAATGCATTTTGTCCACTCCTTGTGAGAGGTATTTGATTTCAGTTGAATCAGCAATACAAGTGGTACTTTTGTCCTCAACCAACCTAGTGTAAAATGGAGAAATAAATGTGATTTCTGCTGCACAGTGAAAGTACTTGAATGTCAAGTGAAGGTATAGCAAACTTGGCCAAGATGTAGACCATAGTTATATAAATTCCTGAAGGTGTCTGGATTCTTGTGTGGTCTAATATATACCATGTACTATATATATATTTATGATTTAGATGAGGGAATCAAGTATAACTTTTCCAAGATTGCTGATGATGCACAACTAGAGAGTGAGGTAGGGATATGCAGAGGCTTCAGGGTAATTTAGACAAGTGGGTTGAATGGTCAAATATATGGCTGATGCCATATAATGTGGATAAATGTGGAGTTGTCCACTTTGGTAGGAAAAACGAATGACAGTATTATTTAACTGATGATAGTTTGGGAAATATTAACACACAAAGGAAATCTGTGTGTCCTTATACACCAGTCACTGAAAGTTAGCACATTTATGCAGTTCAGAAGGCAAATGGTATATTGTATAGGTGAGACTACAGCTGAAGTATTGGGTGCAATGTTGATGTCCTTACCTAAGAAAGGTATATGTCACGGAAGAAGTGCAGCAAAGGTTCAGCAGACTGATTTCTGGGGTGGCCAGTTTGCCCTATGAGGCAATTAGATTGACTGGGTCTATATTCGATGAGGTTTAGAAGAATCAGAAGGGATCTTATTAAAATGTAGAAAATTCTGATGACTGAACAGACTGGATCAGGAGCTACTCCTCAGGATTTGCAACAAGGGATCTGGTTTTAGATTATGCATTGACCATTTCGACTGAGATGAGAAATACCTTCAGAGGATGACGAATTCTCCACCTCAGAAGATTGTGGAAAGCAAAGACACTGAATATATTTAGGAAAGAATTGTAGATTTCTAGAAGCTAAAGATGTTTAGAGATATGAGGAGAGAGGGGGAGTATGGCATTGGGATAGAGGATCAGCCCTGATTATGTTGAATGATGGAGAGTTTCTTGAGGGGCCAAATAGCCTATTCCGGCTCATACCCCCCATGTTTCTATGATTACTTGGCAGAGATATCAAAAAGGTTCTCAGTACCTGTGGGACTGTAACTCAGAATAAATTATAACTGAGGGAATGTGTTTTGTATGCCTTCCTTTATTGGTCGGAGTATTGAGTTTAGGTGTTGGGAGGTCAGGTTGCAGCTGTACAGGACATTGGTTAGGCTGCTTTTGGAATATTGTATGCAATTCTCGTCTCCCTCCTTTTGAAATGATGTTGTGAAACTTGAAAGGGTTCAGAAAAAATGAACAAGGATGTTGCCAGGTTTGGAGAGTTTGAGCCAGAGGGAGAGGCTGAATAGGCTGAGACTGTTTTCCTTGGAATGTTGGAAGCTGAGGGATGACCTTATAGAGGTTTATAAAATCATGAGGGGCACCAGTTGGATAAATAGACAAAGTCTTTTCCTTGGCTTGGGGGAGTCCAGAACTAGATGGCATAGGTTTAAGGGGAAAGATTTAAAAGCGACCTACGGGGCAATGTTTGCACGCAGAGATTGGTCCATGTGTGGAATGAGCTACCAGAGGAAGTGGTGAAGGCTGATACAATTACAACATTTAAAAGGCATCTGGATGGGTACATCTAGCCCCATTTGCCAGCGCTTGGCTGATACTCCTCCACATCCTTCCTATTCATGTGCCCATCCAGACTATGACTGCATGAGAAGAACTTATCACCCAGTTTTCAGTGTGACTGTATGTAAGAATATAATTTGATGGAATATTTAATTTATGTTATGTCCTGTTTTCTATGCTGCAGAGCCTGGATGAAGTTGGTAAATCTGATATCGGTAAGAAAATTAGGGAAGGAGTAGAAGAAGCAGCAAAATCAGCAAAGCAATCTGCAGAATCAGTCAGTAAAAGTGGGGAAAGGATTGGCAAAACCACTGCATTCAAAGCAATATCTCAGGTAGGTGATACCACTTAAAACAGATTGCCTGGATTTAAATATCTCATTTTCTGCATGTATAGCTTTGTGCAGTATTCCTTGCTGTATTTATCTGTGTAAGAATAGTGACTACACTTCATTGCAACATTTGCTCAGTTGTATGACAAGGTGCAACTTACTAGCACGTTCTTCAAACAACTAGGCTATAGCGTGTAGGTTTGCTCGCTGAGCTGTAGGTTTCATATCCAGACATTTCATTACTTGGCTAGGTAACATCATCAGTGGGGACCTCCAAGTGAAGCGAAGCTGTTGTCTCCTGCTTTCTATTTATATCTTTCTCCTGGATGGGGTTCCTGGGGTTTGTGGTGATGTCATTTCCTGTTCGTTTTCTGAGGGGTTGATAGATGGCATCTAGATCTATGTGCTTATTTATGGCGTTGTGGTTGGAGTGCCAGGCCTCTAGGAATTCTCTGGCATGTCTTTGCTTAGCCTGTCCCAGGATAGATGTGTTGTCCCAGTCGAAATGGTGGTTTTTTTTCATCTGTGTGTAGGGCTATGAGGGAGAGGGGGTCGTGTCTTTTTGTGGCGAGCTGGTGTTCATGTATCCTGGTGGCTAACTTTCTTCCTGTTTGTCCTACGTAGTGTTTGTGGCAGTCCTTGCATGGAATTTTATAGATGACGTTGGTTTTGACCATGGGTCTTAAAAGAGACTTAAAAGACCCAGTACCTCAACCTGAGCTACAAACCTTGCGAAAACTAGGCTATATATGCATCTTACATGGGTCATGTAGAACTGTATTGTACAGATGTGCCACATGCACTGTTTAAATCCAGCTTTGATTGAAGTTTCTTGGATCTCTTGCTAATGTTAACAGAGCGTGATGTTCAGATTTGAGATTTATTTATGAGCACTAAGAACAACCTTTTCCAAAACCAGAAACTCTCACATAAACCAATGAAAAAGAAATACAAATGGACAGCTAGGAGGCACGGTGGTTAGCACAGCTGCCTCACAGTGCCAAGGATCGGGGTTCGATTGTACCCTCGAGTGTCTGTTTGCGTGAAGTTGCACGTTCTTCCTGTGTCTGTATGGCTTTCATTCATGTTTTGTGGTTTCCACAGTCCATAGATGTGCAGGATAGTTGGATTGGTCATGCTAAATTGCCCTGTTGCCATGATGTGTATGTTAGGTGTACTGGTTATGGAGCGAGGGTGGGTTGCTGTTTGGAGGGACGATGCAAGCTCTGTCTGTGTTGTAGGCTTTCTACAATTCAATTTGTACATAAAAGCTGGTCTTGGGAAGTGGAATGTGAGCCCATGTTACAAGTTGGATATCTATGTTTAAAGCCTTGTCACAGGGATTGCAGACTGAAACTGAAATTGAGTTACACAAAAACTTAACAATAAAAGATAAGTAAATTTGATAGTTAAATAACAAACAGCTTCTCTCTCCGTGGTAACACCTCTTACCAAGCAGAGTCCGTCTGACAACCAGTTGGCACTGTCTTCTCAATCAGTACAGGTTTTTTCCCATTTATTCTTGCAAACTGTCCTGATGAGTGAAAAGCGTTAACAAAATGATTTTTTTTAGTTTTACTCAGTAAAATTGTGTATATTCTAGAAAATTTAGTGTGTGGTGCAGTATGTTGTTTTAGGACGTTATTTACTTTCTAAACCATTTATGAAGTTGCCTGTGGAAGTTCTACTTGGTGTGTTTACATTTACTGTTTGATACAAAATACCAAAAGCTGATATGGTTTTGTTTAATCAGAAGCAGAGGCTTATGAATAGTCTGGTCAGAATATCCTCCCACAAATACAAACACGGTTACACAAGTACAATTGAGACACAATCTGTGATGCTGAATGAATATTTCTCAGACTAGAAGACTTGCCTTTTCCAGCAGGGCTCACGGTTTTGACATTAGTGGCAGAATCCTAGTTTCTGAAATATACCAAATGGCGTCTTCATACACTCATGCAGTAGGGGGCACTAATGCTCTCCTTAAATGTGAGGAGCTCTTATTTCACTTTGAACTCATATGTCTTGTTGAGTTAATGTTTCAGTGTTCTTTACTTATATTGGTAAAGGCTAGTGTTGATATTTGGATTATTTGGTCTTGCAACGCCAGTGGAGGTCGATGTGCTGACTTGTTAAATACTGGATCTTGTCTGTGAAGACCTGACAGGTATAATTGATTCATTACAATGAAAATGTGCTTTTCTCAATCAGATATGAGATCGCAATTGAAACCTGCAGTTTAGTTTGGAAAATTTAAATTTTTTGTATTCAGTGAATTTTTTCTAATATCACCCCCCCAAAAAAAAACTTTTCACGTTTGGTATTTGTTCCTTAACAACCACAACTAAAATAGATTAGATTCCCTACAATGTGGAAACAGGCCCTTCGGGCCAACCAGTCCACACTGACACTCCGAAGAATAACCCACCCAGACCCATTTCCCCTCTGACTAATGCACCTAACACTATAGGCAATTTAGCATGGCCAAATCACCTGACCTGCACATCTTTTGTATTGTGGGAGGAAACCCATGCAGACACTGGGAGAATGTGCAAACTCCACACAGACAGTCGCCCGAGGTTGGAATCAAACCTGGGACCCTGGTGCTGAGAGGCAGCAGTGCTCACCACTGAGCCATCGTGCTGCCCCTACATCCAGCCTGCATTTGCTGCACCATCAGTCATAATGCTGTCAGCCACATACTTGCCACTCAAGGCCTCTGCTGTTCACCTCCCTCTCTTCCAAGACTTGCCTTTAAAATCCATCTTTGCAACCAATTGTTTGGCCATTCCTCCTAAGAAAACCTTTGTG
Source organism: Hemiscyllium ocellatum (assembly GCF_020745735.1). Classification (NCBI taxonomy): domain Eukaryota; kingdom Metazoa; phylum Chordata; class Chondrichthyes; order Orectolobiformes; family Hemiscylliidae; genus Hemiscyllium; species Hemiscyllium ocellatum. The sequence goes on along the minus strand of NC_083428.1, from coordinate 30,208,039 downwards.
AACTGCATGTCAGCCATGGCTCATTCAGTATGTTCCAAGTGCTTTGCAATCAATGAAGTACTTTTGAATTGTGGTCATGGTTGTAATTTAGGAAATTTGTAGCTAATCCATACACCACAAGCTCCCAAAAACAGTCATGTAATACTGAGCAAATAATGTTTTTGTAATGTTGATTGATAGATACTTATTGATAAATATCAACCAGGACACTGAGGATCACTCCTGACTCCTCATCAAAATAGTGCAATGATTTATTTTACATCTATGTGACCATTCAGATTGGGCCTTGAACTTAAGCCTCTGAAAGCTGGCATCTCCGACAAGCATTGCTTTCTCTGTGCTGAACAAGAGTATCATTGATGATATTTGTGCCCAGAAACTTATGACTTGAGGAGAGAACAAACTGAATGAGCCATGGCTGACATTCAGTTCACGAAGGTTTTCTTAGGAGGAATGGCCAAATGATTGGTTGGAAAGAAGGATTTTAAAGCCAAGTCTTGGAAGAGAGGGAGGTGAACAGCAAGGGCCTTGAGTGGCAAGTATGCGGCTGATGGTGTAGCAAATGCAGGCTGGATTCAGAAATGGTCAGAATCAAAAGAAATATGCCATAGAAATCTTGTAATATTTGGTAAGATGTAAATGACTCATGAATGTAAATACTTACATATGCTGGCATTGTGATGCAGATACAGATTAACTCAAAGTACACCAAAGTCTTGTTTTACTTCCTGCACTGCTTTTATAAAGACATGGATAGCCTGCATGGGGTACCTAGTCAACTAGTGCCTAGCTGAATCATTTGTACCAGTCTAGTGAAAATCCACGCAGCAGCATTTCTGTTAGCCTTATTCAGTTTTAATGTTCCCTCTTCATCCAATACATCATCTTAGCTCAGTTCAGTGAGTTTAGATGTGAGTTGAACTCATAGGGGATTTAAATGTTGGTGTGTGCGGAAGCATTGAAGTTTAACAAGCAAAATATCACCTACCATTATAGAACTAGTTGATTTTCTTCATCTAAGATCATTGTACCTGTAAGAATACAATGTCAACTAGAATGTCAGTTCTGGTAGAAGCACTTGCATTGATCAGCATGCACCATCCCAGCCTCTTTGACTTTCTAAAGCTCCTGTCAGTCCACATGATAGTGTGACTGACTCCTGTCTGCAATATCTAGTGACCATGATGAAGCTTGTTTCTTGTCCTGGACATTGCTCATTAAATGTAATTTGTTTAATATCAATTGACATTTGGTTGTGTGGCTAAAACAGAAATTACCAGCACTGTTCAAATATTTATTTTAAAAGAAGCTGTGAAAGGCAATGAGTGTGCTTTGAAGTAAGGGAATCAATTGGTTCTGTTCCAAGATAATTTATTATCTCTGGATTGAGTGACATTGATGCGTGGTCTCCTTCATCCACACTTTGTAATCTGCATGTTTCTTAGTCTGGGGCAGCAGAATAAGTTGGAGTTAACCTTTCCAGGTTTGGCCATCAGAAAGGGGCAAATGTGTCACGGTTCCCTGCACCTGTTCTCACTAGGAAACCTCAACTGTGGTTCAACAGCTTCCCAAAACTATTGAGGCTCAAGAATGATTTATTAGTCAGTTGAAATATCAAAATTGTCTGATGTTCCACAGATTAGAGCTAATAACTTGCTGCTTATGTATTTCCATTTCCAGTTTTTGGAGAAACCCTGAACCAAAGGAATTGACACTCTAGCAAAGTAAATTTATAACTGTAGAAAACACTACCAATCGCATACTCATTGTTCCAGTGAATGAACAGATTGATTGATGGATGGGTGAGAAACTAAACAAATATTTTATATCAGTGTTTACTGTGGAGGAGTATGTGGAAGCTCGAGAACTTGGGGAAATAAATAATGTTATCTTGAAAAGTGTCCATATTACAGAAGAGGAGGTTCTGCATGTCTTAAAAAGCAGAAAGTTGGATAAATCCCTGCGACCTGATCAGTTGTGTCCCAGAGCTTTGTGGGAAGTGAGGGAAGAATTATTGGGCCCCTTGTGGAGATATTTGTTTCATTGATGGCTACAGGTGAAGTGCTGGAAGACTGAAGGTTGGCTAATATTTAAGAAAGGTGCTTCAGAATAGCTAGGGAACTATAGACTGGTGTGCCTGAGGTCAGTGGTAAGTAAGTTGTTGGAGGAGATTCTGAGGGAGAGGATTCACATATATTTGTATGGGCAAGAACTGATTAGAGGCAGTCAACATGGCTTTGAGAATGGAAAATTATGCCTCACTAACTTGATTTGAGTTTTTGAAGAAGTGACAAAGAAGATTGATGAAGGCAGATGAAATCAATATGTACTTCAGCAAGGTAGACTAGTCAGCAAGTTAGATCACATGGAACTTGATACAAAATTGAAGGTAAGAGACAGTGTGGTGATGGAGGGTTGCTTTTCAAACTGGAAAATTATGACGAATGGTCTGCCCAAGAATCGCTGCTGGGTCCACTGCTGTTTGTCATTTATATGAATGATTTGGATGTGAATATAGGAGGTATGGTTAATAAGTTTGCAGATGACAACAAAGTTGGTGGCATAGTGGACAATGAAGGAGGTTATCTCAGAGTCCAACGGGTCCTTCATCAGATGGGCCAATGGGCTGAGGAGTGGCAGATGAGAAGGCAAATCAGGACAGAATTTGTACAGTTTTTGGTAGGGCCTTGGGGAGTGTTGCTGAACAAAGAAACCAAGGGATGCAGGTGCATAGTTCCTTGAAGATAGAGTCGCAGATAGACAGGGTAGTGAAAAAGTTGTGTGGTGTGCATGGCTTCGTTGGTGAGAACATTGAGTACAGGAGATGGGATTTTCAAGAAGATTTGGAGAGATGGGAAGTCATGTTGTGGCTGTCCAGGATGTTGATTAGGCCACTTTTGGAAAACTGCATTCAATTCTGGTCTCTACTATAGTAAAGATGTTGTTAAATTTGAGAGGGTGCTGAAAAGACTTACAAGGATGTTGCCAGGATTCGAGGGTTTGAGGCTGAATAGGTTGGAGCTATTTTCCCTGAAGCGTCAGATGCTGAGAGGTGACCTCGTAGAGGTTTATAAAATCATGAGGGGCATGGATAGGGTGAAGAGCCAAGGTCTTTTTCCCAGGTAGGGAAGTCTGAAACTAGAGTGCATAAGTTGAAGGTGAGAGAGGAAGAGACATAGAAGAGACCTGAGGGCCAATGTTTTCATGCACAGGTTGAGTCTGTATGGAATGAGCTGCCAGAGGAAGTGGTAGAGGTTGGTGTAACTACAACATTTAAAAGGCATCTGGATAGGTACAGGGATTGGATAGATCTGGACCAAGTGTGGGCAAATGGGACTAGATCAGTTTAGGATATGTGGTTAGCATGGAATGGTTGGACTGAAGTGTCTATTTCCTTCCCTGTAAGTGAGGTTTATCCTGGTAGGATCTGTTCAACATGTTGATGAAAGAGAAAAGCCCTTCAGGTTGAATATTTATGGTGTTATTAATGCTATTAGTAATAGTTGCAGTGTTCACTCCAACTGTCAGTTGTTTAACCATAAAGATTTTTTGTTCTTTCTTCCCCACTTTTCCTCCTCGCAAACCTGTTTCCAGAAGGTTTGGAAGGTGTTACCACTGCACAGTTCAGGGTCCTTGTTGTTATTCCACTGAGCAATCATGTTCACTTGCATCCTACTTTTACAATGGGCTAGTATCATTGACGCCCATATACACTTAACTCTTGTTGCTGGCTCCAAGCACTGTACCATTTCATGTCTCAGAACCAATCACAGTAGATGGTGAGATTTGAATTGATAAATCTGAAGTTAAAAAACTGGTCCTATGATGACCATAAAGCTATTACTGATTATCATAAAAAACTCTGATCGCTTGGTAATGTCTTTTACTTACCAAAAAATGCATCTCATGTAGTCTGATGGTTTTGTTCCTCCAGATCCACAGCAATAAGGTTCACTCTTAAACTGCTGAACAAGCAATTCAGATTAGTGATGGGTGATAAATATTTGCCTTGCTGGTGTTGCCAACCTGCCATGAAAGAATACATTAAAAAAAAACTGATGACCAGAAATAAATGAAGAACTAAAAATCATGGTGTGGGTGCTTGCCTTCCTTGACCAAGATAATGGCCAGTGCAGAATGATTCCAAATTACACCATGTTGTGTGGAGAATTTATTTTGTTGTTATATGCCAAGTTTGCATAAAACAGCAAGGGAAGGAAGGTGGTAATGCCATTGGAGAAGGTAATGCTGAATTCCAGCCAATGGCTTGAAGACCTTGCTGTTGGCCTAATTTGATGGGGTACAGCAGTTGATCTGTAGACTTAAATGGTTTAGATTACTTACAGTGTGGAAACCGGCCCTTCGGCCCAACAAGTTCACACCGACCCGCCAACCACCCATACCCCTACATTTACCCCTTACCTAACACTATGGACAATTTAGCATGACCTGCACATCTTTGGACTGTGGGAGGAAACCGAAGCACCCGGAGGAAACCCATGCAGACACGGGGAGAACGTGCAAACTCCACACAGTCAGTCGCCTGAGGTGGGAATTGAACCCGGGTCTCTGGTGCTGTGAGGCAGCAGTGCTAACCACCGTGCCGCCCACTGGTGGGGTCAGTCAGTGCACTGTGCTTCATCTTAATGATTTACCACATAGACAAGAAGGAAAAAAAATTAATCCATGCCAACTGAAGCTCAAGAACCAAGTCCTGTAGCAATGGGAAGATGCCACAAATAGTGGAAGTGTAATTTGTCACTGGCAGCCACAGTACCATCAGGCATGCAGTTGGCTCAGGATTTTGTTCATTTTGATGATGACATCACCACCCAGTAGCATCCAGAGAGACCAAGCAACCTTTCTGAAGGTCAACAATGCTGGCTCCTGAATTGGAGAGGTGCCTAAAACAGATGGCCTAAACAGTGCTTCTCACCACCTTGATTAAATCTTTTAATAAGGCCAAACTGACAGAAATATGATGCGAACTTATAGCCTTGATTCAAAAGGTGGAAAAAGAAAAAACATTCTGGAACTTACTTAGCTGGAACTTGAGAACATTTCTGACCGTTGCTCCCAATATCATTAAACCTAGGGTAGCTCATGAGTCAGCCAGAGTAGACATCGATAAAGCGGCCCTGAGTGAGGTCTGCTTCTCAGCAAAGCAGTTGGCTGCCTCCTGTATTGATCAGGTAGACTTCAAACTAAAAAAAATGCATCCTTGGCTTTAGCTTCATGGTGAAGAAAACTGTGGCCATTAAACGTTCAAATCTGCCTTTTGGGCTATTCCAGATGATGATGTCCTTGTGCCTGTCCAAAAGTTTGGAAGTTTCATTAACATTTATATTCCAAACCTGAAGACTGACCCAGTTGTTGAAGATACATCAACGTTGATCTTCATGAACTCCTCCAGAATGTCCCTCCCAAAGATCAAACTGTCACCTGTGATGATTTCAACTCCAGAGTTGGCCATGACAGTCAGGCATAGAAGGGAGTACTCAGAAACTATGGAGTTGGAAACTGCAGTGAAAACTCTTGGAACTCTGTTTTTTTTTTAAAAGGGCAGCTATCCATGAACCAATAGCATCTTTCAATAAAAGGATCACTTCAAAACCATGTGGCTGCAATCCTGCTCTCAACATTGGCACTTGATAGACTTACAGGACATCTGAATACTAGATCAAAGTTTCCCAAAGTGGTGTTTGGGACCTGTCTTCTTTTCAAGCCCTAAAATGGAGTCTATGAGAAACAATTGGGTAAACATGGGACTGGAGGCATTGTGGATCAGACGTCTTCTGGACCAGCTTCTCCACTCAAAGTCCAAGAACAGACCTGTAATTGTACCTGTGGAAAAGACTCACTGTACACTGCTGGTAATATATGCTTTTGTGAAGGACTACAATCTGTCTATAACCAATATACCAAACACAAAGCCCTCTGAAGAGTGCTGATCGTAAGAAGTTGCACATTGACAAGAAGTCAGTCCTTAATCATCAGTGGGAACACTTTGAAACACACCAACCCTGAGTGAACAGTGCATGATACTGCTATCAGCTATAGCAAACAGCTGCCAAAGAAGAACTGAATGAGAGCCCAACTCTTGGAGTCAATAAAATTCCATTCAAAGCCTTGAATTGTGTTGTCCCTGCTGTCTACATATTGAGCCCTATGTGCCAGGCTCCCTTTTTCATGGCCTGATGGGAGCAGGGCAGGATTCCACCGGGTCATAGTAATCAGAAGAAAGGAGAAAAATCCTGCAGTCATAACTACAGTTGGATCATTCTCGGTCACCCTTGTTCACACACACCCCCACGCCTGTCAGGTGTGATGTATAGAGGATGGGTCACTGGTGAATGGAAAAGGGGTTTCAAGCTAGCATTGCAAAGATTCCCTGAAATGAATCACTCTGCGTTTGAACATTGCCAGTAGGAAGTTCAACCATAAATTATGATACTTGACGATGCTAAATTGGAGTGCAATTAATTCTTGTACGCTGAGCAAAGAGCCAGCACGAAAGAGAAAAGGAGGACCATCAACATTTATTGCATCTTCAACTGTAGCAGCTGTACTGATCGTGGGTAAGCCTGACCAGCCACCACTGAGCCTCTAATTGAGGAGAAAAATCTTCCTAAAATAATCTTTGTCTGGAAAGAAATAATCCACTGCCTCTCCCACCATAGCCATAGCAGAGGTTTGCTCCATGAAATGATCCATATGTTAGAGAAGTCAATTGATAGTGGTCAGGGACAGGTGTCCAAGGTACATGTAGAGTTTCTGAATCCGTGGGGTCATGACCAATTACAGCAGTACTGTAGTACTGAATAAGATATTTAGCATATGTAACTCATGTATCAGTGGATCAGGAATAAAAGAAATTTAATTTACATAGCACCTTTCATAACTTAAGGATGTCTCAAAGCACTTCATAACTAATTCAGTATTTTTTAAGTGTAATGTTGTGAACTTCAGAAACTAATTGAAATGGAGCAAGAAGAAGGTTATTCCGGATTACAACAAGATCTTGATCAGGTGGGCCAATGGGCTGAGAAGTGGCAGATGGAGTTTAATTTAGATAAATGTGAGGTACTGCATTTTGGGTAAGCAACTCTTAGCAGGACTTATACACTTAATGGTAAGGTCAGAGGGAGTGAACAAAGAGACCGTGGAGTTCAGCTTCATAGCTCCTTGAAAGTGGAGTCGCAGGTAGATAGGATAGTGAAAAAGGCGTTTGGTATGCTTTGCTTTATTGGTCAGAGTATTGAGTGTAGGAGTCGGGAGGTCATGTTGCAGCTGTACAGGACATTGGTTAGGTCATTGTTGGAATATTGCATGCAGTTCTGGTCTCTTTCCTATTGGAAAGATGTTGTGAAACTTGAAAGGGTTTAGAAAAGGTTTACAAGGATGTTGCCAGGGTTGGAGGATTTGAGCTACAGGGAGAGATTGAATAGGCTGGGGCTGTTTTCCCTGGAGCGTCGGAGACTGAGGGGTTACCTTATAGACGTTTACAAAATTATGAGGTGAATGGATAGGATAAATAGACAAAGTCCTTTCCCTGGGGTCGGGGAGTCTAGAACTAGAGGACATAGATTTAGGGTGAGAGGGAAAAAAAATAAGAGACCTAAGGGGCAACTTTTTCACGCAGACTGTGATACATATATGGAACGAAGTGGTGGAGGCTGGTACAATTGCAACATTTAAAAGGCATCTGGCTGGGTATATGAATAAGAGGGGTTTGGAGGGATATGGACCATGTGCTGGCAGGTGAGACTAGATTGGGTTGGGATATCTGGTCAGCATGAACGAATTGGACCAAAGGGTCTGTTTCCATGCTGTACATCTATGACTCTCTGACTCTAAGTTCTCTCAAACAACAGTGCAATAATAATGAGATCATCTGTTTTTTGATATGAGTAGAAGGGTAAATATTGTCCAGGGCCCCAAGGGAAATTCCCTTGCTCTCCATTCAGTAGTGTCATAAATCCTTTAAGTTCGGTTGAGAGGGTTTGTCATTCCAAAGATAGCACCTCATATAATGTGGCCTACTAAATGCACTATTAAGGCATTAGCCTGAACTGTGTGCTGGGCTCTTTAGAATTCACACAACTGCATCAGTTGCACATATGCTTATACCGCTACCTCCAAAATCTGCTGGAGAAACATTTTGATACTCGTTCCTGGGAGATTTGAGCAATGCAACCAGAGTTACAGATATTGCTCATTCCTAGCTGTCCTGAGAAGATAGAGGGCTTTTTTTATTGACTGTAGTCCTTGAGGCAATGCCGATTGTTGTCCTGCTTGAGACCTACGCTAGACGTCCGATAGATCATTTCTCAAAATCACGCATATAGTATGGACAAGAGCCATGTGCAGGTAGAATTGAGTTGTCAAATGTTGGTGTTGAATCAAGTTTGTGTAGCTTCTTCAGCAAACAGGAAATTATGTTGAAAAGAATAATTCCAGATGAAGTCTGCAGGAAGCTCACTTTGCATCTGACAGTTACTAAAATCGGACTTAGTTGCTGGATGAATGAAGGGTCTGTGCTCACTGTATTTGTGAAATTTATGCATTGGGTCACAAGGGTGGAAATCGGCAATCCTGGGCATGTCCTGTGGTAGGCAAAAGAACAAAGAATATCAATCCAGTCTGTTGAATACAGGTAATTCTTTTATAATGCAATGGGTATGTTCTTATGCAACCTTGTGTTTCAGAAAAATTGCACTTGAGAAACAACACTTAAAGTGTTAGCAATGTAATTGCATTACAGCCAAGGCACATTTTAAAAGTGTGCGCTTTAGAAACAGTGTCCCTGATTCTTTAATCATGTTTTAATGAATTAATGTTAACAAAACGCACAATTTAGCAGAACAACCTGTATTTTTACATACCTTACACATGAAAATACAGTGGAACAGTGTTTCAGACCATTTGGTAAAATATTCTTAGAATTATAGAATCCCCACACTGTGGAAGCCAACCATTTGGCCCATTGAGTCCATTCCAACTCTCCAAAGAGCATCTCATCCAGACCTGTCCCCTCCCAGCCTTTCCCTGTAACCCTGTATTTCCCACCCTAAACTATTTAGCCTATGCATCCCTGGACACTATGGGCAATTTATCATGGCCAGTCCAGCTACCCTGCACATGTTTGGACTGCGGGAGGAGACCAGAGCACCCAGAGGAAACCCACACAGACATGCACAATATGCAAAATCTCGCAGGCAGCCAACCGATGGTGGAAGTGAACCCAGGTCCTTGGTGCTGTGATGCAGCAGTGCCAACCACTGTGCTAATGCAACATGACACTCTGGCAGTTTTCCTCCCTGCATTGTAATAAATGCAATTTTTTTACAAAAGGAAAAGTGCTTCATCATTCAGTTGATGTGCAGCTCTGTTTAAGGTGCCATTTTCACGTTAAACTGGAGTAATATAATGTAATGATAAGTACAGCATTGTTAGCTTCTAATTTGGCTAACTGAATGATATCAACTTTATTGCTTTGCTTTCTTCAGAGTGTTGAATCCGTAAAGAAAGAGCTAGATGAGAGTGTTCTCGGCCGGAGTGGAACGTACCGGTCACCGTCATCACTGAGGAAGCGAACTGACTTTTCACATGATAAAACACAGGAAAAAGTATTTGAACCAAATGAGTATGTAATATTTTGATATTTAAGCAGACAATTTATTTCACTCGGGCAAAGTAATATGTTGCTGAAGATACTGAGCAGATCTGGCAGCAGCTGTGGAGAGAAAATAAATTAATGTTTCAAGTCCAGTTCTGAAGAAGGGTCACTGGATTCAAAATGTTCACTCTATTTTCCCTCCACAGGTGCTACCAGTACTTCTGAGTTTCTCCAGCAGTTTCTGTTTGTTTGTTTCAGATCTCCAGCATCCTCAGTTCTTTGTTTTAATTTGTTTTCCTCCCTTGTCTTAAAGTGCTGATTTTCTCCAGGCTCCTGGCCTTCTCTGGTTACTTTTGCAGGTGATCATTCTTCATTTGTGAACTTAGATTGTGGCTTTTCAGCAGGTCAGTAGGCAGAGAGGTTGTAACGGCCGAACCCAGTCTGCTGTCATTCAACAGCCGCACAACCAGCACCAAACATTTTATATAGAATGCTTTGTGCAAGCTGGATAACCTCAATTTTGAGGAGCAGAAAATGGACTCAGCATGAAACAGGCAGAATAGAGGACAAGACTGAAAGAGTAGTTGAAGAAAAGTGAAAAAGAAGATCATTCTGACAGGAGTATGGTAGTTGAGAGAGTGACATGATTTGTAAAACAGTAATTGTAAACAGTGAGGAACATAGCAGACATCAGGAGGTCGTACTTGAAATATCCAGGTACATGGAAAATTGTACTTTCTACAGAAAATGTGAAGCATTGTTCTTTGTACGTTTTCGAACAAAAGAGGCAATAAAAGCTGAATAGTCCACATATAAAAGCGATGCAAGAGCATAAAAACCAAGAGGGAGATGGGGTATCATTTTCTGAAAATTTTTTATCAGGTGGTAGGAGCTTTTTTTAAGAAACATGGGAACAGTTGTAGGTCTTTTGGCTCTTGGAACCTCTGCCCCATTCAATAAAATCATGAAAGGATCATGGAAGACTCAGCAGTAACTTTGAAAGAGAATTGAGTAAACTTTTGAAGATAAAGTTTTCAGCATTATAGATAATAGGGGAGTGGGACTGATTGGCTAGCTCTTACTGACATGGTGGACTGAATGGCTTCCTATCATTATCTCAGATTCTATGATCAGTTTCAAATTGCACAAGATGGAAAATGGTTAGACAGGTCAGGCAATAGAAGTCAACTCTCAAAGTCATGAAGAGACAGACTAGAGTTTTGGGGTTTATGGAAAGAGCTTGGATCACAGGCAGCTGATATTGCAATATGGAAGAAGATGACAAATCAGTGCATGAACATAGAACATTACAGCACAGTACAGGCCCTTCAGCCCAAGATGTTGCGCCGACCTGTCACACTAATCTGAAGCCATCTAACCTACACTTTTCCATGTATGTCCATATGCTTGCCCAATGACGACTTAAATGCACTTAAAGTTGGCGAATCTACTACCGTTGCAGGCAAAGCATTCCATACCCTTACTACTCTCTGAGCAAAGAAACAACCTCTGACATCTGTCCTATATCTATCACCCCTCAATTTAAAGCTATGCCCCGTCGTGCTCGCCGTCACCATACTTGGAAAAAGGCTCTCCCTGTCCATGTTGTCTAACCCTCTGATTATCTTGTATGTCTCTATTAAGTCACCTCTCAACTTTCTTCTCTCTAACAAAAACAGCCTCAAGTCCCTCAGTCTTTCCTCGTAAGACATTCCCTCCATACCAGGCAACATCCTAGTAAATCTCCTCTGCACCCTTTCCAAAGCTTCCACATTCTCCTCATAATGCAGTGACCAGAACTGTGCACAATACTCCAGGTACGGGCCGCACCAGAATTTTGTACAGCTGTCGCATAACCTCATGGTTTCGGAACTAGATCCCTCTATTAATAAAAGCTAAAACACTGTATGCCTTCTTAACAACCTTGTGAACCTGGGTGGCAACTTTCAAGGATCTGTGTACCTGGACACCAAGATCTCTCTGCTCATCTACACTACCAAGAATCTTACCATTAGCCCAGTACTTTGCATTCCGGTTACTCCAACCAAAATGAGTCACCTCACACTTGTCCGCATTAAACTCCATTTGCCACCTTTCAGCCCAGCTCTGCAGCTTATCTATGTCTCTCTGTAACCTACAACATCCTTTGTCACTATCCACAACTCCACCGACCTTAGTGTCATCTGCAGATTTACTAACCCACCCTTCTACGCCCTCATCCAGGTCGCTTATAAAAATGACGAACAGCAGTGGACCCAACGCCAATCCTTGTGGTACACCACTGGTAACTGGACTCCAGGATGAACATTTTCCATCAACCACCACCTTCTGTCTTCTTTCAGCAAGCCAATTACTGATCCAAACTGCTATATCTCCCACAATCCCATTCCTCCGCATTTTGTACAGTAGCCTACTGTGGGGAACCTTATCGAACGCCTTGCTGAAATCCATATACACCTCATCAACCAGTTTACTCTCATCTACCTGTTTGGTCACCTTCTCGAAAAACTCATAAGGTTTGTGAGGCGCGACCTACCCTTCATAAAACCGTGCTGACTATCCCTAATCAAGTTATCTTTTTTAGATGATTATAAATCTTATCTATTATAACCTTTTCCAACACTTTACCAACAACTGAAGTAAGGCTCACTGCTCTATAATTACCAGGATCATCTCTACTCCCCTTCTTGAACAGGGGAACCACATTTGCTATCTTCCAGTCTTCTGGCACTATTCCTGTAGACAATGACGATTTAAAGATCAATTCCAAAGGCTCGGCAATCTCCTCCCTGGCTTCCCAGAGGATCCTAGGATAAATCCCATCCGGCCCAGGAGACTTATTTATTTTCACACACTGCAGGATTTCTAATACCTCTTCCTTGTGAACCTCAATCACACCTAGTCTAGTAGTCTGTATCTCAGTATTCTCCTTGACAACATTGTCATTTTCTAGAGTGAATACTGTCGAAAAATATTCATTTAGTGCTTCCCCTATCTCCTGACTCCACACACAACTTTCCACTAATATCCTTGATTGGCCCTAATCTTACTCGGGGAGAAAGTGAGGACTGCAGATGCTGGAGATCAGAGCTGAAAAATGTGTTGCTGGAAAAGCGCAGCAGGTCAGGCAGCATCCAACGAGCAGGAGAAGGCCTCATGCCCGAAACGTCGATTCTCCTGCTCTTTGGATGCTGCCTGACCTGCTGCGCTTTTCCAGCAACACATTTTTGAGCCCTAATCTTACTCCTGTCATTCATTTATTCCTTAAATACCTATAGAAAGCCTTAGGGTTTACCCTGATCCTATCCGCCAACAGCATCTCATGTCTCCTCCTGGCTCTTCTGAGGTCTCTGTTTAAGTCTTTCCTGGCTACCTTATAACCCACAAGTGCCTTAACTGAGCCTTCACATCTCAACCTGACATAAGCCACCTTCTTCCTCTTGACCAGAGATTCCATTTCCTTCATAAACCACGGCTCCCATGCTCTACAGCTTCCTCCCTGCCTGACAGGTACGTGTTAATCTAGGACACACAGTAGCTTTTCCTTGAATAAGCCCCACATTTCTAATGTGCCTATCCCTGCTGTTTCCTTCACCATCCTATGGTTCCTAAATCTTGCCTAATCGCATTTCCCCCAGCTGTAACTCTTGCCCAGCGGTATGCTCATACCCCTTTATATCACTAAAGTAAACATAACAGAATTGTGATCGCTATCACCAAAGTGCTCACCTACTTCCAAGTTTAACACCTGGCTGGGCTCATTACCCATTACCAAATCTAATGTGGCTTTGCCCCTTGTTGGCCTGTCTACATACTGTGTCAGGAAGCCCTCCTGCACAGACTGGACAAAAACTAACCCATCTATACTCCTCGTACTATAGTGTTCCCAGTCAATACTTGAAAAGTTGAAGTCCCCCATGACAACTACCATGTCTGTCTCACTCCTATTGAGAATCGTCTTTGCTATCCTTTCCTCTACATCTCTGGAACTATTCGGAGGCCAATAGAAAACGTCCAATAGGGTGACCTCTCCTTTCCTGTTTCTAACTTCAGCCCATACTACCTCAGTTGATGAGTCCCAAACATCCTTTCTGCATCTGTAATACTGTCCTTGATCAACAATGCCACACTTACCCTCTTTTACCATCTCTGTTCTTAATGAAACAACTAAATCCTGGAACCTGCAACAATCATTCCTGTCCCTGCTCTAACCATGTCTCTGAAATGGCCATAACATCAAAGACCCAGGTACCAACCCATGCTGCAAGTTCATCCACCTTATTCTGGATGCTCCTGGTGTTGAAGTAGACACACTTCAAATCAACTTCTTGCTTGCCAGTGCCATCTTGCGTCCCTGAAACTTGATTTTGGACCTCCCTACTCTCAACCTTTTCTATACTCGAACTATAATTTTGGTTCCCATCCCCCAGCTGGATTAGTTTAAACCCACCCCAATAGCCTTAGTGAATTCCCCCCCCGGATATTGGTAACCCTCTGGTAAAGATGAAGACAATCCTGCTTGTAGAGGTCCCACCTACCCAAGAAAGAGCCCCAATTATCCAAGAATTATCCAATGAAACCTAGCTCAAGATCAAACAACAGGGTTCAAAAACACTAGATTTCTAAGATGGCAGACAAGGAAGTTAATCAAGATGAAAATCAATTGTGACTGGAGCCACAAGGAAATATTTCCCTTTAGCTTTTAAAATTGCAAAAAAAAAATTGGGTTCATCTTAGTGTCAAACAGGAAATTGAATAGAAGGTTAAAAACACAGAAGGAACTGGGAAGATAAAGGTGGATGTCCACCTTTTACATATGCAATCTGTTTCTGGATAATCTCTGAGGATCATGTGCATAACAAATAAATAAAACCAAGCTAAAGTGCTGGGTGTATAACTGTTGATCAATTGGGTTTAGATGGGGAAGGCATTGGAGGGGAGTGCATTGTGGAAAAGATATGAATGGAAGAGTGCTGTGCACATAGCAACCAATAAAAATTGTTGAAGGAAAATAATATGATCTGGTGTCAAAGGCTGCAGAGAGGTATGAATTTGAAGATGGATGTAAATGCAACTATGGAGGATATTATTTGTGACCTTGAACAAAGGGTCTGTATTTTGCATTTCACACTGATTTTTCCAAACTAAACCATAGGTGGAGCTATTGATGAGAAATTGCAAAGAATTCATCACTTCGGTTAAAATCAATGATATAACTTATGTTCAATCGTTGGCCATGCTCAGACTTGACATTTGCAATCTCAATTGTTCTCTTACAGAGAAGCTATGGGGATGGTGCTCCATAAAGATTCAAAATGGTACCAGCAGTGGAAGGAATTCAAGGACAATAATGTTGTCTTTAACAGTAAGCACTCATTGTCATCAGAACACAGTATACAATGCCTGACAATTCACCTGATCAATTTGTCTCTGTTTGAGGTGGCAATATAAATGTCACTTACTCTAATTTTCCTTTGCAGGGTTCTTTGAAATGAAGATGAAATACGATGAAAGTGACAACACATTTATTAGGGCATCGAGAGCCATAACAGACAAAGTCACTGATTTGATAGGTAAATACAAAATTGGGTGCTCTTTCATTGTGGAGTTTGGAGCAGAAGGAATGCATTATTAAAATGTTTCAGTTAAATGTCACATCAGAATAAGATAAAGCAGACTACACCAAAGTCGCAGCTTCACTTCAGAACAGCAGGATACAAGGTGGAAATAAGTAGCTTGCCTTCTGAGCCATTATTTCTCATTGTTACCCCAATCTCAACCTGAATGTCTAACAAAAAAGTTGCATTTATAAAACATTTAATGTAATATTTCATGAGAAAGTTCACCGTTCGGAGGTTGTAAAAGATGAGTTAAGAAATGTCTCAAGAAATGGTGACGTAGGCAAAGTACTGAAGAAACTCCATAGTTGTGATAGCATCTTTGGAATGAGAAAGAGTTGACATTGAGCCTAATAGATTCTTTTGTTCTGAAGAAGAGTCATATTAGTGTTGAATCATTAGTTCTGTTTTGATCCCAGCAGATTCTGCCAGACTTGCTGAATTTTTCCAGCACTTTGTTTTTATTTCAGATCTCCAGCATCTGCAGAATTTTGCACGAAGTTTTTTGCAGCATTTGAAAGTTATTAAAAAGCTGTTAGTTTTAGGGAGTGAGTCTTGTGTGGATTTTATATCTGAAGACTGCCACTAAAGGTGGATGAGGTGTAAACGAGGTCAGGCTCGAGCTAGATGAAGTTGTAGAGATTTGAGCAAGGGCAGAGATTTTCAGGTTGATGTCTTGTGGACTCGGGAGAAGACCAATGGCAGAGGGGTCGGACTTACTGAGGATAACATGTAGTTAATGGATCTTTAGTTAAAGTTTAGTCAACATTTGATGTAATTTAGCAACTAGGTGTCGGACACGTGATGTTTGGTTTTGAGAAACATGTTACAAGGGCCTGGAAACCACTGTCACTAACTCTGTTATATAAATTCATATTCAGAGCCCTGTCCTTTGTAAACAGAATAAGTCCAGACATTGTACATTTTCAACAATCAAAAGACGATGGATACCAGTTTCTTGTTGCATTCCCAACAACAACCAGGAGTCCTATTGCTAACCAATTTATACCCTTTTGCTCTTATAGGTTAAATTGTTGTTCTCTTTGAAATTTGCTGTACTTGCATCTGTACCGATGAGACAGAAGCTTTGACAGTCTTTCTCCATTATTTGCAATGCATTGTTATTCATTGTATAAAATAATACGTTTAAGATCATGTTACAAGTCTTTAATCATCATTATACTACAGATAATGGGATTTTTAGACTGGACCATGTTTGTGACCTGAGGCCTACTGATTAGAGTGACACTGCTGCCTTTGTGTAACACGATATGTATGAAGGGGGAAGACATGCTGCAGGGTGTTTCACAATTACATCAGAAACCTACATTCTTTTAAATTAGCAATTGTATTTTGTGAAATGGATATATTCAGAAAAGAATATCTCAGAATTTTGTGTGATTCACTTAATCTCAGCTGCGGTAGATATAAATGGGGCTGAATTCACTTTAAAGTGGTCTTACATTGACTGTATTCAATTTGCGTGACTGAAACAGATTATAAGACAGACTGTATTTATGCAATCTATGCAGTGTAATAGCCTGGAAAAAATCAGAAGGACAGTGATGCTCTAGCCTTGAAGAATGATGATTAAGGGCAGGTTTGTGATCTCATTGGAATCCTGATATGAAATTCATTGCTCAACATACTTCACTGGGTTGTTTTTCTACATCATCAGCAATTTGGTCTTATAGACCGCCTAATAGTCAGCGGGAAATTGAGAAACAAATTTGTAAAGACATTTCAGTTATCCGTAAGAGTAATATGGTAGGGGATTTTAACTTTCCAAACATAAGATTGGGACTGCCATAGTGTTAAGGGTTTAGATGGAGAGGAATTTGTTAAGAGTGTACAAGAAAAGTTTCTGAATCAGTATGTGGATGTACCTACTAAAGAAGGTGTAAAACTTGACCTACTCTTGGGAAATAAGGCAGAGCCGGCAACTGAGGTGTCAGTGGGGGAGCATTTTGGGGCCAGCTTCCATAATTCTATTACACTTAAAATAGTAATGGAAAGAGATAGACCAGATCTAACAATTGAAGTTCTATATTGGAGGAAGGCTAATTTTGACAGTATTAGGCAAGAACGTTCAAAAGCTGATTGGGCGCAGGTGTTCGCAGGTAAAGGGATGGCTGATAAATGGGAAGCCTTCAGAAATGAGATAACGATAGACCAGAAGCAGTATATTTGTGTTAGGGTGAAAGGAAAGGCTGGTAGAGGTAGGGAATGCTGGATGACTAGAGAAATTTTGGTTGGATAAGAAAAAGAAGGAAGCATATGTTAGGTATAGACAGGAGAGATCGAGTGAATCCTTAGAAGAGTATAAAGGCAGTAGGAAGATACTTAAGAGGGAACTCGGATGAGCAAAAAGGGGACATGAGATAGCTTTGCAAACAGGGTTAAGGAGGATCCAAAGTGTTTTTACAAATACATTAAGAACAAAAGGGCAACTAGGGAGAGAATAGGGCCCCTCAAACGTCAACAAGACAGCCTTTGTATGGAGCTTCAGGAGATGGGAGCGATACTAAATGAGTATTTTACTTCAGTGTTTACTGTGGTAAAGGACATGGAAGGTATAGAATGTGGGAAATAAATGTTGACATCTTGAAAAAATGTCCATATTACAGAGGAGGAAGTGCTGGATTCTTGAAACGCATAAAGATGGATAAAGCCCCAGGACCTGATCAGGTGTACCCTAAAACTCGCCGGGAAGCTAGAGAAGCGATTGGGCCCCTTGCTGAGATATTTGTATCATTGATAGTCACAGGTGAGGTGCCGGAAGACTGGAGGTTGGCTAATGTGGTACCATTGTTTAAGAAAGGTGGTAAGGACAAGCTAGGGAACTATGACTAGTGAGCCTGACGTCAGTGGTGGGCAAGTTGTTGGAGGGAATCCTGAGGGACAGATGTACGTGTATTTGGAAAGGCAAGGACTGATTAAGGATAGTCACCATGGCTTTGTGCATGGGAAATCATGTCTCACAAATGTGATTGAGTTTTTTGAGGAAGTAACAAAGAGGATTGATGAGGGCAGAGTGGTAAATGTGATCTATATGGACTTCAGTAAGGCGTTCAACAAGGTTCTCCATGGGGGACTAGTTAGCAAAGTT